>NW_008795382.1:249130-279825 GCF_000699145.1 Aptenodytes forsteri | reverse complement strand
CGGGGTCGTCGCTGCCAAACCCCCAGAGCTGCGCTCTGCCGCCCAGCCGGCTCCCGCTGCCAGCTCGGGCTTGTCCTGCCGGCGGCTGTGCTGGAGCTCGCCCCCTTCCCCCGGGCTCCCCAGTACGTTATCAGACCCTTGCTGCCAGCTGGATCACTACTAACTCCGCCGCTGGCTTATTTTTCTGCCAAGACCATGCTCCAGATTTCCTGTGGTAGCATCTTCAGGGACCTCCATGGAGAAGTGAAGACCTGGGGCTGCAGGCACAGGTCGAGGAGCGGGAGGTTGGTGGTGCCTGTCTGCTAGCAGAGCGCTAGGCTCTGTGGGCAGCTGCCTGTGGCTCCCGTCGCTCACCGATCGGATGAGCACAGAGCCAAACATACTTCTCCCTGGAGGGCTTGGAGCTGTGTTCTGTGTTTATAAAGTCACTGCTGAACTTTGGAAGACTGTGAACATATTTAGAGTCTGGGCTTCAGAACTGATCTCCTTAGTCCCTTAGCAGCAAAGTGCTTAAATGTGTGCATTTACTGTGCACACAGGAGAGTCCCATTGAGAGCAAAGAGATTACTCACGGCTGGCAGTGTCCGTGCCGAGAGACAGCTTTAGGACTTGTTTGCATTGGAGATCACATTGCCAGTTTCCATGTTTGTATCTTTATATACCCTTATCTATGACTTTACTAGATTTTGTACGGCCACGCACTCAGGCTTTCCTTCCACCGGTGCAGAGGTGGTGAGGCGGGGGCTCACCGGCAGAGTCCTGACGTTGGGCAGCTCTCCGGGACGGCTCCGTGGTACTGAGCTGTGTGTTCGAGCACTGCTCATGGACGCTGGATTTACTGGTCTGCAGGATCCATTCTGGTGCTGTATTCCTGCAGGCTTTAAAAGAAATGAGAAAAGCTGCCAGTGATGTGACACTGTTTAACAGTGCAATTTATGATGGCTTTTTTAGTTAGTTAATGCAGATAAAAAGGCTTTGCTAACTTGCCTGTCTATTAATGTCGCACATCTATATATGTTTTATGATTAATTATTCTGTATCCTGGAAACAAATGTTAAACTGAGACCTTGAGTTCTTTAAGAAGAACTGAGAATTATTTTGATAGGATACAACCCAGGGCAGGTATTTCAGAGAGAGTCATTTTCTCTTTTTGCATTCAAGACTTTCTGAGGAAAGCAGCCTTGTCTGAGAACTAGCTTTCTGCAGAATGCTTCTGAATCTGCAATGCATCTCTAGTAATATTTTGTTTATTCTAGCGAAGGGTGAAAGCTTTCCAGCTGGTCAGCATGTTTAGGAGAGACTTGAGACCTAATTCATGGTTCTTCAGCTTTCTGGTGAGTTTTACAGTAATTTTTATAATTTGAGTATTCGAGATAATATTAATGCTTTATATGAATGTTACAAAACATCCTCTCCAACAGGTCGGTAGTCTGTCCAGGAGTCTCTTTGCCTTTGCAGCCCTTGCCAAGAATCAGACTTCTAAAGGTTAGTGTTTTTATCAGCACTTCTGTATGTTTTTACAAGCAATATTCAGCACAGAGAAACAATGCATAAAAAGGTGTCCAGTGACGGAAACAAAGGTAAAGAAACTTTTTCTGATACTCAGTTTTGTGCCTGAAATTATATTTGCATAGCTAAGTATTTGCTTCGCTAACTATGAAATTAGTGACTAAAATCAGGTAAGTACTGCTCAGCTGCTAGTCTTTGTGCCACTGTAACTGCAAACAAAACAGATTATTTTGTGCTTGCAAATTGCATCTGCAAATGCAGAAGCTGGTAGGAGCTGGGAAGCGGGAATAAAATGAGAAAATTGCTTGTACATAATTGCTTTGAACAAGCTACCCTGAGGGCAATCCCTGGGCCTACCACAGTGAGCTTTTTCTTTGGACTGAGCTCGGCATGGTTTTGCGTGTGCCACAGAAGTGTGCCCAGCTCCAGCCCTAGGCCAGTGATTCAGTTTGTGAGCAGACTCGCAGACGTCCCTCATTTTAGGTCCCATTTAGTCTGGACTTTTCTGTCACACTGTGCCCACTGAACATCCCGAGAGCTGGATACGAAAATGAGCTCCTGCCTTCAGCTCCTCCGGGGTGCACCAGGCAGTATTTGTAAATGCTTGGGGATGCTGCAAGAGACTGACCCTGTAGTGTATGTGGCACGAAAGTGAGTTGGAGAGGCTTTCTGTTTCTCCACATTGTGTGTGTCTTTCTCCAGGTTTTGCTCCTGTCACGATTGAGACCTCCAGACACATGTACGAATATGTGGCCACTGCTTTGGACTGGTGGCATGCAGACAGATACTGTGAACAACGCTTTGCTCAGTTGCTTTTTGAACCCCAAGACAGTGAGCAAGCTTCCTTTAGCAAACTGCTGCAGTCCCACCACATCAGAGGTTCTGTCTGGCTAAATGAAAGGGATGGTGTCCTCCACAAACCAAAATGGAGACGTGAGTATAAGTGGGCTTGGACTCTTTGGAGACATGTTCACTGCTGGATATTTTTCATTCTGAAAAATTAATCTGACTGGAAAATTTGCCACTCATCACTGTGGTAACTATTGTCACTGTGGTAACACCTAGGACTTCTAGTCACAAGCTGGAACTGGCAGCATGAACAACAGTAATCCCAGCACATCAGCTGGTCACTGTCAAGATTTTTTAATGCATAGCAACAGAAGGGAGTTGCAAAGGGGCTCCTCTGCTCTGTCCTCCTGTACCATCTCCCTGTAAAGCAGGTCTGGCTTTGCTCAGCCTCGCCATTTGTGACCTGCGGGTCCCGCAGAGCAATGATGTTAGAGACAGGACCAGGAGAACGGGCGTTCCCCAGCAGCAAGGCACCACATGGCAGATGCCTCAAAGGTCTTATTTGACTATGCTCTTGGTTGCTATAGCATGGGATGCTTGGGAACATGCTGTTCCTTCCATATTCATTGTTTGCAATCCTATTTGCTAGAAAACTAAGTTTCTGGAAATTACACTTGCTGAAATGATGCAATTTCAGCTTGCCTGCCTTCCTCATCCCCTCCAGGCATGGGGGAAGCAGAAGCCTTGCTGCATGCTTACAGGATGTCCTTGTCTGCAGGGTCCGTGAGTTCTTAGCTTGAGTAGGAGGCAAATGAAAATGATGGTTTCATCCCAGTGGAAGATGAGCAGGCCTTGTCCCATGCTTCTTCCTTTATGCTGGCTGAAATTTCTCCTTCTAGGGGACCACATTGTACCAGTCCTGGTATTCAGAGACAAAACAGACACAAAATATGTGAAGGTGCTCTCTGACTTCCCAGCACTGCCTGCTGTCACAGCCTGCGCCCACCTCCAGTGGGACACCAGAACCCAGGAGATTGCTACCATCTTCTCCTATGCTGTGCCGACTTTTTTTAACGAGTTCCAGCTCCGTGGCTTTGTCGACGAGGAAGGCTTTGTTCGATTTGCTCTCATAGTCCATGGGCACCATTCCCCATACCTGCCCGTGTTCCGTGCTGATGGACAGTGGCATCACTTCTGCGTGACCTGGCAGCAGGAAAATGGGACCTGGTCCATCTATGCTGATGGTAAAAGGAGGGCGTCTGCCAGCGGTTTGTGTGCTGTGGGGCTGTCTGCCCCTCAGGCCATCTACAGCCAGGGGACTTTCATAATTGGGCAGGATCAAGATTCCCTGGGGGGCACCTTCAGGGAAAAAGAGTCCTTCAGTGGGAACATCACTGACTTGCACATCTGGCAGAAAGTCCTCGGCGCGGAGCAGATTGAGAAAGTTCGGTCGTGCTGGGTGGTAGAGCAAGACCTTGTGTTTGGGTGGAGCTCAAACGCTTTGGAGGTTGAAAGCACCGTTCAGGAGGTGACCGCACAGTTTCTTTGCCCAGGTAAGTCTCATTCCCCTCGCTGCTTCAGCTCCCTTCTGCAGTGGGGGGTCAGCACGCAAGGGTGGTCCAAGAAGCAAGTCCCATCCTTAGAGAGGGAATTTGGTGCAGTTTGTGGAATGATGCACAAGCACAGTCAGAGCTGGGCTGGGCAGCTTCCAAATTGTATTTAAAGGCACAGTCATCACTAAACTCTTGGTCATTGAAGGCCCCTGCAATGACCCTAGCAAAGAGAGCTGTTCAGATGTCCTGGGCTAATTACAGGCTTTCTATTCTACTGAGAGAAATGGCTTACTTGTCAGTGATGCTGTTTCCTGGGGTTTGCACACCCGGTGCTTCAATGCTCTGCTAGCAGGAGGGATCTGTCTCTCAGCCAGCCCGGCGTGACATTACTGATAAATCATGAACTCGGGACCTGGCACTGCCACCTCCTCTGAGTTCCTTCTGGAGGGTATTTACCAGGCACATGGGAAGCAGTTTCTGAGCCCAGTCCCTGCTCTGGCTCAGCCGTGGGGCTGCTTAAGGAGCAGTTTGCAGCTTTTGTCTTCAACAGGGTTTGTGGGTTGCTTGCAGGAGACGTGATACCTTCTTGGGGATGGCATGTCTCTGGGGAATGTGGGCCTTCTGTTTGTGTGTGTTTCCACAGGGCCTGTTGAGGAATGCCGAGTTTTTGAAGTTGGCAGCAGTGGATTCAGTTACGCGTCTTGTTTGCAGTCTTTGCCTTTTATCTGTCGCTACAGAAAGGGTACAACATTTGTTATTTATTTATTCATTACTTCCACGGGATTCACTCCTGGAGGTCCTAGCTTGAATGATGGCCAGTGGTGGGGAGGCTAGTGTCTGCTCTGAAGATATAGTATGCAAAACCTGCTGTAGCTGTGACTTTGCTTCACTTGCATGCACTCTGACAGGTTATTTTGCTATTCTCCACTTAAGCAGTGCTTGTACACATTACATGGCTTCTGGATGCAATGCTGTAGAGTGCCTCCCAATCCAGGCATCTCCAGACTCATTGGTCAGGGGGACATGGGGAGGAGACAGAAAAGAAGTGTTAGCCTGTCTCTCCAGATGGGATCTTGTACTAGAAATAAAATACGGCTGTGAAGTCTCCTTGTCCTGACAGTTCTACAAACTTACCCAGCATCTGAGGACCATTCCCCAGGCTTTGAACATGGCATGTGTTAACCATGCTCCTAGACACCACAGCAATGGTTATGCTTTTCTTTTATTCTCAGATGCATACTGGCAACTGAAAAAAGCTCAGCTGGAATCCAGCCATTCACTTATCAGCCGTGTGAATATGCTTGCAGAGAGGACTGTGGTGAGTCCTGCAGCCCCAGCAGTGGCAGCCGACACCAGGAGCAGGCAGGAGCTGTTGGGGTGGACTTGCTGGCACCTGCTGTGTTTGAGGTCGCTTTGGCAGAAGTTATACCTGTGGCCTCTTCAGAGCTGCTGTCGGAGAGTGTGACCAATACAGCTGTAACTCGTGCTGTGATCAAACAAGCAAAGTGTTGCCTCACATTGACTCCTCTCACTGAGGCTGAGGGGCTGGACAAGAGAGTTCAAAATGTCAAGGCAGATCTCCTTCCCCTAAGATATGTCTGGTTGGCCATGCAGGTGTCCTCACACCAGCGAGGGCATGCAGGGCATTGCCAAGGCATAGCTGATGATCAGGCAGAATCAGGGCTGTGCACTGAACTAAAACATCTTTTCCATGGCAGATTCCTGAGGACGTCTTCACAAGTGATGTCCAAGACATGAACCTCTCTGTTGCTCTTGGTGCTCTTGATGTCTTGGCAACTGTTCTGAGGAAAAGAGAGACACCCGTGCTGGAGTCGTCTGACCTTCTTGCGGTGCTTCAGTTACTACAGCAAGTTTCTGATGTGGAAGTCCAGGAGGGAGAGGAGCTGGAGATGTTGGAGCCGTTGGGCCAGTATTATGTGGAAGTGACCGAGTTAATCTTGGAAGAGCAGAATATTGAAACGTGGTCATCAGTCAGCCAGGTAATGGTGTCACCAGCAATCTGGCCACTGTGTGCCACATCTGTTCATCTTGTTGTGTGTGCAGCTCCTTGGCCTGCTGTATGACCACAGGCTGAGGACCTGTCCTTGCATGGTCACATGTAGCCTTTCTGGCCGTATTCAGGAGCTTGTGAGAATGCTGCAAGCATGGGCATGGAGCATCTTTGCTAGCTCAGATAAGGGCCAGCTGCCTTACTGTTGCCTCATTTGTTGGAGGTGCAAACAAGTTCTTCTGCAAACAAGCGCAGTCAAGTGGTGCCTTCCTTGCAAACCCCTCCAGTGGTTGTCTCAGCTCTCTTCAGGCTTCTCCACTTTGTCAGCCTGGATTTACAGGATTACACACAATATGCAGATTCCCGGTGCTTTGTAGATTCCTTGCTCCCACACCCTGCTGCCTCTGGCAGGGCAATGCCCTTCACTTTATAGTTTGTTATATTTTCCGTGGGTGGGCTGCCAAGGAGCTATCTGTCATCAGCCCCCATGCTGTTCAAAACACCGTCAGGCTTTGTGTGAGGGATTTCCATCATCCCACCCCATCAAGATTTTCTCCTTTGGCTTCTCCCCTTCTCACGCGGGTCTTTTGTGTCTGTTGTATGGTCTGCACTCTCCACCTGTCTCTGGGAAATGTGTGACAGCGTCTGGCCTGGCCAGTGCTCCAGGAACCAAGCCAGGGACCTCCAGAGACTAAAGGATGATGAATAGTTCAAGTTTACCTCATTGCTTAGAGTTGCTTAGGTATCCGTGGCCACAATTACTCACAACTTCTCGATAGTGGCATAAAACCAGCTCTGGCCCAGTTTAGCTGGTGCAGAAGATGTATCTGCTGAGGGAGAAAGGGTTTGAGTTTGTGTACTGCAGGGGTGGCACTTGTGCTGCCCGACACATGCAGGACCTTGAGCAATGGGGCCAGTCACCTGCTACCCTTCCGGCAGTGAAGTTTATTTCTGGGTGAAACCTTTTCCAGGAAGAGAGGATGGTTGTTCTACAGCTTTGCAAAAAATCAGGAGTCAGGTCTAAAAAATAAGTAATTTCTTTACAGAAGCTTATTTAGTTATTTATTTCCATGCTGGTTTAATGGCTTTTTATAAAGACCAGCAAGTTTCCCTCATTGCCAGTCTTGTCTCCATTGCTGAAGGAACTGGGAACATCCTTTACTGAACAAATCAAAGAAAAGCAAAGCAAAAGCCTTGAGTCCCAACTTCGCTTTTTCTGCCAAGGACCAAGCATTTACGAAAACTCTTGTGAGCTGTGGGAAGTGTGAACTGGTGATGCAGGTGCTGATTTCCATTGCTCTCTCTGTGTTTGCAGGTTATCAGAGGGCCCATGGCTGTTGTTGAGCTCTGCAACAGAATGGTGTCACACTTAGCCCCACTGCTGACCGCAGGGAGGACAAAGGTCACCATCCAGCACAGGAATGTCGGTGAGTGGCACTGGCAGAGCTCGGGGAGGGCATCTCACCGGGACCCAGCTCAGTCATCCCGTCTGGTTTCCAGTCCCAAGTCCACTCCTGGCACCTCTCCTCCTGTGGCTCATCTCTTGCTAACCCGGTGGCTTTCTCCCCATTTCCTTCGTGCGGAGGTGTCACAGTGTGAAAGGCTCCTCTCACACTGTGAATTGTAAGAGGATTGTAAGAAATGCTTGGGCACAGGAGACAAACTGAGCCCAGATGCACATGGTTTGCACTGAAAGGGATCTGTCTGCTGCTGCTGCGAGTCTTGGCTGGGGTTATAATGTCCTTGTGGTACTTTGCTGTAGCAGTAGCTCTGGAGGAAGGCTGAACCCTGGTTCAGTAACTGATTTTACCCGTGCCACAGGGATGGAGGTCAGGAAGCTGGAACTAAGCAGGCAGGAACTGGGCAGGCAGGAGCTGAGCAGCGAGGTGTACCTGGTCCAGAGCCCTGAGAAAGGCAGGCACGACCTCATTGAAGTTCCCGCAGAAGAAGTGCAAAGACTGAAAGCCAGAGGTAGGTTATGACGCCTGTGCTTCCCTGGGTCTCCCCATGGCACTTCTGCAGCATCTTCCTTAATGGCAGGAACTTGTTACCCTGCACACATGCAGTCTGCAGAAGTGTGGGGAGGAGATGCCCTTGGTGAAAGGGAGATGGGCTGTGGGGGAGAGATTATCTACAGCCTCTCTACAGACACAGCTTGGAGCTGTGGGTGCCCTGGACCCCCAGTATCACACCCCCAGATTAAGGCAGCGGTGCTGAAGCATGGGCTGCTCAGAGCTACCCTGTGTGCTTGCACCCATCCTGCCATGCTCTATCCCTCCAGGTCTCCGCAGGGTCACGGTGAAAAACATGTGGTTCGGCTACGGCTCCCTGCAGCGCTGCCTGTCCGGCGCTGGCAGCAGTGCTGTCTTCCAGGATGTGGCTGCCTCTGACGGAGGACAGAAGTGAGTGAAACAGAAACCCCCCTGCACCCCAGGGCTGTCCCCTTAGCACCACAGGAGAATTCATTTCCAAGTCTGCGTTGAATCTCTCAGTGCCTCTATTTTGGGGTCACCTCCACCCTGCTCCATCCCATCCCGTTTGTCCTTGTCCCTGCTTTCTCCAATATGTGTGTGGTGACCGGACAACGGAAGGGGCTCCGGAGTCAGTGCTTTGTGGAGGCAGAGGCCCTTGGCACACCTCGGCCTGGGCTGTGTGGTGGGGCTGCCTGTGTGCCGTGATGCACTGCAGTGTGTCTTCTGCGTGCCTCTGGTTCCCCTGAGGCTATCTGCTCTGCTGGGGTGGGTTAGGGACAGAGCCTGTGGGGCTGCTGCAGGGTCCCCTCCGGCTGGGGCAGAAGCTGCTGGAGCCAGGGTGCCTCTGCAGATGGTGGCTCCCAGAGAGGGGCGGGAGGCAGAGCCCTGCAGCTCTCCGGGGAGCGCTCTGAACACTAGGTGGGGATGGCAGCCCGCACATCCCACCGCACACAACGCTCCTTCACTGGACCTTTGGCTCCACCATTGCGCTGCTCAGCTGCTAGCCACTTAGGATGCTCCAGTGCCTCATCTGTACGGTCACCTCCTGCAGTTACGGGGCCAGTGGTGGTGTTTTCTGCTTGCCAGGTAATCCGAGGTACTTTCTGCCCTGTGCCCAGGCCCTTTGCTGGTGGCACTGAAGCACTCCAGAAGTGGCTCCGGATCTCTCCAGCTGTCTTGTATAATGTGAGATCCTGTTTTCTGAGCTCATCTTGTGGTTCCTGTGCCGGTGAACAGCATGCTTTCCCTGACAGGTACCTGAGCACCACGGTGGGCACTGCTGTGATCTCATCCACTCTGCTCAGTGACTACCAGGAGATTAGCACGTCTGTGCGCTACCGCCTGCAGCACCGCGTCCAGGTACCCTGAGGAGGGGCTGTGCTTCCCAGCCATCTCCCCACCAGCAGCATCGCCCAGCCTGACCCAGCAGGCTGTGCCCAGCCTTGGCTCAAGGCCACCAGAGCTCTTGGACTTAGGGGTGTCCCATGCCCAGGTCTCTCACCTTGACTCCTGTTTCCCTGGGGAGGTGTTTGTCCTGTGCTGAACAGACCTTGTTGCAGCCTAGTGAATGAACTGCATCGGGCTGCATACAGTATGTGCATGGCTGTGTAATCTCTTCTTCTCCGTCTCTGCCTGCAGGACCTGCCCAATAAGCCAGTGGGGCCCATCTGTGCCTTCTGGAACTTCAGCCTCAGGTGCCTTGTTTCAGTTCGGGTCCCCAGATTTATGAGCTTTTTTTTCCACTGGAAAACCAAACATAACAATATAAATGTAATGGTAAGAGTAGGGATCTGTAATTCTTTGCCTGCTTTGCATGCTGGCATCCTCTATCTGCTGGAGTAGAGCGCTCTCCTGGGAAGATTTCCTTTGGAAAAGTCACTCACAAGCAAGTGACCTTTAATGAGGTATATACAACTAAAATGGAAAGCCCTAGTTAATTATGATTGTTGCCTGCAACAAAGAAGTCCAAGATATATAGCCCAACAGACATGCAGGACTCCCAGCCTCATAAATACTGCTTGCCATTGAGATGTGTTTTTGGGGAATGTC
Organism: Aptenodytes forsteri; assembly: GCF_000699145.1. Lineage (NCBI taxonomy): Eukaryota > Metazoa > Chordata > Aves > Sphenisciformes > Spheniscidae > Aptenodytes > Aptenodytes forsteri. The sequence continues at coordinate 269,941 of NW_008795382.1, read as the reverse complement.
ACTGCAGTGAGAGCACTGAGACTGTGATATATTATGGATTGGTAATTAAGTCATTCAAGTGCAAAAAACTCCTTAGGGTCCCTGTTTTGTAACAGGCATGGATCAGTTTGGGGAAGGTGGGAAGAGGGTGTTTTTGGAAGCAGATGGTTGCTGCACAAACAGTTCCACTAACCCTGCTCTGAATTTGATCTTCCCTTGGTACTGGGGCAGGCTCAGAGGGGCAGTGCTGCCAATGAGGACAGAGCTGATGCGGTGCAGCCTTGGTCCCTGCACAGAGAATTCAGATCTGGAGCTTTGCTGGCTGCCTGGGCAGCAGAGAGCAGCTGGCTGGCTGGAGACAGGCTGGCTTGTCCCGAAAATCAAGAGCCTGGTGGAACTGCACCGGGTACATGGCAGGGCAAGCTGATGCAGAGGATTAGACATGTCTGGTCCAGTGATGCTCTTGGTGAATGTGCTGTAAAAGGAGCTCTTCCCAGAGCCGTGCAATTACTGAGTTCTGTTTAAAGCAGTGAAGGCTGAACTGTGCTTTTTAATACACACATTGACACTAGACCTGTTTTCTTGTGCGTGCCTGACGGATAAGGGAAATCTGCTGAGACACAGGATGAGCCAAAGGGAAGTCCATATGGAGACCTGTCTCTGACATCCTTTTCCTCATTTCAACTCTGCTTCTGGGAGAATGAAATTCCCTTAGCGCCTTGGCTTTCTGTTGAAGTGGATGGTAATTTCCATGTGTTTTCTCTGTTTTTTGCTGCATGTTAGCCCAGATGCTGGTGGGATGTGGTCCACAGCCGGCTGCTCTGTGGTAACATCTCTCCCGGACTCCACTGCCTGTTTTTGCAACCACACCACGAATTTTGCTGTGCTGCTGCAGGTGTATGAGATGCAGGTAAGCGAGGAGCCTTTCTCTGCTGGTCTGTGGAGTGGATGCCAGACCAGTGAGCAGTCTGTGGTTAATTTGTGGGGTTTTTGTGTCTTCTGTTATTTCATGGTTGGAGCAGAGGACCACCAAGGAGGAGCTCACACTGCAGACCTTGACTTTTATTGGATGTGGAGTTTCCTTCTGTGCCTTGATAGTTACCTTCATTTTATTCTTGGCAGTTGGGTAAGAAAAGTCCAGACACTTGTAGCCTTCTCTGTATTAAAATTTGTTTGCTATTTTGCTTCAGAACAAGTATACAAACAAGGTATCCTTTGTCAGCGCGGGGTGATGCAGGTATGCGGGGCGAGGCTGGGGAGCTGCACTGGTGGTCGGTAGCAGAGGGGAGGGAGGGGAGCGGTTGTCGTTGGCTAGGGAGGGGGTGCAGTGCTGGTTGTTTCTGTGGAAATGCTTATATGAGCTGTGCACACACCTGAGTGCTCGTGGAAAGATTTTTGTCAATGACAATGTTTACCACAAAAGCTGCTCTGCTAGAGTTAATTTTTATAAAATAAATGGAGCAAAGACTATTTCTTCAATTGTAAACCCTTCTGTGTCACTTGGCAAGCACAGAGATCTGCCTTGTGAGCAGCTGTACCTGAGCGCACCCGCAGCACCAAGTGCTTGCACAGCAGGGCAGTCCCTTGCCTCTTTGGACTGTCATCTTTGCAGCGAGTAGCAGGTCACCCAGGCAGGTCTGCACAGCCCAGCAAGGACTAGTGAGAACATGTGCACCCTTTCATCTGACTGCAGCTGAGGGTTTCCTCTCTCCTTCCTCAGTGTCCCCAAGAGTGAACGAACAACTGTGCACAAGAACCTGATCTTGGCATTAGCTGCAGCAGAAGCTCTGCTCATGTTCAGTGAATTGGCCAAGACCAACCAGGTAAGCTCTCTAGAAAGTGTCCTGTTTGGCCAGCAGCACCAGGCCTGCTCAAACATTATTGTCAGAACAAACAGAATAGAACTGTAATCCCTTTTATTAATGTTTCATTAATTACCTGTAATTTGCTCTAGGAAAGAGTTTCTGTGGAAATGCTTATATGAGCTGTGCACACACCTGAGTGCTCGTGGAATACATCGTGCAATCCCTTGGGAAAATTTACCTCTTTCTTCTGACAGTTTGTTTCTGACAAAAAATCCATGAGGAAATTTAAGTAGTTATAAACCAGCAACATACAGTTCTGTCCCTTTTTGTGTCCTCTTCCACATCCTGGGGCTGGATCAAGTAGCTCTGAGATGAGAGACCTGCAAGGAAAGTCCAAGAACTGCAGGAAAAGATGCTATCAGTTCCCTCTTCTGTGGTTTGAGATGGTCACACAGATGAAATGAGTGTGAGCTGCAGCAGCTGGACTATTCATGTGTTGCAATTTTAAGAACTCTTCCTGGTGCTTGTGGATGTTTAAAGACATTTCTGCACATTCTGCAGCATAATTTGCAGGTTTCTCTCTTCTTCCTGACCACACACACTCAGAAGCTCCCAGAGGACTCCCTCGTGAAACGGCGTGTGATTTCTCTTCTCTCCAGGTGGTGTGTTTCACGGTCACTGCCTTCCTGCATCTCTTCTTCATGGCAGCCTTTTCATGGATGCTGGTAGAGGGGCTTCTCCTGTGGAGCAAAGTGGTAGCAGTCAACATGAGTGAAGACAGGAGAATGAAGTTCTACTATGTGACAGGCTGGGGTATCTACAGACTCCTCTGTGTTGGGTGCTCAGAAAAATGTGTCATTTTTTTGTCTAGCAAAAGTTTCAATAGGAGAGATTCCCGAACATTTGGTTTGATTCAATATGAGAGCCAGGTACCACTGCTCTGCCAAGGCTTTCTTACCTTTATGTGTCAAATCGGCCAGTCTTAGAGTATAAGTTAAAAAGCATTTCTGTTATTTTTCTAAATCCAAGAGTTCAATACAAAAAAATGGAGGAGGAAGTTTATGGCAAGTTCTTGTTCTTGGAGAGCATTTCTGCTGTCTGATAGTAATTAAAATTTAAATATGTTCCTGACTAAGCACTCTTTATTCTGAGTGAGCCCTTTAGGGACAGAATTTATTTGAATAAGCAGAGTTTCATATCAAAGAGGAGCCTCTTCAGGTCAGTGCTCCTTGCAAAACACACATCTAGTTGGACATTGGGCAACTGGTTCAAATATTTTGGATTGTTTTATGTCTTTGATTGTCCATTTTGTTAAAAAAGCAATCTGAGGAGTAAATTGCTTTGATCAGGACTCAGGACTTGGAATGCTTTATACCTAGGAGAATGATGCTGACAGCGTATAAATCTGGTCTTGCAGAGCCGGGACAGATTTCAGCTGCAGTAAATTGATGTTGCTCGTGGGGTTTCCGAGGCTAAGCTGGCTCACGCTGGAGCGTGCCTGGTCATGGGGGTTTTGAAGCAATTGTCTAGAGCACAGCTGACCCGAATGGGTCATCTCTGCTTTTCCTGGGGTTTAATCTGCGCTTTTTTTCTGCAGGCCTTCCAGTCGTTATTGTGGGTGTGACCCTTGCTACTTCCTTTAACAAGTATGTGGCAGACAACCATTGCTGGCTGAACGTTCAGACCAACGTCATCTGGGCCTTTGTTGGGCCTGTTCTCTTCATCCTGGCCGTAAGTGCCAAAGCTTGCTGGGAAGGTGTGATTCCTTCGTGTCTGGTTTTAGGAAAGCGTTGCAGAGTCAGGGGTGTCAGCACTTCTCTAGCTAAGGTGCTTGCTCGCAGGGCTCATAGTGCCTGCTGCTTTTATAGGACAATTTTTGTTATGCTTTATATATACTTTCACAAGACAAATAAAACTCTTTAACCAAAGCAGGTTTTTGATAGAAAAAAGTGCTTTAAGAAAAATTTTGCTGACCAGTTCTTGTATTGGCTGTTAAATTAGGAATGTAGATAAATGTGTAGGTTGACTGTGACATTGCCTTAACTAAAGGTCTGATTTTAATATGGGAACATCTACGTCCTTGAAGTAGTATCAGTATCATTATACAACATAGTAGCAGAAAAAGGTGCAATGTTTAAGGGGTCCAAAGTAGACACTAAAAAGGGAAGACATTCTGTAGAAGTTTTGAGGTAAGTTTTATAGATTTCATGCTTGTGTGGATAGCTCTATGAAGTATTTTACTCACTGCTTTCTCAGGAGTGATACATTCCTCCCCAGGTTCTGACACTTAGTTACTGAGTCCCCAGCAGAAAAGACTCACCCCGCTGGAGCTGAGGTTACAGAAGGTTGCTGGGTCCAATGGCTCTTCTCTGACAGGTGAACACCTTCGTGCTGTTCCGGGTGGTGATGGTGACTGTGTCCAGTGCTCGCAGGAGATCAAAGATGCTGACCCCCAACAGCAGCCTGGAGAACCAGATTGGAATACAGATATGGTGAGCAGGGAAGGGGCTGGTTTTCCTAGCCATGGCTGCTCTGGATAGGAAATGGTGGAATTCTGTTAAGCTGAGAGTCCTTGCCTTGGCGAAGTGAAAGACCATGAGTTGGGGTAGTCAGGGCAGAAACGATTTTCTCCTCCAGGGTAACTGTGCATCACCCAAAGGTAGTCTGTCTGCTCTAATGTCTATGCCACTGAGAAGCCCAGCCAGCAGTTTCAGCCTGGGGAACCCGGTGCTGGACTCCATCTGCACTCGCACTCCGAAATCTCGACACTTTGGGACAGGAGACTCTTGGCAGTGCCTGCTGAAACCAAAGCTACCCTGGGCCTGTTGGCATCACCAGGAGCAGCACTTTGGGTCTGGGAATGGCTTGTGTCTCCATCACCTACAGTGGTGTCAGTGTGTGTGGGAACGCAGGTGACACTGCCGAACGCACTGCCGAGCTGTCTGCCCCTTCGCTATCATTAGCCCGCCGTGCTGCTAAGCAGCTTGCTGGCAGGCATGCAGACGTCCTGTAAAACATCACCGTAGGGAAGTGAGGTAGCAGCTTGGGGTGTTTCAAGGAACCCAGGGACCCAACTGCGTGCCCAGTTTCCATGGAATTTTATAGTGCTCTGAGCCACAGTAGCGGCTCCTCTCCGCTTCGCAGAACATTGCAGTTTGAAGGGGTCATAACTGAATTTGTCTCACACCTATCCCATCCTTAGCACTTGTGTGTGCCCCTCAGCAGGATGCCAGCTGTAGAGAGTGCAGGGGTTTTGGCTATTTATCATTATAAGCATTTTCTATATGAGTTTGGGACTTGGTGGATTGAAAATAACGCTGGTGGGGATTACATACATGGGGAAAGAGGCGGTGTGGACTTTGTAATCAGTCAATATAGAGAGACCTCTAAAAAACTGCTGCTTGAGTCATTGCTTTATCATCCTTTGTGAATCTTTATTGTTGTTAGCTGGCGCCGGATACCCCTGCTAGACACGCATTGTTCCCCTGTATCATAAATAAATTTTCCCAAATTTACAGAAGCACAAAGATAGGGCATTGCTGGAGGGCAGGCTGACATCCATATGCTAATAAAACAAATACAGAAGCCCTCCTTGTAGCAGCAACTGGGGGGAAAATAGCTGTTTTCTCATGGCTGATGACGTCAAAGAGCTCCCTTCTTGCTAACTCTCAGTGGTAAATAAAGAGCAGGGCTGGCACACTGGGGGCTGGGAGGTGAAATATTTGGGTTTTCCCCTCTTAACTAATTTTGTTTGCAAAGGAATTTGTTCCATAGCTACCATCTTGGGTGCCTCTTGGTGGACACATCATCTGAAAGGCACTTGCTGGGGGAGGAGAGCTGTCTCCAGCACGGAGACAAGGAAAGTTTCTTCTAAACTGCAAGATACAGCCCAGGGTGCTCCTAAATCTGTGGAGCTCTTTCAGGGCAGATCCACTCAGTGCTCTGTAACCTAGTGCAAATGCCCCAGGCAGATCACGGCGAGACCCTGGGCAGGGTTTGCAGAGCCAGGAAGGACACTTGGCAGGCTGGGGCACTTTGCCAGGACACCCTGGGCTCAGGGACGTGGGGCACGACAGAGACCCCCATGGAGAGCTGGTGGCTGGGAAGTGGGTGCCAGTGCACAGTGTTTCAGCTTTGAAATGCGCCGAGGTAACCCTGAGCTCTCCTTCCTGACAGGGCCACAGCCAAGCCCATCCTGGTGCTGCTGCCTGTGCTGGGGCTGACCTGGGTGTGTGGGGTCCTTGTCCACCTCAGCATCATTTGGGCCTATGTCTTCATTGTGCTGAACTCCCTCCAGGTGAGTCCTGTACCAGATGGATCCTCACATCACAGCCAAGCAGGTATCTGCGGTTTCTTGTGCTTCAGTGTACTCTACCTCTCCTAATAGTTGGGGACCTTTGTCAGCTCTGAAGCCCAGCCCAGCTTTCCCAAGCCACTGTGCTGTTTTGTCTGAGGAAACTAAGTTCATGCTCCCAAGATAGGAAATACAGCTCTGGAGACCTTATTCATCTAATGGCCCTTCAGCACCAGTCTCTGGGGTGTCCTACTGGTGCCACAGCTTTCCAGTTCAAATCCTGTTTCTCATGTTAGATTTTCTGGCATTAGCATGGTTTCAAAATGACACTTACAAACTGACATGCTTGTAGGGAACTTCATTAAAGTTTTGATTTGGTCATTTAGTGGATAATTAAAATGTTAACTGTCCAGTTTAATGGGGCAGACATCCCACCTGCTATTTGCATCAGTGAAACGAGCCTCATTCCTACAGGGTAGGGATGGGCCGTGTGTGCCAGCATCACTGTTAGAACAGGGCTGTTCGTGGAGAGTGTCTCAAAGGTCACATCCAGCCATAGTGTGTTTGACTGCTGCTTAGATGGTGTGTGTTCTAGGATGAGTGTTTTCCATCTGGTTCATGTCCAGACATACTTAGAGGTTGTGGCCCAAGAACTGTACAGGCAGAACCACCTTGCCTTTGCCTGGAGGTCGGCTTTATTGCAGGGAGACGAGAGAAGAATTAAGAATCAAGGACTGAAAATCTTTACCCTTAAAACCCGTATTGTCTGCAGCCATGCAGCTGCTCCCCAGGGATGCTCCCAGTGCCCAGTGAGAGCTGCACTGCAATCTGATGGGATGCAGGAGTGTTAGGTGGAACAGATTGCGATGGCTGGTGATCAGAGCCTCGCACGGGGAGGCTGGAAGCATGTGTGCTGTTTCCAGCTCTGGCTTGCAAGACGTTGGGTGAGTCATGTCATCTCCTTCAGCCTCTTCATTCCTCTTTAGGTAGCATCATCTGGCTATCTTTTTAAGCCTATTTGCTTGTCTTGGAGTCTTCCAGGGCCATGGCTGTGACTACCATACTTCAGAGTCATGTTGTTAATATGTTAGTATTAATAGGGATCTCTATAGGGCCAAAAGTAATGTGTGTAAAAGCACGACGTGGTGTGTAAAGCAACATTTAATATTTGCTTCTAAGTTTACTGATTTCATCAAAAGAGTTTAAAACTTTAACCAGCCTGTATGTGGTTAAGAGAGCAAAGCGAATTGTATTAGTCACAGCAGCCAGGAGCGCTCAGTTCTGCACTGAGCTAGGACTGTTCCCAGGACCTCGGGATATCTAAAACTCAGGAACACATGGTGACAAGAAGTCCCAGAACATGTGCTTGTCACCTGCAATTCAAAGCATCAGCCCCCTTGTTGGCAGAAGCTTTCCAAACCTCGAGAGAAAGCAGCTATAGATGGAGCTAGAGAAGCATTGAACACCACTGCTCCTGACATGTGCAGGAGAGAATGGTCCCAAGGCGGACGGCAGAGCTCTCTGCAGGCAGGCAGTTACTGGCGGCAGGGAGACAGCCGGGGGGAACAGGCAGGGACTCAGTCCAACCCCTGGGGCTAAGACTATGCCAGCACAAATAGCGCCTGGGGGTACCCACACAGTCAGTCCTGTCCCTTTGCACTGGATATTCACAGACATATTTTTCAGAGTCCCTTGCCCAGTGCTTGAGGACAAATCCTACTCCAGGGGATCCAAGTCAAGAGAGCAACTGGGTGCTACCCTCCAAACCATCGGGATCCAAAGAGTTCTCCACCCCCATCTCCCTTTTTTCTTTGGATTCAATAGAAATTGGCTCCTGCTGTAGCTTTCACTTATGGAGCAGCAGAGTTTGCAGTGCTTCCCTCTGGCATACTTGGCCCGTTTCAGTGTAGCATTGGCCCAGCTCTCCAAGGGTGAAATGCAGGCGTTATCACCACGTGCACAAGATGGGTGGTTGCTCCAAGGCATGTTCTGCCTGTGGCTGGCGCTGGTCCAGCAGCCGGGTGCTGCTCACGCACATCCGTCGGCTCTCAGATGGGGATGTTCCAAGGCCAGACAAGGGCCGCCTCTCTGCATCTCCGCTATTAAGTATATCAGAAGGGTAGCAGGAGGCCTGTCCTAACCGTAATTAAATATAGCATCAGTTCTCCTTTCCTCCTCATGCTGTGCTTAGGTTATTGAGCAGAAGAGAACTGCTCAGGGCTGTGAAGGGATGAGGTGAGCAGAGCTGAGAACAGCACCAGCATCTTTTCATTCACAGAAAAAAAACATTTCTCAGCTTGGGTGAACTCCATCAAGACCAGCAGAGAGGCAGATCAGAGCACAGCATCCCAGCACCATCCTGGCAGTCTTCCTCTGCCTTGCTTCAGTGTTTGTGCTGTAAAAACATAAGCACGTGTATCACACCAGAGCGGTCCTGCTGAGGACCTCGAGCTTGGTTAGCCTTCAGGAGAGCTGCTTTCCAGTAGCACTCAGGGCTGCTCTTCCCTCTGCAACCCAGCACTGGCAAGGGAAATGCCATGACAAATTCCCTGGTTCAGTGACTGCTAGTACCCCTTGATTGTGGCCTGACAACGTCAGGGCCCAGACTACATCCTCCAGGGCTCACTCAGCCTTTTATTCATCACTGATGCCAGCAGAGGGGCTGTGGGGTGCTGGCTGTGGTAACGTGGATGCTGGGCATATGGTTGGTTTTTTTTCCTGAAATGAATAAATGTGTCCTCTGGATGATACATCTCCTGAGACTTTCTCTCACAAGCCATGACATCTGCCTTGGGTGAGATAGGAACTGAGGTGTTTGCTGGATCAGGATTTGTTTTCTTCCCTTGCTTTCTAAGTTATTGCTGCTTTTGTTTTTCTTCTTTCTCCTAAAGCTCAGTAGGAGCCGTGGCTGTTGTGTGGACAGATAGCCGAGGGTTTGCCTGTGGATATACTGTGATTGTTTGCCTCTGTCCCTTGATTACCAAGTTCAGGTCAATTTGCAGATTACCCTAGAAGTGAAATTGTGATGCTGGTGGGAAGCTGTGGAGTTGAGAGAAAGCAGGGATAAAACCATCCCATTTCATCCCCTTTGCTGACTGTCTTATGGATCGCCTTGGAATTTCCTTTAAGGCCAGTGTGCTTCTTCATGCGCGTCTTGTGCAGGAAAGTTTTGCTGCTGTGGTTGTTTGTTTGTTTGACTGCTTTCTGTTTATGTGCGGAAACTGAAGCCTGTCTTCAAGGTTACTCTGTGCGTTGACACCAAACATGACAACTCCTTCTCCAGCCAGGCAACACAGGAATTCAGCCTAGTGACTGAAAAGCAACACGGAGCGGTGCTGCGCCAGAGGTGGCTGTGGTGGCTGGCCTGCAGGTTGGCGAGCAGGCGGCAGCACCTTCCCTCCAGCCCACAATTTCGGAGGTAGCAGCACCAACACCCTGCCAAGCACCCAATGCTGGGTGGAGGTGCCTGCTGTTAAGAAACAGTGTAAGCAAAACCTGCTGGCTTCATTTGAACTTGTAGAGCTGGAAGGGTGGTCCTGAGGCTGGCTCAGGGCAGGGACTTAAAGAGCCACTCGCCCATCTCCAGTGACAGGGGAGCAGGAGACGGCGTTGCTCCCAGGTGGGGTGCGTGCAGAGGGACGGATGGACACCAGGCAGGAGCATCCATCCCGCTCTGCGGGCGTGCTGCGCTGGCCCCCGCGCTGGGACCCCAGCGCGCCTCCCCCGCCGTAAGCGGGAAGCCGCAGGGGCCGGGGCATTGCGGGCCCTGTTGGGAGAAGATGGCGCGCGGGCAGGAGCACGGGCAGGAGCGGGCTCCTCCAGAGCTACGGCTCTGCTTCCGCCTGCCGCTGCAGCTGGGCCTCCTCTCTTTCCTTGCTCTCCTCCCAGCCGACCTCGCCGCTCCCCCCCTCCCCACGCTCATCCAGAATGATTATTTCAAGGAAGACCTGCCTTGGCAGCCTGACCAGAAATCTGGTCTGGGGGAGTGACCAGCATTGCTGGCTGAAGGACAGGTCATGGCACGGCGCCAGGGTACTGCTACCATTACGCCTGCCAAGAGCTCGCAGATGAAGAGCAAGGCTCATTGAAGACAAGATGGATTACTTTTCTTGCTGCAGCTGATTTATCTAGCTGCGATAACAAACACCCCACAGATATAACATAAATCTGGTGGGCCAGATAGGGCTGCCTTAAGGCCAAAATCGTTGGTCTGGAGCTGTAATTAGCCCCAGGCTGTGGCCTCCAGGCGATGCTCGCTCCGGTCCTGCCCCAGGCACTTTCCCACAACACATCCCGCGCTGGCCCCGGGCACATAGCTGTGGCCGAGCATTTGGTTGTGGCAGAGCGTGTCATTGCTTGCTGGTCCTTGGTGTGTGCACGCAACAGCACCAGTTCGGTGGGTAGGGAAAGGGTGGCCGAGACTGTGCTGCCAGAGCCCCAGCGTGCCGGCAGGATGGAGAAAGCTCTGTCCAGTTTGGCGCTGAGCAAAGCCTCTGGATCTGTACCCCACTGAATTTGGGTCACAGGATCCTGTTAACGCTGTGGTCTGTCACTGTGTGGGACAGGGGAACTGTCCCCAGCATCATGCTGCACTTGGTCTGCGAGAGGCTGGTGAAAGCCCCCACCCCACCCCAGGGTCGGCGCTCGGCAGGAAGGGAGGTCTGCTTCCCAGATTTCAGTTCCCTTTGCAATTAACTCCTGGTGGTTTCTGCTTCTGAGATCTGAAGGAGGTGTTTCCTGGGGGATTTTGCATGCATGAGTGAATGGGAGTGTGGGAGAGCTCAGGCTCAGGGAGCTGAGTGCCCAGTGAGAGATGCCCACTCCCCCTAAATGAAATGGGGGGAGAGGAGAAGGAAGAGGGACTGGGGCAGGGACCACCTCTCCTTTGGACTCTTTGTGAAGAGCCAGGTCTCAAGTAGGATTTTAAGGAAGGTCCTTCCTGCCCAGCTGTCCCTGGCTGTGCCGTGCCCACCGTCTGTGCCTCTTCCCCTTAGCCCGGTCCTCACCCATTCTAGTGCTCATCAAACTCATTTCCTCCCATGCAAAGTAGCAGAAACCAGCTGTACATCTCTAACCCTTCCTGTGCTCTCTCCTTTTCAGGGCCTGTACATATTCCTGGTCTATGCAATCTATAACAGCGAGGTAAGAGATGCCCCTGGCTGAGGCTCAGTCACCCTTCAGAGCAACTGTTTATTAGCAGTTGAGGGGGTAGCTGGGCTTGTAGTAGGTACGACAGACAGCATAGCCCCAACTGTGCTTCTGGGACAGCAGTTGCTTTTTCTCCATGACTTGCTGGAGGATCTCTTGCTCTGCTAGAGCTGCTGTGGCCCTCTCTTATGTCCTTGCTCTGTTCCAGGTGAGGAATGCCATCCAGAGGATGAAGGACAAGAAGAAAGCACTCTCATTCACAGTAAGTCACAAGGAAGCCCTGCTACCCTGCTTCGTTCATCATGCACCCACCAGAGCAAGGCCCTAGATGTACGTTTGGTCTACTTTGAGGAGATGATGTTGGAAAGAAATGGGTTTTTTTTAATTTTTTGTCTCCCATCTTTGCAGTCCTGTTGGACAACGCAGACCCAAAGATAATCTACCCTGATTAGGCAGCAGCCTGCTGTACCAGGGTGGGATGGGAGTCAAAGTCCCAGGGGCTGCAGTGCAGATGAAATCAATCTTTAAAGTTGGACCTGGATCCAGCAAAGATGCATGTTGCGGTTTTCACTGTCCTGTATCTCTTCCCCATCATTACAGAACTGCTCTCATCCCATCAACTACTTATCAAGTCCAAGAAACACAACCTCCTGGGAGACAGGGAAACTGAGTCCTTCTGCAGCTGAGAGTGCCTTGTCGAGCCCTGTGCAGAAAGACCCTCCAGTGAAGAACATCACCAACAAAGGTAAAAAGGGTTCTTGCTGTTAGCCCAGGGTGTGTGATGAGACCTCAGTAAAATTGTTATTCCCGAGGCTTGAATTTTAGTGCACGTTCACTTGGCACTGCATTGAACCTGTTTGCACACTGTGCCTAGGTGAGCTTGGGGTCTGGTGCTGCAAATGCAGCACGGGATGAAAGATTCCCAGGGCAGGCAGGGATCGTGTGCGTGTGGATCTCAGAGGGATCAGGTTCATGCCTGCAGGCTGGCTGGGCGTGGGCAGGGGGGGTCTCATCACTGTGTTATGCAGCATTGCTTCCTCTTGAGGCAAGAATCCGTGTTTGTATTTTAAAATTAATTTTCTGGAGAAGGCTAGGCAAAGGTGGCAGTAGGAAATAGGGTTCTTAGCTTTGGGGAAAAAAGGTGTTGCATGCTCCAACCAGTTTGTGGGTGCAATTATGCAGGTAACCTGTTTGGTCCCTTTGCTTCAGTGGGAGATACTTAGGGGACACAAAGCACTGAGTTCTTGGTAAAGCATAAATAATTCTACTCTCTAGTCTCCAAACTCATTTTGCTGCTTCACCCCCTAGGAAATTTTGGAGCCAAAATTCCCATGGGGATTTCATCAATTATGTCACCCGAGAGACCGGTATGTAATGTCTTCTGTTATTCTTCCACCTTCATCCACACACAGAGCGTAGTAGTTACGTAGGAATGGTGTCTAATGGTTCCAGCGAGGGGCTGGGGCTCAGGACACCTGATAGTGTTACCAGCTCTGGCACAAGCTCAATGTTTTATGTTGAGCAAGTCCTAGAAGCTGCCTGACTCATCCACGCTGTGTGCAGACTGAGGGTAACGCCGATCCCCCTCTGTCCCAGGGTGTTACAGAAATTGCTGAGTGTTGGCGAGGGACCAGGCAGCGTGCTAGCACAGCGTGCGTGCTCTCCTCCTGAGGGCCAGTCCGGACACACGGCCTGTCTATCAAAACCAAGAAGGTTTTGATACACATACTGAAGACTCTGGTTTATTAAAATACCTACTCATTATTAGCGATGTATTGATTTAAGCCATTTAAATCATTTGAGGTGTGTGTTTTCGTGCCCATAGCGGCCACTCCTGGTAGTCAAGCCAGATGCAACTGAGTGTTTGCTGTCTTGTGTAGGAGCATAAGATGGAGAGCAAGGTGGGCTGGCAGGCAGGAGCTCCTGGCCAGTGACCTGCCTTGGCTGTGCTGTGAGGGCAGGGCTTGGCTCAGGAGGCGATTGCCTGAGCTGGGGCTGGCCTGGGCAGGGGCAGGCAGCAGAGAGCAACAGGGGAGAGCGCATGTTCTGGGGGCCTGAGAGGAGGAGGCCCCAGAACGGCCCATTTCCAAGGCGAGAGCTCATGCCTGAGCCGATGGGGAACCAGCCCCGCTGCTGCGCCGGGAGGGTGATTGTAGCATAGAATCATAGAATCATTAAGGTTGGAAAAGATCTCTAAGATCATCGAGTCCAACCGTCAACCCAACACCCCCATGCCCACTAAACCATGTCCCTAAGCGCCTCATCTACACGTCTTTTAAATACTTCCAGGGATGGGGACTCAACCACTTCCCTGGGCAGCCTGTTCCAATGTTTAACCACTCTTTCAGTAAAGAAATTTTTCCCAATATCCAACCTAAACCTCCCCGGCACAACTTGAGGCCGTTTCCTCTCGTCCTATCGCTTGTTACTTGGGAGAAGAGACCGACACCCCCGTCGCTACAACCTCCTTTCAGGGAGTTGTAGAGACCGATGAGGTCTCCCCTCAGCCTCCTCTTCTCCAGGCTAAACAACCCCAGAATGAACAGAAGGAGCCAGTGAATTTGAGCCAGTAAAGCACCAAGCTGAGGTTGGTATGGAGCAAGGCAGGAGACTTCCCCCAGGGACAGCAAATTAAAATTGGGCCGCAGGGGCTCGCTGTCCCTGCGGTGGGCGAGCTGCATCCGTCCAGGGAGGGCAGGCTGGGTTGTGCTGCCTACAGGCGTGTGATGTAGAGCTCAGCGAGGTATGGCCTAAAGCAGGGAACAATTTAAATTTGACTACTCTGATACCACTTCCATCTCCCACTATTGAAATGATCATCAGTCCTTGTGCACTTGACATACAAGTGCTGTAATTTCCTCAGAATAAAATCCAACACTACTTTCATATGAGTCTCTCACTGAAGGATCTCTCTCCTTCTCTAATATTTATCCTTTGAAAACCTGTGTCACATAGACAGCTCTTATTTATCCAATAGATAATACTTCTATAGCTGGCATATCGTTTTGAAGCCACTCAATAAAATCCATATTTTCATCTCTCGTGATTTATATTGTGGTTAATGCTGTTCCTCCCCTCGTGCTGAACGCTGACCGGGATTCATTCACAGGTGATGCTTTTCTCAGCCAGCCAGGTGCTGGCTGTGTAAACTGGGACCAGGGCCAAGCTCCTGGCACCAGATACGAGACGTGGGCCAAAGGGATTAGGCCAGGGGCCTGAGTTTCCTAAGGCAGGGAGCATTAGGAGGCAGCAGATCCCCTAAATGCCAAGGCCGTGGCATTTCCTAGCAGGCAAAGACAGAAAGCGCTTTCCTCTGTGTGAGGGTCACCGAGGATTTCGCTGTATCTTTGCTGCTTAAACATTGCATTTTTAATGTACTTGTTTCCTTTCTAACTAACATGGATGCAGCAGCCTTCAAAAGGTGAGGCTGCTGCCGGTGCCTGCCTGGGGAGAGGGCGCACGGCCCCCTGCCCACGCAGATCAGTGCTGCGGCAATGCGGCTCTCGGTGCTCCGTCGGTGTGAGCCCCGCGGCGCCGAGCCAGCCAGGGCTGCGGGGGGCTTCCATCCGAGCCCCGTCTTCACCGCAGAGGTGGTTGGCGCACCTGTGCCCCGGGTGGTGCTACCCTCCGCTGGATAGGGGCTGCTTCGGTGCTGCTTTCTCCGCTCGTTAGTTACATAAGTCAGTGCTGTTTTTCCTGCTCCCTGGCTAAATGAGTCATGGCACTCGCTGGAGGAACGGTGAATTAAGAATGTCACTGGCAGCTGCACAATAGTTTGGATGAAGAGAAGACGCTACTTAAAAGCATTTGAAAACACTTAAAATGACAAAACACTGAGCGAGTGAAGATACAAACATAGACGAGATGTTCTTTGTGTTTCAGCTTTTTTAAATGTTGTTTGGTGATATTTATTGCTGTTGGGCTGGGAGCAGGAGTTTCACACCTCACAGAGCATTAACCATCGCTTAAGCACAGGGTACAGGCTTGTGCGTGCTCTTTCCACCACAGCACGGGGGAGAAAGTTCTCTCTCCTCTTCTCCTGAATTTTCCTGTAGTCTCCAGCACAGTGTCCAGCCCGCTGGGTCACCTCGGGGCAGGGGTCCCAGGAGAGGGCGAGCGGAGCGGGGCAGCAGCTCACCTCGCAGGCACTGCCGAGAGGTGCAGCTGTGTCCAGGGGCACTCTGCAAGGTGCCCATGCCTCGGGGACCGGGATGAAGGCTCCAGTTCCCAGCCTGTGCGGTGGCTCAGTGGGAGGGAGAGTGTGGTGCAGCAGCTGGGTGCTTGGGAGCCCTGCCAGGCCTCGGGGAGCGTGCCGAGGGGTTGCCAGCAGCAAAGCAATCAGACCTGTACCTTCTGCTAACAAATGTTCTCCCCTCTTTCAGGCTGTAGAGCTGACAGCGTTCAAATCCTCAGGTAACATTTGCCTACATAATTTTCTTTAATTTTTGTTACTGCTGATACTGGTTTCTGTGGTTGCATGGTGGAGTGCTGCCCAGAGGGCAGGTGATTTTTTGCTCAGGCTTTAGGAAGCATTTTATTTCCAAACTGCTGTGGTGGGTGCAGTCCTGGGCAGGCTGTTGGGAGATCCATGTCCCCCTGAACAGATAAGGGAGAAGGGGGGGTATAAAGCCCTGGCAGCTCTGCTGGTGCTGCCTGCGCTGCCTCTCCCTGGCAGCACTGGTGGCTCAGCTGAGGGTGCCCATCTCACAGAACCCACCTGGTTTCTCCCCATGTCTCTGCATCTTTCTTGCTGCCTGTCCGTGTCTGCAGCTTGCTGCACACCAGCTCCCTGGGCCCCTCCATGGCAGCAAAGCTGCAGGTCACAGGCCTTGGCAGGCAGCAGAGGGGCAGTGGGTACCTGCAGGTACCTGATGCTGAGCGCTCTGCTTGTGCACCCCGGCACAGCCAGTCCTTGAGGCACAGCAGGGACCGGTGCACCTTGCTGCTTGGCAAGACCTGGGCTTCTTTCAGGGGTGGCAACAGCTCTTTGCTGCCATGGGGTATTTTAAACCAGCAGCTGCTGCAGGAAGCGCTGGCGGGTGTTAGAAGTGACTTGCTCCCGAAGAAGGGCAGCCAGGGAAGGTGGGGTGTTCAGATGGGGCTGGATTTATGAGCTTAAAAGCAGCCATTTAGCTGCTTCTGTTTCAGGTTGTAGAAAGGCCAATGTCACCATGGGGGTGGGTAGAATTAAAACCAGAAATCCCTCCTAAGCCCCAGACCTCTGCTCAACTGCAGTGCTGGGGAGAGGCTGGCCAGCCGCAGCTCCCTGCTCCCGGCCCAACTTCCCTGCCTGGCTTTGGGCAAGTCACCAGCTCCTCCGGGTACGGGTGTAGCATATTTAGCTTTTTTTTTTCACCAACCACTGCTGAGTACTCCCAGCACCCTCAGTGCAGTCTCTGGATGGGGTCACTCAAGCAGACAGTGCAGTGAAGAAGCACCGGGGATGGATTGATATTATTTTTTCTGCATTGTAACATTTTCTTTTGTCAAAGGAAGCAGTGCATTAGCAGGTTTCTGATTTTGCTCCACATTAAGTGTCTAAGCAGGGCATGCTTAGACTATTTTCGAGACGATGCCACCCAGAAGCATTGCAGCTTTCCTCCCCACAGTGGACACATGAGCAAGGCAGAAACGGTGGCATCCAGGAGTAAATGTGCTGCGGCATTTCAGGCATAGGAGTGGGGTCTCAGAGACAGCAAGACCTACACCCAGCACGTGTATTTGTGCTCTGTCCCCCCACACCCTCACCCTCGCCTGCTCCTGCATATTTTAATCTAGCCACATGTGTAATTAAACTCCAGCTGTGCAAAGAGGCGGGTTGTTTAGTTTGGTTTTGTTTTCTCAGGTAAGCCCTCAGTATATTTTTAAAAGCCTGGGTCTGCCCAGAGGATGGTGGGGATGCCAGGCTGGGCTCGGTGCCTACCCCCTCACGCGCCGGCTGGTGCATAATGGCCGTGGAAGCAGCCGGTGGGTGCAGGGCAGCTCAGTGCATGGCCACCCCCTCCGCTAGCACCGAGGGCGGCTCCTCGCGCACCCCGGGGCAAGGGAGCCCTTGGTTGGGCAGTCCTTCAGCCTGGGGTGAACGAGAAGATCTCCTTGAACCAGAAGAGCACTCCTCTGCACACTTGTGCATGTGCAGGCCGGCATGCGGCACAGCGCTGGTGCCGGCTACACTGTGCTGCTCTGAGGCACCGGGCTCAAAGACAAGTGCTTCCAGCCATTAAAAAAAATAAAAGGCAGTAACGCCCAGCTGTAGTAATGCCTGGAAGACCCCAGGGCAGCTCAGCGTTGCACAGGCTCCCGTCTTCACAGCTTGTTCAACAGAGCAAAATGCTGTGCAGCTCTTGGGGATAACAGCTGCCAGGGCAAGCAAACCATAAACCTGTGTGCCTGATGATGAATGAGAGACAAATCATTTCAACAGACACTGCTTCCCCTCTTCTATTTATTTTCTCTTAAAATAGTTTATTGAAAAGAGACATATTTTGCCCCCGGTATCTTTATTTGAAAATTTCTAGCCAGCTTTAATGAAAATTATGGTAGTACCAGCAGCAGGCTTGCAGGAGGTCGTGCAGAGACCCAGGAGGAGCCTGCCTGCCCCACAGTCCAGCGGGGAGAGCTGGTGGGCAGGAGGAGCGCTGGACCCTGGGCACTGGTGAGAGACTCGGGGCTTAAATGACTTGCTCGCAATCTCCCAGGAAAGCTGTGCTGGATCTGCGGTGGGATCCACCTCTTCTCTGCTCCAGCGCCTCAACTGTGGTCCTGTGAGAGCTGTGGGCATCACACTGGCTCAGTCCAAGTGCAAGAGGCAGCCAGTGGGTCCATGGGGGGCGGTGGGGGTGGGCTCCCAGCGGTGCGTTAACATGTGTGAGGATGAGGGCGGATAAAATGCAGGTAAATACCAGGTCAGTTTCAGAACCACAGAAATGAGGAGTTTTGCAGCGTGGCTGTGGTCAGGAGGCAGGCGTGGGCTGCGCTCTGCCCTATGGATCCCTCCCCGCCTCCCCACTGCCAATATTAGGGCTCCCCCTGCAAGGACTCAATTCACTCGGAGAGGCCGCATGTTTCTGCAGTAATGAGCTCCAGCCCAGCTGTACAAAGCTGTGCATTGCAGCGAGCACACTGCCCGGATTCATTACACCCTTTATGTAAGCAGGGGATGGCCGGGGGGGTTCACATATTTGCACAAACAATAAGTACCATCTTCCTTGTCTTGGCAAACAAGAGCTCCAAGAGGCCTCCACATCCTCCATCTCTTCAAGTGATGGCTGCTTTGTTTCCCCACGATAATTTCATTATTCTGTTTGAATACATTTATATGTTGCTAAGCCACACATAGCAACATGGATCTTGTCTCCATGGCCCAGCCTTTCTGTGATCAATATTGAGTAATTCTGCAACTCTCGCCATACCATGTTAAATAAGATTGGTTTTAAAATAGTAAGGAAATTATGAATCTTTGGGATTCAAAGCCAGTAAAGCACTTGAATGTCGTGGGCACTCAGAGAAATGCAGACCTCCCCGTGCCGACCCCGCTGGGCTGCCCTGTGGTGGAATCACCGCTGCCATCCATGCCGTGGTCCTTCCCGATGGGCAGAGGTACCTTATGCCCTGACAGAAGGAGGTGCAGCCCATGCGACATCAGTGCTCTCTGCCACGGTAGCACTGGTATTTTCATTAAATCCCATTTAAACCTCATTCTTCAGCGCTTTCAGAGCTTGGCGCTGAGCACAGTGGGCTAATTACTGAGCAGGGGGAAGAAGTTTCTCCTTACAGCCCCGGCCCCGTGCACGGAGGCTGCTTTGGCTCCCTGCCACAAGGACCATATTTCAGATACCCCTAAAGGGGCAGGGGGGGCTGTGGGATGGCAGAGCCGCACCAGCGAAAGGCAGGGCTGGCTGTGCTCCGTTCTACGTGCTCCGTCCTATGGCAGGTTTGGGCTGTGCTTTCTCCCAGCGTGCTGTGGGACCCCCACCGGTGCACCCGCTGCCCCGGACCCCTGCCCTCCCCTCCCTGCTGGCGCAGCTGAGACCGTCTCTCTTTTGCTTTAGGTTTCTGAGAAGTTTCTGGGTGACGGGCCCACAACACCGAGTCTCTTCCAGCAGCCGGGAGGACGGCAGGTCGGAGGAGCTGGCTTCCATGCAGAGGGCTGTCCCAGCCCAGGCAGAGTTGTTAGCCCTGTGCTTCTTCCTAGCAGCATGTGCAGACAAATCCAAGGCAGGACTGGGGTAGCGTGGGGTCTCACGGGGCTGCATCTGCTGCTGAAGACTGCCCTGCTCCTCTCCAGGGGCAGGCAACCAACAGGCAGGTACTCATTGTGACTCCTGCCCAGCCTGCGTGCTGGCCTGGGGGTCCCCGCAGCTCATGTAGCCTCTGCTGGGGCAGCCAAGCCTGACCTCGTGCAGCGCGGTCGCCAGCCACCCTGCAGCACTGCCGGCAGCACGTGGTTGTGTGTGTTTGTTGTTGCTGCCAATAGAGTTTGTTTAGCTTGGGGGACCTGGAGCAGGCGGCATGGCAGAAAACCCAGCTTTGCCCGTGGCAGCTGTGCCCAGGCGGTGCCCCCGTGCTCCCGTGCAGGCGGGGATGGCTGCCTTCCCTGACCCCGCTGCTGGCCCATCGCACTGCTCTGCTGGGGCAGGGCTGGGGACAGGCCGCATAGGAAGCACATGCACTAAGGAAGACAGCGGCTGGCTTCAAGTCTTTTCTAAAGCAGCTGACTTCAATAGCATCTTCTGCTGTTTAGGACAAAAATCCTCTCCCTGCTCCTCCTGGGGCTCCCACCCTGCTGGCGTGGCCCCTCGCCAGCTGGGGTTATGTTTTCTTTCCCTCTGTTCTTCGCATCTGACATTCTCCTGTTACCTCCCTAGTGTTTAGAGCACATAAAACGTGTCGGGGTTTTTGCTGATTATGATGACAGTAAATGCTGATTTTAAAGGCAACCTTCTCTCCTTGTTGCAATGTATCCATGGGAATGGGATCGTGTTCAGGCGCAGCAGCGTGCCGTGGCTTTACATGGCTGAACGCAGGGGAGGGTGGCTTGGCCACGGTGCAGGGGACCAGGGCACTGCATTCTCCCATGTGCTGTCTCCCGTGTTGCACTGCGTTCCCTGGTCTCAGCACAGCGTGTGCTGGCCAACATGCATTTAAGCGCTGTTGGGAACTGCAGCCCTAGAGCAGCCCTGTGCTGGTCAGAAGAGTGAGATGTGAGTGCAGTGCTCCAGTTATCAGTGTCAGCCAAGCAGCATCTCCAGCTGCTGGGATCAGGGAGAGCCAGGGTATGGGGCACTTCCCAGCACTGAAATACTTACAGACAGGTCATCAAAGCTATTGCAGAGCTCTGTGCTTTGCTGTAGTTTCACTCCCTGCCACAGTGCACAGCGTGCCGGGGGCTCTCGGCCACAGTGAGCACCAAGGGCTACATGAAAAATCCCGTGTCTAAGCTAATTGCCCATAAATGTTGTCATTTGTGAGTTCGCTTGCAAAATACACTCAGAGTCGCTATGGCAATTCCCAGCGCCACTTTGAACCAGATTCTGAGTCACCAATGCCTTGAATCACGCCACAGCAGCGACACCCACCCCGCAG
>NW_008795382.1:228267-249091 GCF_000699145.1 Aptenodytes forsteri | reverse complement strand
CCCCCCCCTGCAGCCGTAGTGTCCCGGTCCTGCCGAAGGCAGGCGGCACTCCGGGAGAGACACCTGTGGGCAGCGGGGGCTTGCTGGGGCCAAGCACCGCTGTCCTGCAGGGACACCAGGCAAGGCATCCCACCTGCCCATAGGGAGCCAGGAGGAGGCGGGTGGCACCGACAAGGAGGGTTAGGAAGACAGCCAAAAAAGACAAAGTCTGCCTTTTTAAATGAACTGCAAAATTTATTACAGTGGTTTTCTCCCGACAAGGAAGTTGGTAACCTCCAGCCTGGGAAGGAAGAGTGGAGAGTAGGGAAGGGGAGGGATGAGAGGGAGAAAAGGATATGAGAGAGAGAGAGAGAGACACTTAAGGACACTTTTCATTTTCTGAAAATAAAACATCTTTTACCTCCCAAACCATTTTCTCCAGTTCTCTAAGTTCACAAAAAGAAGGTGAAACTGAACCACAGACTTCAGGAGGAAAATGCACAAACATGTTGAAAAGCAGAGACAAACATGCTCTTCTGCATCTAACAAGCTTCCATAAACCGCGCGGCTCTGGGCGCAGCATCTGCAGCTCCTCAAGGCACCGGCTCTGCGCAGAGCCGCGGCGGATGACAGGCCCCTCCAAAAGAGGAGCAAACACCCACCGTGGAAAACAAACCTGAACCAACCCCAGCCGCACTGGAGGAGCCCCAGCAGAGCTGGGGGGGGGCCTGGCTGTGGCGGGGGGGGCATGCTGGGCTGCCTGGCGGCGGCAGCGGGGCAGGAGGAGAGGAGAGCATGGCTGAGACCGAGAGAAAGCAGCAGCGAGAGTCCAGCACGTCCCAGCTTGTGGGGGCTGCAGCCCCCCAGTGCTGCCCAGTTGTGAGCCCCTGTCCCGCGATGGGAGAGGAACTGACAGCTCTTTGCTTGTGGCTTCGGCACAGCATTTGATGTCACCTGGGGACACGGCAGAGCGCGATGCGGGGTCTGGGGGCTCAGCTCGGCCTGGCATGAAGCACAGGACAATTCTAATTAATCCTTACCCATGCACTTGGGCAGATAAATGCAGGAGGGGGCTGCAAAGCCCCCTAGCTCCCCCGAGCCCCTGGGCACGTGCTGGTGCGGGAGCAGCTCTGGGCTCTTTGCAGCCTGGACCAGGGGCTGCCCGGCTGCTCTGCCAGCATCACCTGCAGGCAGGAGGGGGACAGGGTCTGTCCCTAGCCCCATCCTGCCCCTTGGCTGTTCTCCAGGCACTGCCTGGACATGGCTGATGGCTGGAGTGAGGCAGGACCCGCACTGCCCGGGGACACCATCCTGGGGCCACCCTGTCCTCATGCTTCGGAAACCAGCTCGGGTCGCGGTGCCGATGCCGCCTGGGCACCGTGACCTGCAAAGCTTTCCAGCTGCAGGGATGTGCTGGCACCGAGGGTGCAGCAAAAGGGCCATGGGCCCAAAGTGTCCCGAGGACAGTCCCCTGCTCCTGGTACTGAATCTCTTAGAGCTTCTGCAGCAAAGCTTTGACATCCCAGAGATGTGCTGACTGCAGACACCTGCGGGCTCTGGGCACTGCGGCTGCCACGGGCTACAAAGCCACGGCTGATGCCTCCAGCACTGGCAAGCGCTGAGAAAACAAATCTCAGCTGAGGGCTCAGCACTGCCTGTCCTTGCCTGCCCTTGCTTGGCCAGGGCAGCAGCGGGACGCAGAGCAGGCAGCAACACTGCGGACAGCCAGGAGTGGGGACCCCGGCACGTGCACCTTGGGGTCCTGGTATGGCTGCATGGGGCCGACATCTCCAGCCCCAGCCCCGGCGTTCTGCTTGGCTCCTGCAGAAATCCTCTGCCTCCGTGCTGGTGCCTGGGGACACCCCAACTGCCGCGAAACCACAACCCGTGGGGGTTCACCTCACCTCTCCCCTGCCCTGTGCACGAGGGGCCCTGAGACATGGGGCAGGGATGGGGGAGGGATGGCAGCGGTGGAGAAATGGCTGGTAGGGGCAGCAGGAGAGGAGCATAAATAGGAGAAAAGCTGGGACAGGCTTTACTCTTCCTTCGCACCGCAGAGCCAGGTTGGGCAGGTGACAGGTCGAGCACCGGGTGCGCAGAGGAGCCGGGGGGCAGCGCTGCCAATGGGGCAGTCCGGCAGCTGAGAGCACGGCCCCGCAGCCATCAACTGTCCTTACTGTATATTAAAATAAACCATCCGGGACTTTTCCAATAGTACAGGTTAAATAGCATCACTGAGAAAGGCTGGGTGGAGAGGCAGTGCTGGCCCGCCAGCCCTGGGCACGCGTCCTGCCCCTGCTGTGCTGCTGGCAGCGCCGGGCCTCCGCCGGGTCCGTGCTCATGGCTGTGCTCAAGTCCGCTTGGCATGCAGCATCTCGATGAGGAGGTTGTTGCAGGGCACCTCCCCGCTCAGGTGCTTGTGGTAGAGGTACTCCTCCGCCTGCATGCTCAGCGCCCGGACCTCCGCCAGCCGCAGCAGCAGCTGGCGAAACTTGTCTGTGGAGTGGGGGTAGTGGCAGACGGTGTACTCCAGCAGCGCCGCATTGGCCTTCTCCTGAGCATCCTTAGCCAGTGTGTGGTTCTCCAGGTACTTCACGTCTGCAAGGCGGGGATGGGACAGTGAAACGGTGCCAAACCCACGTGTCTGCCCCATCTGTACCGCGCTGCACCAGGAAGAACCCGTGCTCCCGCATCAACACCCCTCATGCATGAGAACACAGCGCAGGAGGGGTCCTGCGCCCTGTCCCTGCCTGGCCATGGGCTCCCCATCCCTGCCCTGCCTCCTGGGTCTCCCCCAGTGCTGAAGACAGATGCCCAAACCCCTGTTGGCAGCAGGAGGGCCCGTGCCCCCCTGCCCTCGCCACCCAGAAAGCCGCAAAGCCGAAACTTGTTACCAGCTGTACCCACACACAGGGAGCCGTTGCCATCAGCCCCCTTTAATTCCTGAAGGTCGAGGAAGCGGCTGAATTAATTCTCCGATAAACCTCGTCTTTCCAATGTGGCAACAGGGCTCATCAGCCTGGAAACCCTAATCCTCCGCGCCTCGCCAGGGTCGCAGCAGCTCCCCCGTAATCCTGCTGCCAGCTCTGCTGCCTGCAGGGTGGGAAGCGGCGCAGCAGGCAGTGGCACCAAGGTGCAGGCAGGGTCTGGCCACCAAGGGGCCGTTGTGGCCCCAATGGCAGCACTGCAGAGCCGGGGCATGCACAGCCCCAGGGCACAGGTTGTCACTGGGGACGACTGGTCTGTAACTGCCCCACAGGCACCGCAGGAGGGTGACTGCAGGGACAGCCCGAGCTGGTGGCTCAGGGTTTCTCCAGGCTTTTGGGGCAGCCTGAGCTGGGGTCTGCCCTCCAAGGATGCTGCCTTGGTGCTCAGGTTGCCATGAGTGCTCTGAGAATGAAGCACCGGTTTCAAGCTGCGCAACATGTTGTTGAACCAGCCCCGCACGCAGGTTTCAGTGGCTTTAGGGAAATGGTGCTGGGCACCGCCCCGTCAGCCAGCTACAGCTACACACAGCGATGGTATCTTGGTGCCCGCCCATGGGAGACCTTGCTTCAAATCCCAGCACCAAGTCCATTTGGGGCAAGTGGATTTAACAGATTTACTGTACGGCACGGAGGCACCCAGCAGCGCTGCGCTCGGGTAACGGCGCTGCCAGCTCTGCTGCCCACGTCCAGCAGCCACTGATGCATGGCCAAATTCAGGTCTGCGTTGGCAGCCCGGACACATCCCACCCACGGGCTGGTAACAGGGGAATCTGGGGACAGGTTCTGGCCAAGGCGGTTGGGTGTTTGGGGTTTATTTCTGGCTTTCACCCCAAAAAAGAGGGGAATCAAACATGGCTTTGGTCCCTGCTGTAGCCAAAGGACTGAGCAGCTGTCGGGAGGGCAAAGCATGGTGCTGGTGGTGGAGGTGGCTGAGCAGGAAGGAGCAGACGGGACCCCGACTGCCGGGTGGGGGTGTCCATGGCCCCCCCCCACTACCTGGCCCCACAGGGCTCCTTTGGGGGGGCCACGGCAGCCGGCGTTGCTCCAACCCAGCAAAGCTGGGAGCCCCTGGCCCACGCTTGGGCAGAGCCCGGGGAGTGGAGGTGCAGTCGGGGGGGCCGGCGGGGCGGGGGGGGAGTTTTGCCTGTGGGGCCCCTGGGGAGACACAGCCTCAGGCCGTGCCCGCGGCCGGGCTGCACGGCCGGGCCGGGTGCTGCGTGGCGCAGGCACAAAGTGCTGCAGGTCGTGCCACGATGCACTTTATCATATCACCCTTCCCTTTTCACTCCTGCGGCACATTTGCTCCTATTGTGGCCATCTCCCTTCTACCCAGGTTGTTGTTATGAAATCTCTTTATCTGCATAAGGTTATTATGCATGTCATTAAAAAAAAGAAGTTATATTGATAAATGTCAAATCTATCCCCTGAGTTGGCTCAACAATAGCTAGTTCTACTCGATGAACTCACCTGGTTCTCTGAAAGACCCTATTCACTGTTTAATTGAATATTTGAATAATCTTTTCATTCCTGCAAGGAATAAAGAATGTTGTCCAAATAACATTGACTCACTTCATTTAGAGACACTGCAGCAGTTGCAAAGACTGTCCTGTGACAAAGCCTCCCATCACACATACAGATATGCCTGGGATTATTTCTATGCCCTCAAGTGTTCTTCCTATTCACAGCTCCTTTTGTTTGGGAGAAGCTGCTGATAAATTGCAAACGCTTAAGGGAATGTGGGCTATAAAAGCCTCTCTTCCTCCCCTCCCCAAGAGTAGCTGCTTCATGAATGTAAGTCATGAAATCGAATGATAGGTCAATCCATTAAGGCTCTATTAAGCCCTTCTGTAGAACAAAGCTAACCTGTGCCATCCTCATAAATATTGCTATTTTGAGAAGCCCTAATTTTAATTAAATCTCTTTACCTGCTCAGGAGAGAAATCTATTTAGAACTCAAATGGCAGCTCTTGTGAGCGGGGCTTGGCTTTGATTGTGCTGTGGCAGAGTGGTAAATGTGGAAATTCTCTTGTTAAAGGCAATTACATCCTGCACATAATACACAATCCCATCCTCTACAGCTGAGCCTGCGAAGGGCAAATTACTCCAAGTGAGCTCTGCAATATGGAGAGAAAAAGTTGGATTTGGGGCAAAATGATGTATGGGAAAATACAGCTATTTGATTCCATGCCCTCCCTGAAAGCCGCTGCTCCGGGGAAGCGGAACCGCAGCTGCAGTCAGCACAGCAGCCGTGGCTACCAGTGCTGGCTGTGCTCTGGGAAGATGCTGCTCCTGCTCGTCGTGCCATGCTGTGCTGTGCCATGCTGTGCTGTGCCGTGCCGGGGGGCGGCGGGGAGATGCGGGGCAGCATGGGGTGACCATCCCTCCCAGTGCTGAGCCCGCAGGGCAGCAGACGGGGAAGGTCCAAGCTCGGGGCACGAGCCCCACCGGCTCCTTTATTTCCCAGCCCAGGCACTGTTTGCGCCACACCTTATCACTGTTTGAACAGCAAATTATCGTATCTAATTTCTCTGGATTTCAAAACAGCTCTAGAGGAAAAGAAAGCTGCGGGAGGAGATGCCGCAGGTGCAGGACAGGACAGCAGTGCACCCTGAGACGCACCCTGCCTGGGCCCCAGGGTGCCCGTGCCTGCAGGACCTGCCTGCTAACTGGGACACGTCCACAGCAAACCCGAGTCAAACCAGTGGGTCCTTCAGACCGTACTGGCCCTGACCCCAGCCCCTCGGATGGGGGAGCAGATTCCCACTGCCTGCAGCACGTCAGTGCTTCCTCTTAACCATTAACCCAGTGGCGGTGCTGCTCCTGGAGCAGGCTGGCTCCTCAGCGACAGTGACATATGGTGATGCAAACTGTCAAGCAACGAAGTACCAAAATACACAGCGGTGTCCATACGGCACGGAGTGCAGCTCATGGCCTGCTGCACTTGGCTATGGGGCACAGAGCTGCTGGCAGGACCCCCCCCGGATGGGACTCATGGTGCACAAGTGCATGTGAACACCGAGGTGTTGGGACAGAGACTGGGAAGGGGTCAGGGATGGGTTGGGATGGGGATGGGGATGGGGACAGGGATGGGGACAGGGGTGGGGATGGAGACAAGGCTGCCCCAAGCTGGGCTCGCTGTCCTGGCTCAGCACCAGCACCCAGGCACTGCAGGGACCCAAGCACAAGTTTCCCTGCAGAAATGCCAGTTCCTGCCCTGTCCGGGTGCATGCAATTAGCAGCAGCCGTGGAGGTGTGGGAAGTGAAGCAGCTGCCGCGGCAGAGGTGCAAGCCAGGAGCGCGGGAGCCAGCTGAGCCCCTTGCAGGCCCTGCTGCCGTCCTTGTGCCGGGAGGTGAGATCTCCCGCTGGGACGGGGCTGAGGGGAAGGTGTCAGCACCAGTAAGGAAGGTGGCCAGGCGCCCTGGGGTCCCCATGGTGCTCAGCACTGCCTGTGGCCACACCACCCTGCCGAGGGCTGAGATCACTCTGGTGGGACTCCGATGGGTGTCCCTGCCTCAGGGCAATGCCCGCAGGAAAAGGAGACGCATCCCTGGCCACGGTGGATGGGGAGATGCTCCCCACAGGGGTGGCAGCGTGGCCAGGGTGGGAGCGGGGCAGGATCAGTGCAGGAGCAGGACAGGAGCAGAGCAGGAGTGGGGCAGGAGTGGACAGAGCTGCTGCACAGTCCCAGGGACGTTGCGGGCTCTGGCAGCAGCGCCTGTGGCTCCCGCATATTTTGTCTAGGTGAGGCAGGACCGTGTGAACCCGCCGCCTCGGCCTGACCGCAGGCTCCGGGGCTGAGCCTAATCAGGAGCCGCATGCAGCCCCTGCCCCGCCGCGGCGGCACGGGCCCTCTGACGCAAATCCCAGGAGATAGGGCCGTCCACAGCCGCCGCCTCTGTCAACACGCCTGTTTTGCCGCAGCCGTATCAGCCAGTTGTTTCCCTGCCCGGTGCAATGGGTGAGTGACCAAAATAGGCTCCACTCGGCCAACGGGTTGGCAACGTCCCCCACGGCCGGGGGCAGGGCCTGGCCCCGCAGTGGGAGACATTTCAGACCCCCCCGGCAAGATGGGGGAGCCGGGAGGTCCCAGCCCTCGCTCCTGGCTCATTAAAAGCCCCTTCGTCGCCTGTCGGTGCAGCAGCCAGCACGGCCGGACCCTGGGCTGTGCCTGCTCCCTCCAGCCGCACTCCCACCACCCGAGACCCCACGGCAGCATGGCCATGACCCCCAAGCGTGGCCACCCCTCATCCCGGTGCCCCCCGCAGCAGCGCTCACCGAGGCTGAAGAGGATGAGGAACTTGAGGCAGACGAACTCCTGCCGGTCCACCTGGAGCGAGTGCAAGTGCAGGATGAGCTCCTGCGCCCGCAGCACCAGCGTGTTCAGGATGGAGCCAGCCTGGGCCGCGACGGTCGACATGTCCACCTGCAGGGACGGGGACGGCATCAACGGTGGCAGCCCCAGCCCCTGCAAACCCGCTGCAGGGGACCTCGCGCAGGGCAGGAGCTGGGCACCAGCCCACAGCGCTGACCGAGAATTAGGGGCATCAAAAGTGAAGGCTGATGGGTGAAACGGGAACCGTGTTTCTCCAGTGCATCTTAAAACAGAGGGGCCCTTTGCAGAGCGCTGGCATCGTGGGTGCCCGTGTCTCCAAAAACTGCCCCCCGGGCAGGAAGGGGCCCCTTCTCACACCCCGTCTCTGCAAGTGCAGGTGCGGCCGTTGATCTTTCCATGAGAAACATTTTTCTCCAGAAGCAGGAGCTGGATGGCAAGTCAGGACAGGACGGGATGGGCTGGGCTGGGCTGGGACCTTCTGCACAAGCAGTCCCATAGCACAGCAAAAACAACCCGTCCGCCCTACTCCGGGTCAGCTGCACTCAGCCAGAAGTAAGACAAAAGTCACCCCTGCACCCCCCCTCCAGCCCCGCCGCCTGCTCCCCACCACCCCAACCGCAGTGGCTGCTGCTGTCTGCGTGGGCCGGCGCTCACCTCCTGGCCGGTGACGAGCAGCACGCTGTGCTCCTTGCCGTGCTGCAGCTGCCGGTAGACGTGGTCGAACACCAGCAGCTCACTCCAGCAGTTCTGCAGCAGCTTCATCTGGTCGCCCACCTGAAACACAGCCAGAGCAGTGCCGCTGACACCCATCGCGCCGGGGCACAGCCGGCCACGTGCGGCCATGGGGGCAGCCCGGGCTATATCTGCATGGGCTGGTTCCTGGCTGGCAGGAGGGGGTCAGGCTGCCCCGGTCCCTGCACCACCCCTCCAGCCCCCAGCTTTGCGTGTTGAGGGTCAGGTCCACACTCCAGCCCTGTGGCAGCGACGGCTCAAACTCACACCATCAGCTGCTACAGCACATTGCTGCATTAGCGTTGGACCTGGGCGGGACCCATACCAATCTGTGTCTCATCCTGAGCACAACAAAAAGGGGTTTTCTACCAAACTGGCATCAGTGCCAAAAAAAATAACCTATTTTCACTGCTCAAGCACCCAGAAGTAGAGCAGTGAGTCCAGTTACATGAAGCAGAGAGTAGATGGGGCCTTCTGCCACCAGGATGAGCAATGCCTTGGCACAGATATGGCACCAACATGATGTGTTGGAGACATGACAAACCTCTGCCTCCCTCTGAGGCCCCCAGGTGACCTGATCTACGGAGACTTGTCCGGCCCCAGGTCTGCTTTGTGCACACATTTGCTTGCTGGCCCATTGCAGGAGCATGCAAGGGAGTACAGGGGGCATCACCCACCTCCCTCAGGAATCCAGCTCCTCCAGGTGGGACAGGACTTTGTCCCTGATCCTCGCAGCCTGGCAAAAGCCCTGGTTTTTTTAAGAACCTGAAACCCTCCTCACCCTGCCTCCCTGCAGAGCATTTCCCAAAGTCTCACACACACATTTATACGTGGAAATTGCAGCCTGACTGTGAACAAGCTCCTAGCAAGGAGATGCTGCATCTAATTAATGAAACATTAATTGCAAAGCCCTGGTCTGGCTCCCATGTCTGCCCGTGCTGGCATGTAACTGGGCTGGACATTGCGCCCCACTTCATCTCACTGCCGGTATCCCATGCATCACCTCCAGCCCTCCCTCCACAGCGGGTGGGAGGAGAGGACGGCAAGACTGACGCCCACAGCACTGGTTAGCGTCTATAGCAAGGATTGCAATCACCAGCGCCCTGTGGCTGGGTTACACCTGCAGGCTCATGCCCCGCGCACACCTTGCACTGCACTCACAGCACCGACCCCGCACCCGGCAGATGTCCTGGGGGAGGCCAGCCCGGCAGCGGGGTCCCCTCAGGCGGGCAGGGAGAGCTGGAGCTGCACCCCTGGGCAAGGGGGATCTGGGCTGGAGGAGGGGAGATGGGCTGGGCAGCTGTGCAGAGCCAGCTTTGAATCAGCTCAACATGTTTTGGTGGCACTTAGTGGCTCTTATCAGCAAGGGTTTTCCCCCACCAGGCACAACCTCCCTGAACCGCACACAAATCCTTAATAAAATGACTGCTGGCTCTGTCCTGGCACCTGGGCAGGAGGGAACATGCGGCTGCTGCACAAAGGCCCTGTGTCTCCAGGCAGCCTCTCTGGATACTTTAAAATGAAAGAAGACAGTGCCCATCCTTGCCTCCCTGCTGGGGATGGCAGATTTCGGGGAGGGGCACAGAGGTGCCACAGCGCAGCACAGCTATGGGAGAGCCACCGGCTGCGGGGCATCGCTGCACACTGCAGCTGCTGGGTTGGCCCCTGCCCACGCATCAACACATGTGTGATCATGTGCACATTTGCACATGTGCTGGTGTGTATTTGCAGGCACAGGTAAAAGCGTGCACAGCTACACTTTCAAAGAAATGCC
This sequence comes from Aptenodytes forsteri, assembly GCF_000699145.1. Taxonomy (NCBI): domain Eukaryota; kingdom Metazoa; phylum Chordata; class Aves; order Sphenisciformes; family Spheniscidae; genus Aptenodytes; species Aptenodytes forsteri. The sequence goes on along the minus strand of NW_008795382.1, from coordinate 239,285 downwards.
TGCAGATGCCCCCGGTAAAAAGCTCAACCCAGGACACAACCTGCAAGGACCTCCAAAGGTCTCGTGGGACAGCCGGTGGGCTGCAGGCAGCCAGCGACAGGGAGGATGAGCTGCTGGAGCCAACGGCTATGTTCAGCGAAATGAAGATCCATGCCAGGCCTCCATGCCTGGATGTGGGGGTACTGCCGTCCCAGCCTGGGGAGCAGATAGGAGGCACGCCGCTCAGCTGCCTTCCCCACCACCCCGCCGAGAACCACCATGGGTCACCGGCTTTTTCCCCTCGTTGCTGCTCTCCGCAGGACCCCAACTCCTTTCTGAAAAGAGCTGAACCCCACCGTGCCCGGAGACCCCCTCACCTGCAAGGCTGGTTTAGGGAAAGGGCCAGGGGTTATCAGTAATACTTCCCTGCAGAGCAAATTCAGCGCCAGCAGAAGAGCTCTGCAGTGCCATTGTACTCGCTGCCTTTAATAGAAGGAAGACAGATGCAGTATCACAGGACTGGATAATACCCTCGTTTTGCTGAAGAGGCTGCAATAAACCAGTACTGGGAGATTGCAAAAGGAATAGAAGTCAGATGAGAAACAGCTTTATGGTCTCAGAGCCCAGCACTCCCCGCAAGCCACTGGGATTTGTTTCTCAAGTGCGGTGGGTGGTCAGACCTGGACGTGCAGCAGCGCAGGGAGGGAGGTGCGGTGCAGAAGGCAGCGACGGCAGCCTGGGCTGCGGTGCCCGCTCCTGCCCAACATGTGAAACCTGCCTGCAGTGAGGTGCAATGGGGCTGCCAAGGCTGGGCTTGCCGCCACATCACCTGAGCAGGCGAAGGAGCCACGGTACACGGCCCAGCCGTACAGACTGTGAGGTTTCTGTTCAGCTGCTGAACAAAGGACTGGGGAAAAGCTCATTCTTCATCAAAACAAAATGGAGATTTTTCTGCATTCCTGATGACCTCTGCCCCAAGGCGAGTGGCTGGCTGTGACTGCGGCCAGCCCTCGCAGGGAGCTGGGCTCCTGGCGCGGCAGCACACTGCCAGCCCAGCCACACGCTCCCGGCCGGTGCCGAGCTCCTCCACTCTGGCTGAGTCGCGGCATTGTTTTGGAAGCTCCTTCCTGTGCCTCATTCCTGAGCGGGATGAGCTCCGGAAGGGACAGATTGAAGGTTTTGCTCTGAAAATGGTTTAAAAAAATTCAGCTTTTCCAAAAGGAAGCATTTCAACAATTTTGAAATCTTCTTTTCTCCCTTTAAAAATGACTAATCAGCTTCTCCCGAATTCCACAGGCAGGTTCAGCTCCCTCAGCAGAGCACCTCCCCGCATCCCATCAGCGGCGCATTTTGCCCTGTGCGCCTGCCACACAGCCGTTCCCCTGCCAGCCTGCTCCAGTGTGCTGTGGCCTTTCCCGGGAGCATCACTGCATGCCGGAGCCATATGGCCATGGCATGGGGGGATGTGGTTGGGAGCGTGACTGGGTGGGCTGGGGGCTCTGGGGGCCGGGCAGGGTTTGGGGACCTCTCCAGGGACCCCAGCCCTGCCCGCGCCCCAGCACCAAGCTGGGTGTCCCCATGCCCTGGGCTGGGGCGGCAGCAGGTATCCCCGCATGGTCCCACTCCAGTGGTGCGGCTCCGCTGCAAGGGGGCTCCTGGCTGGAGATCACCTCCCCTGTGCCCAGCACCAGCCTGGCCCCCCAGGAGGAGAGGGCTGCTAATGGACGGCCACTCAGAGTCAATCAATCCTCCCGGCGAGGCGGCACGCACGCACTCTCGCCTTTAAAAGTTAAGCAAAGGATCTTCCTCTTTTAATGTCAAGGCTTTTCAACAGAGTGCTTTATCAAGGACCTGATGCAAGCTGTCTTTAAGAGGTGATTTTTTTTTTTTTTTTAAAGCAAGCATTTAACCCATTCACAAAATGCGGCAGTGAAATGCTCCCCCCGCAGGGCAAGCACTCCCCTGCCGCCTGGCCACCGAAAGTGCCTTGCTGCTGAAGGTCTGCGACCCACAGAAAAATCCATTTCCCTGCAACAAATGGGCTTGGACCAAGGGCCGGAGGGGAGACAGCATGTGCGGAGGCACGGATGGTGCTGCCCGGGTGCAGGGCTGCAGGACCCGCATGCAGATGTGCCACATGAGAGTCTTAAACCTCCTGAGACCCTCCCTGCAGGTTCGTAGGCACAAGGGGAGGAAGCCCCTGGGAGTGTTGGGTCTCCCCAAAACGTGCCCAGGCCACCCCAGTGCGTCAGCATCCTGGAGCCAAACCCCCATGGGGATGGCGCAGCCCCGCTGCACTCGCTGATCCCTGCACGGCTGGTCCAGGGCATCCCGCACCTCGGGTACCACCATCCGCCCTCGAACATCTCTGCAGCATTATGAAGCAGTGACCCACCAGCAACCCCGCTTTGCTCGGAAGCCCTGAGCGGGTCCCAGGACATCGATCCCCAGCCTCTCTCCACCCAGCTTCAGCACACCACAGGCACGAGGAGTGCTCAGATGCCCCTGACCTGCCTTCACCCCCAGGGGTGCTCTCTGGGCCTCCTCCCAGATCACTGGTGCAGGATTTGCCCCAGCAGCTCCCACACAGGTGCACAGCACATGCCAGTGCCTCGAGCCACAGCCCAGGCAATCACTGGGTGCGAGCAGGACTGGTCACCTTGGCTACCAAGAAGTGTGAAAGTGGATTACTGTCTGCCAGCCACCTGCAATCAAAACCCCACACAAGTCTAAGGTGTTAATGGTCAATGCAGGTCACCATCCCTCTGCCCAGATACCACTGTGATGGGCATATTAAAGCAAAAAACCACCAAGACCAGTGCAGCAGGGCCAGGATCTCATCTCCCTGCTGGCAGAGCATGCTGCTGTGGCGCAGGCTACTGCTTTTTGCTGGTGCTCGCAGGCAGCTGGCTGCAAGGCTGCGTGGTGATCGTGGCTCTGCGTGTGTGCCCCAGTAGCAAGGGCAGGGCTGTGCCAGCCGGGACGCCAGCAGGCAGGGAAAGCCGTCACATTTCCCCCAGTGCATAGGATGCTAAACATCACTGCAGCATCCACGACCAGAAGGAGATTTTAAATCTGCCAAAAACGCTCTGGCTGTTGGCCAGGAGATGGGGTCAAGATGACCCACGCATGCTAAAGGCAGAGAACCAACTGACTACAAATAGGCTTCGTCATGGCTCCGAGATCTCTAACAAGAAGTGAGGGAGAGCAGCCCAGCAGACAGACCCAGCAACCCACAGGAACCCCTCGGCCTGTGGGAATGGCGCTGCCCTCAGTGTCCCCCACCACTGGTGCTTGCCTGTGGTTGGGAGGGTGGTTTGCCCCGGTCCCATGGCGAGGAGGGACTGAGGAGGGGACCAGCATCAACCCACCTCCTCGCGGCCGCGCCGTGCCCCTTCACTGGCGGCAGGGACCCGCCGCACACCCAGCCCAGCCCGGCCTTCGGGCTGAAACCACGGCAATTTGTTTAACATTCCTGGCTGCTCATCCCAATCTAAAGGTCACTGCACCCCTGTGTGCATGACATTTATATGTACATATGGCAGTAACACCTATGTAAACCAGGCTGTGCAAGGTATGTGTATATAAACCAAATCAAAGCCAGACACAATGTGAGTGTGCAAGAGTGCGTGTGTATGCACATTTCTCTGTCTGTCTCTCTCCATATATATATAAAAAAATTACATCTTAAAGGACAAAGTTGCCCGAGACTCACAACCCAACAAAATATATTTCACCCCCAGCCCATATTTTTCTTCCTGAAGAGATGCTGCAAATCTTCCCTCAGTCCTGACACATCTCATCTAGACTCAGTTAAAGTTTGTATTTATGGGCGTCAGCGCTGACCTCTTCCACCTCCGCCCGCGCGGCCTCGCGCCGCGGCTGCCTGGCCGGCCCTCGATAAACAAGCGGGCCCCCAAATCCCCCTCTGCCGTGCGGCATTATTAGTCTTGCCTCCGAAGGCCAGCGCAGTCCGTAATTCTCTGCCTGGTGACACGAGATGAACGCTGCGACATCAGTCTCCCCGGCGGATTGGCATGGGGACCCTCGTTTGTCAGTGGCAGACTGACAGAATTACTGGCCCTTAAATGAAACGATATATCTGGGAAGTTAAATCTGTTTTCAATCTGACTGCCCCGCGCCTGCGGGCGGACGTGGCGTGTGAGCCGATGTCAAGAGGCCATTAGCCCATCTCCCCCCTCCTTCCCTGGGCGCAGTGGCGGAGCTGGGGGAAGCTCTCCCCAAGGGCCCCCACCCCGGCCACCCTGCCAGGAGGAGACGGCAAAGCGCCTGGTCTGCCGCTGCCCCTTGATGGGCTGCTAGTGTGGGAATGGGAACGGGAATGGGAATGGGAACAAGACTTGCCAGCTCCAGGGGAGACCAGCTCCCGCTCTCTCTGGGCAGGGAGCAAAGGCTCATCCTGGCCAGGCGTGAGCCAGTGGGTCCCCATGCCCCCGAGGGTTTGCTCCCTCCTCTCCAGGCTCCCTGTGAGGCCCGGGGGAGAAGCCAGCTGTCTGCAAAACAGCCCTGCAGCAGGAGCACATGGTTGCTGGGTGTATTCAGGCAGGGGACACCATGCATGGGGGCATCTGCTTGCACCCCCTCCTCACCTGCCTGCACCCCCTCCCCACTTGGCATCAGCCAAGCATGATGCCCTGGGGTGATGTCGCAGCACGATGCCCTTCCAGCCTGGATCCCTGCACCAGTCTCAGCAAACAGCCCTTCCCCGGCTGGGGATGGAGACCATGGCCTTCAAGCAGATGTTCCCAGGGGATGGAGAGAACTGCTGGCATCCCCTGCTCCGAGGAGCCCTGAGCACCCAGCAGGGACTGCCTGCATGACGGCCATCGATCTCTGAGATCGCGATTTTACTCCGTGCTAGTGGGCTTTAGGGTAAAGCCATAAACTCTGCACTAGCAGGAGTTCATTTACCACCCCAGCAGCTGTTTGCTTTTATGCGCCAGCAGGAGCGGGAATGGGGTTTCAGGAGCTGCAGACCTACTACTGCTTCCCAACGGCTTCTCTCCGTGTGCCCAAGGGAAAGCCACTGCCCCACACCAGGGAGGACGCGCCGTGCCGGGTGGGCGGTGGGCAGCCCTGGCATCGTCCCCAGGGAGGACACGCACAGAGGGGCCCGGGCACCACAACCCTGTGCCGGGGGCTCGGAAGGAGCCAAGGCCAGCGACAACCACACTTTCTCACGCTCCCTCTGGAGTCAGGGTGGGACGTGGCGTCCTGCAAGTCCCTGGCTCTGTGAGACGCTGGAAATCTGCCCCGCGTTCACCACGTGGACAAAGGCAAAAGGCACAAGCCCCCAGGGTGGCAGTGATGGACGGGGATGCCCAGCCGAGCTCCCTTCCCTGGGGCACCACGCGCCATGTCCTGGGCACGGTGGGGGACATGCCCCGCTCCTGGCAGGAAGCCGGTGGTCCTGCCCAGGTGAGGCCTCTGGCTCTGCCGTCCCCCCCAGAGCACCGCGGGAGGAGGAGCGCCCGCCGACACGGATTCACACGGAAATAGCCTATTTTGGTGGCGCAATCAGGCTGACAATGGAGTTACAAGGCTACGCGGCAACGCAGCCAGGAGCTGAATTTACACTGTTTACAATATCTCCTGCAAAACAACAACCACCCTGTTCCCAAAATCCAGGCTGGACACTGATATGATTGAAACGAGCCCGACCCACCCCCACAATGTCGTTTCCTGACACTGTTCTGGCAGCCAGGGGCTATTTTGAGCCATAAGGCTCTGCCCCGCTCTGCTCCATGGCACCCTGCGGGGTGGGCACGGGGAAGAGCTTGGCCCTGTCACGGGGCACGGTCCTCACGGCACTGCAGGAGGAAGGTGATTTTGGCCAGAGCCGGCTAGCACAGCCTCACGCTCAGAGCACGGGAAGGCACCCGGATCTCCCAGCCGCCCCAGGACATGGCTTTCTGGGTTTTGGCCAGGTTGCAAAATGTTCTCTCCCATTTTTGCACCAGTTTGGGATCTTAGGTCAGCTCAGGACACGAACAGAAAACGTCTGAAAGCTTGGCAAGGTTTGCAGGGTGGCAGAGGCTGCCCCACCCCTGCTAATCCACCCCTTGGTCCCAGTAAGTATGCAGGGGGATTTGCCAGATGGGATGGCCCAGCGGGACCACCATGTCCCCCAGCCAGGCACGCTCGCAGGCTGCCGGCAGCAGAAGTGGCTCCGGAGGAGGCTTGGTTGTGTCCCCCGCCCCAGCCAGCCCTGCCCCGGCTGCCTGGTGCTAATAGGCACCCACCTGACAGCATCGATTTTCCTCCTAAAGGCAGAGGAGAGAATTGTCTCAACTATAATTCCTCAACGTTACATTTTTCAATTATATCTTGAGCTTGACACCGCAGTCACTCTGCTGGCGATTGCCTCCACACCTGCCCCCGCCGTGATGAATCTGAAATCATTAGCCCCGTAGCGACAGCGGGAATCGCTCTGGCATTGCAGCCAGGCCCCAGTGCCTCCAGCCCTGCCGCGTGGGGAGCCAGGAGCGGGATGGGGATGCACCAGCACATCTGCAGCGCTGGCAGCCCAGGGCTCGTGCCCGTGGGCATTGCCCTGTCCTCACGGCATTTCAGCCCCAGTCCTGCCCATTACAGCATCCCATCCTCACAGCATTTCAGCCCCAGTCCTACCTGCCTCCCGCCGCCTGCCCAGAGCAGCATCCCTCCCCCCCAACCCAAGCTCCTACCTCCAGCTCCTTGAAGAATATGCAGCTCCGTGCCCACTCCACGATGGATAAGAGGGTCTGGTCAGCCATCTTGCACATGAGGCCGAAGGTGCTGAGCTTCTCGTGCCGGCCTTTGCCTTGCTCTTGCTGCAGGCAGGCCAGTATCCGCGCCTTCACCTGGGCCTCATCGGGCTCCAGCTGCAGCAGCTTCAGGATGACCTCGGGGATGTCAGGGGGGGAGCTGCTGGGGTAGGTCTCTGGGTACACGTAGGCGGGCACAGACTCGTGTGCGTTTGTGTAGTGGTCTGGGTACTCGGACTTGATGGTGCGGTTGGGGAAGGAGGAGTAGTGGTAGCCGGCGAGTGGTGCGTGGCTGGGCACAGTCATTCCCAGGGACGGTGTCCCGTACGGATTGCGCTCATAGTCGACGGGCGTCAGGGCAGCGGGGTTGGGCGGCAAAGTCTTGGACATGGCGTGAATGCTGTGGATGGTGGAGGACAGGCTGTAGTCGTTCTGCACCGGGGACATGATCTGAGGCACGGTCTCCAGCTTGAAGCCATTGGCACGGATCAGAGCTTTCTTCTGCTGCTTTAAGGCACGGTCCCGCTTGTACATGGGTCCAAACTTGTTCCTCCCTCCACGCATCCGATCAGCACGCACAGCTGGGGGGCAGAGCGAGGGCAGAGGTTGCAGTGAACCCATGCAGAGCGAGACCAGCGCTTCCATGCAGCATGGAGAAAATGATAGGGGGGGATTTGGTGGCCAAATGGGGCTGGGGGGCACCAGGGAGACCTTCCCAGAAAGCCGCTGGCAGGACTGTGCCGCTCCCAGCCCAGCCGTGCACACCAGGGACGTGGCATGGCAGGATCGGGTGCCTGGCCCCGGCTCTTGCCTTGCTGGTGTCACCCTCAGAGCCTCTGGGAATTGCAGGAAAGGAAAAGACATTTGGCTTTAACTACAAAATGGGCTGGGGGATAAAGGAGCTTGCATCCCTCGTGGGCTGGGGGGACAGCCCGTGAAGCCCAGGCAAATGAGGGGGCTCGACACCCACTTTCATTTTTATGACCCCTGGCTCTGGACCATCCCTGGGATTTCCTTGTTTCTGCAAAGCCTGGGACCCCACAGCCCTCTCAGACCCTGGTTCACCTGCATCCAGGCTGCACATGCTTCTTTTCTGCAAATCTCTGCCCCTTTCACAGGCAGCACGACTGGCAGGCCCAGCTGGCCACACTGCACCCCACGGCAGGGCTGCACGGGCTTTCAGGCAGGAGGCTGCCCATCCCTGCCCAGGTATCAGCTACGGCCGAGGGGCTCTGCTGGAGCGTCCCACTGGTGGAGTCACTCTGACGGCTCCATCGCAATCTCCCGGCTGTAGCAAAGCAGATGTTCCCTCCAAACTCCAAAAGAAACCCAAGAATGTGTCAGCGCACAAGGCAGCAGGTGCTTCTCTGCAGCAGGAGCTCATCCCTCCGCACCGCCCTGCTGCATTCCCAGGGGCTGCTGCCCCAGCCCACCTTTGGAAGAGCCTCAGCTCGCTGGAAGCTGGGAGCTGGATGGCGGTGCAGAGGGATGGAGGAGAGCACGCCAGCGAGCACAGCCCACAGACTTAGCATCAAAGGGAAAAAACCCTCTGTTAGTTTGCATCGCTGTTGACAGCAGGCGGGTCTTGCTTTTGTGTCTCAGCTGTTACCTCTGCCTCTCTTTCGCCTACTTATCCCGCGGCCGCTGGAAGCACGGCCAGCCCCCCCGGAGAGCCAGGGCACCTCCCAAACTCTCCCCAGGCAGGCTGGAAATGCGGGAGCGTCGGCAGGGAGCAGCAGCATTTCCAGGGCGAGCAGGAATGTGCTCCCAGGGGAGCCGCCCCGTGCTTCCTCCTTCATTCTTTATTCATGAAAACAGCATCTCGCTGGGAGCAGGGCGGCCAGAGGCATCCTCTGAGGCAGAAGGTGCTGCGGCCCCCGGCTCCTGAAAGCCTGACCGCACGCCTCTGGGCAACAGACAGCTGCCCCAGGGCAGTTCCTAACTCCAGGGGTACAAGGGAGATGGCCGCCGACAGCATGTGTGCGTATCCCTGCCAGGATCCCCCGCAAGCAGACCCCCCTCACGCAGCCTGAGCTGGCACCGGTGGGTCTGGCATCCCCAGCTGCATACTCCAGCGATGCCAGAGCACACCGAAATCCCAAATCTCTCACCCACTGAAAGTAATGTGTTTCCACCACCAAACAAGGCCGGTCCCAGCGATGCCCAGGGATTGCATCCCAAGCGGACCCCCGTGACCCTAGTCAAGGGTCCACAGGCAGGGACCCCACTGGTGCTGCCTGCACACCCCACACACAGCGAGAGGTGCTCGCAGCCCGGTCTCACAAACCCTCCACAGGCAACCGCTAGTACACCTCCTTCCCTCTCCCAGCAAGAACACAAAGGGAGAAGAGGCCTTTTAATTCCCTCCTGCTCCGCTTTTCCTGCTGTTTGTGCCTCACTTGGAATCAGGAACAACTTGCCATTTGCCACGTCCCAGCTGGCTGCCGGGAAGCAACCGATGCACCCTGACCTCCGGGGCAAGGGCGCCCAAGCAGAGCCACCCAGGAAGCGCCTGCACCCCCGGCATCCCCCTGACAAAACCATCTGCAGGCGGCCCCTGAGTTACACACCCAGGGTGCAGCCAGCCGGCACGGCGGCAGGCACGGGCACCCAGCGCACCCTGCAGCTCCCCTTCCCGCTCCCTCTGCCTCGCCTGCCCTTGCCCCCATGCAGAGCCCTGGCTGGTGTGAGCTGCCCACCGAGCTCTGCCTCCCCTCGCCCACCTCTCCCTGCCTGAGCAGGGGCACGGGGGATGCCCGGTGGGGTGCCCAGGGGGTGCCTGGGGGTGCAGGCAGGCTTGGGCCAGGGCTATGCTGCTCGCCCCTGGCCAGGCTTTGCTGCAGCTTCCCTTCAGGCACTTCGAGGGGGGCCTGTATCAACACTCTGTCCCCAAAATCAATCATCTCGGGCTTGCTTTTGTCCTGTGGAGCTGGAGGCTCACTGTCGAAGTGTCACCTCAGATTCCCTGCCCAAAAATATTAGGAACTGAGGAAAGGTGGGCTCCGGTTTTTACCACAAAAGAGACTGTCCCATGAGAATATCACTCTCCGCTGGGTGTTCCCCCCCAGCTGCCTGGCTGCAGGACTCCGCTAAGGAGCTAACAGCAGAAAAATTAAACAATAAACAAAACATCCCAGCCGCATGGACTACGGGACCAAATGAGCTCCACAGCGAGCAAAAACTGCTGAAAACGGCCAAACTGAGACCGTGCCTGTCCCCCCCCCCAGCCGCCCCAAGCGCGGCCCCTGCCTGCGCCCCTGGAGCCCCCAGCCCCTGCCCAGTGCCCAAACTCTCCTGCAGCACCGGTCAAAACTGCCAGAGCACGCACGGATTGATCCGGGGCACCAGTAACCCCAGTCCAGGGAGGAAAGCGAAACTGGGTCCTCTTTGGAGACAGGGCTGGAAGCCGGCCCACGCCGGGGGTTTGCAGGGGCTGATTTTGCAGCTCGATGTTGTGTCTTACTCCTGCGCCTCTGCTCGCAGGCTCTCATCCCGCTCCTGGAAGCGAGCGGCCACTGTGCGAGTACACGCAGTACTTTCTGATTAACCCGCACTCTGCCCTGAGCTCCCGGGCAGGCGAAGCCCTGCGCAGCGAGCCCGGCCAGGTGAGGGGTCTCAGCCCCACCGGTGCATCTGGCCGTTTTCATCTGCTGCAAAATGTAAACGATTTCAGGGGAGAAGAAATGGGGGGGCGGCTGACTCTGGTGGGGGGGGCTCCTTTCCGCATCTGCTTTTGCTTTGCGGTCGCTTGCCAGCGATCTGTCCCCCCGAAGGTATTTTGTTGGCCCGTGCCAAGCGTTGCAGAAACCACAACACACGACTTGGGGATGTTGGGGCTCGACTCTGATATCTCAATCGGGATCGGCTTCTCTGACATGAGCGAGGTGGCGGCCGTGGGGGATGTAATTGCACTCCCCGAGCGTCAGATGAGAAATCTGTTCTACTAAATGTCACCAAGAGGAAAAATATAATTTGTGGTGGGTCTGCAGCAGTTTATTGCGAGCCCCGTCATTTTTAACGTTTTCCTTAAGTCTCGGCTTCTGGAATTATGTGCTTAAGGAAAACAATAATTTCTACGCTATTTCCCAACCGTTCTGCCAGCAAAGAAAATCCTGGAAAGTTGAAGCCGCAGCAGCCAAAACCCCCGGGGAAACAAAACAAAAACAAAAAAAGGAAAAGCAGGAGGCGACGCGAAAAAACGAATTTTTTTTTAACTTGGGAGGGAAAAACGGAATCGAAGCGGCCGCGGGAATTACCGGCCCGGGGACGCGG
>NW_008795382.1:224356-226925 GCF_000699145.1 Aptenodytes forsteri | reverse complement strand
GGTAGGGCTGCGGGCGGCAGCTCCCGCTGCTGCTCCTGGGCTGGGGGAAGCTGCTCGGCCCGGCCGCGGCAGCGCCGGGCTCCGGGCCTGGGGACCCCAGGGGCAGGACAGGCACGAGGCACCTCTCTGCAGGGAGGGACTCGAGACCCTCCCTGCTCCGCCCGGGGCTGGTGGAGCTGCCCCGGGTCATCCATGGGGAGCAACGAGCCCCCCACCTCCCTGGGCATCTGGCCTGCGAGCGGCAGGACCAGCGTGGGAACCAGGAGTCCCGGGGACTGGAGCACAATTAAACATGTCTGAGCAAGAGGAACACCCTGCAGCCGGCCCCACTCAGCGCACAGCACCCGGACCCCCGGGCCCTGCCAGATCCAGCCCTGTTACCCTGCACCAGGCAGTCCTGCCAGCCGGCCAGCTGCAGGGAGGTGCTCACCAAGCCCGGGGAAAGCTGCGTGAGGAGCACTGGGGTGTACAGCACCTCCTGACACCTCCTCTGGGACCACTACTAACGAGGTGATGGTTCGAACCTAGCACCAGCCACCCTGCGTGGAGCAGACACTGCCAATGGTGTCGTGGTGCGCCTGTCAGATAGCGGTTGTTCACCACCAGTATTTAATTCATTGCTTCACATTCAGGGATTCTTAATGAAATGTTCCACGACACCAGCAGACCAGCGCAGGAGTGCCCATGCTCCCGGCACGTCCTGCTCATCGGGACGCTCCCAGGCCGGCTGGCCACGGGCTGCAGCCCAGGCACTCGGCCATGGGGACCTTGAGGCTCCGGCTCTGAGCTGGGCACTGCAGCTCAACCCATCCCATCAGGGCTGACCCGCTCGGTCAGGAGACCCTCCGTGGCTGGTGCAGAGGCACAGCCTGTCCCGGTACAGGCAGGAGCCTGCTGCCTGCACAGCTCCCAAGGAGGGAGCTCTGATTCGAGGCCTTTTGACACCCAAGGGAGCTGCAGGGAGGGCAGTGGTAGGGGGGGTCCTGAGGCTGTGGGTGTCTGGAGGTCCTGCACAGCTGGGGGCTGTGCTGCCGGCAGCACCCTGTGAAGGGGAGCTGTGGCCGCTGGCCCCACATGGCTCATCTCGCACGGCTCGCCCCACACGGCTAATCCCACACAGTTCATCCGGCACGGCTCATCCTGCACATCTCATCCCGCACAGCTGATCCCCCACGGCTTGTCCTGCACGGCTCATCGCACACAGCTCATCCTGCCCAGCTCATCCTGCCCGGCTCGCCCCACACGGTGCCAGCAGGCGCCGCTGCCCAGGGGTGCGGTGGGTAGGAAGCGGTGCTGGCAGGGAGAGCGGCAAACAGGAAACGGGCTCGGCGGAGCATTGCTCCAGAGCCACCAGGAATCGAGCCCAGGCTAAGAATAGCAGCAGAGCAGCCCCCGGTGTGGGTCAGCCGCTGTTTGGCCGGGAAGGAGTGCTCCCACCGCCGGTGGAGCCCCTTGGCCACAGCCCCCGCGCTCGCCGCAAGCTCCCGGGGGAGCTGCCGGGCAGCTGCAGAGCGGGACCTGCCATCCGGGAAGAGGAGCCCAGGAGGGGCCGTGGTTTGGGAGAAGAGCCTAGCAAACACCACGAGGAACAAAAGCAACACGGAGCCGAGGGCTGCGGCGCCTGCTGGCACGGAATGGGGAAGGGACGCGGGCTCAGCCAGTCCCAGGCGCCGAGGGGTCCCGGCTGCCTCCCACGCCTGCTCCAGGGTGCAGGGGCTGCCTGCACTCTCACGGGTAACACGCAATGCTGTGGTGACCGGGGACCCCCAGCCACCACTGGCTGGGCTCCCAGAGCCCCTCGGCAGCCGGATCTGTCATTTCTGGGCAGCAGCATGGCCGAGGGGCCAAGGCTACGGCGAGGCCTCACTCCGCTGCCCATGGTGAGCAGAGCCTCCATCCCCACGCCCGCTGATGGGGACGGGACGGGAAGCAGAGGCCCATGCACAGCTCCCGCTTCCTCACCAAGCCCTGCCGTGTCCCCAGCTCCGGCCTCAGCCGCTGTTGTGCCGGGGAATGGCGGCAGTGGATGGGAGACAGGCAGGATGGGGGGACCGCGGTTCTCCCCATGGCCACATACTCACCACGAGGCGGCTGCACGCCCCGCTGCGCGTGGGGCCGGCACGGAAGGAGAGCCTCGCTTGTGCCGCCGGCCAGGAGCTGCCGCCTGAGGAGCCTCCGTGGGGTGCTGGGCACCGCTGCCCCGTCCGCAGTGGGCTGGGGGATTTATGGGACCCGCGTCTGCTGGGAAGGTGTCGGGGCTCTGGCTGCACACACACCGCCCCAGGCAGGACACCGGCCAATCTCCTCCCCGCGGGGGCCAGGCTCAGCCGGGATGGACCCACTTCGGTGCCTTATTGACTTCTGTGGCCACGTGACCACACTGAAAAACATCATAATTAAGCTACAAAACACTGCCCATAAACTAGCATTAGAAAGTGACAGAGGAGATAAGTGGGACCCCCGCGGCAGATAACACGCCAGGGGAGAGAGACCCCGCAGGGAGGTGGGGGGCACCGGCGGGCGGCAGCGCGCGCACCCGCACCCACCGCCACGCCCACTTATGGGCCCC
>NW_008795382.1:223861-224107 GCF_000699145.1 Aptenodytes forsteri | reverse complement strand
TGACTTCTGTGGCCACGTGACCACACTGAAAAACATCATAATTAAGCTACAAAACACTGCCCATAAACTAGCATTAGAAAGTGACAGGAGAGATAAGTGGGACCCCCGCGGCAGATAACACGCCAGGGGAGAGAGACCCCGCAGGGAGGGGGGGCACCGGCGGGCGGCAGCGAGCGCACCAGCACCCACGGCCACGCCGTTTATGGCCCCAGGGCAGGAGGGAGGGGGCTGCGGGCGCGGGGGAGG
>NW_008795382.1:220645-223574 GCF_000699145.1 Aptenodytes forsteri | reverse complement strand
CCCCGGGGGGAGGGGGGGGGCCCCGGCGGGCGGCAGCGAGCGCACCAGCACCCACGGCCACGCTGATTTATGGCCCAGGGCAGGAGGGAGGGGGCTGCGGGCGCGGGGCAGGACGCCTCCAGGAGGAGTGCGAGCCCATTGCACCCACCCAGCGCCAGGACCTGCAGCCAGGGCCTCCCTAGCCCGGAAGGGTCTCCTCCGCAGGGGAGGGTGGGAGGGGGCTCCTCCATGCGTGGGGACCTGTGCCCGGGATCCCTGTGAGCTCGCAGCGCCCTCGGTCAGCAGCTCTGCGTGTGCCAAAATGGCACTGGAGGAAAGTGGGTCCCCCTGGGCCAGGGACGTGGCAGGGCAGCCAAGCCCCTGGCCGTGGAGCTGTGTTTGCCGCATGGGTTCTCCCACCCTCCATTGCTGGGTACGATCCTGACCCACGGGCACCGTGCTGGCCGCGGGGCTCGTATTTCCAATTGCCCTGCGAAAACATGAGGGCAGCAAGGCCAGGCGCTGGGGCGAGAGGCCACAAGCGACACCTCCCATCCTGCCAGAGCAGGGACTTGCTCCCACCGCTGGCCCCACGCTCCAGCCATCCATCACCATGGCGTCTCCCTGTGTGTTTGTGCACAGGGCCCTGCTCTTTGCCTTGTCCCTCAGCGACAACAGCCCCGAGGATGGGCTGGCTGCGATGGCTCCGAGCCCCTGTGCTGGTGCTGGCACCCAGGGTGGCGTGGCAGGACCAACAATCCCGGGCTCAGGGGTTGGGGAAGGGCTCATCCCGGCTCAGCATCGGCCAGGGTGCAGCCCTGACACAGCAGGACAGTGACAGGCCCCATGGCACACCCACGCTGAGTGGGGGGGATCAGGGAGCCCCCTGGTGCTGCGGCCACCGGGAGAGGAGCAGTAGCAGCGAGCTGCGCAGCCCTGCTTGTTTTTTCCTCACTCTGCAGCTGAAGAGAGGAGAAAAACTAATGAAAACAGAGCTCTGGAAGAAGCTCCAGGCCCAGAGCGGCTTCCGCCCCGATCCCCAGCAATTATCAGCCGCATGCCAGATGTTCCGATGCGATGCCAATGTCAGAGAAAATAAATCTGTGGCAGGTTCAAGGTCCCTGCCGGACCGGCACGCAGCGGCTCACGGCTCAGCACCACGCGAGGCGGGGACGGAGCTGCAGGGCGGCCGCGGCCGCTTCCTCCCGCCGGGCATTGTTCCCCCGGGAAGCCCCGGCCTCATGCCGGCCTCTTGCTATTTTTGCAGCAAGGTGCTTTCAGGGGTAAATACGTCCCCGCCGGCCTTGGGCACTTTCCTTTGCACGGGCCCTTGCCAAGGCTGCAGCCCAGCTTCTGCAGCGGGTGTGCAGCCCCAGGTCAGGGCCAGTGCATGGGCCACGGTGCAGCCTGGCAGGTCCCAGCTGGCAGTGGCAGGAGGGTGGATTTGGGCAGGCGCACGCCGGAGCAGCCACACAAGGGCCGGGCAGAGCCGGCTCCTGGCAGGGTGGGTGCGTGGGGCTCCGGCACCGGGGACACCCAGGCCCCTCTGCAGAGCAGGTGCCAGCCAGGTGCCAGCACCGACACCAGGGCCCTTTGCAGCGGCAGCACCTACCTCTTGCCTGTGCTGCCACTTCCTTCCCTGCCCCATGCTGGGCTTGCACTGGGACTCGGGGACCAGCGGTGCCCACAGGGACCCTGGATACCCTGGGCAGCGCATGCCCACGCAGGCAGGAGCAGCCAGCACACACGGAGCCCGTGCTGAAGGCTGTGCACAGCCCCAGGGGTCCCTGGGGACAGGGAGGAGGTGCAGACTGGGGTGACATTTCAGTGGCCACAGCACCCAGGAGGGAGGGACGGGGTGGCCCTGGGCTTCCAGCTGCATGGGTCCCTGGGGATGTGCTGGGGAAGGGACAGCTGCTGTTCAGGGCCAGGAACGGACCCCAAAGTCGCTGCCCTGCCACAGTGTCGTCATGGCCAAGGGACCAGCACAGCCTCTGCTTTGTGCTCCCGACAGGCCCAAGCACCAGCATGTCCATCACCAAAGCCCCAGCTTTTGGTCCAGCGACTGCCCTGCCCCATGTCCTCCCGTCCGGGCTGTGGGGCTGGCACAGCCGCGGCGCAGCCAGAGCCCACAGAGCCACACCACCCGCTGCAGGCCGCAGCCGTGCTTTGGCTCCTTGCTGGTGCGTAGCCTTGATGCTCAGCAAAGCATATCTCCTTCTTGGATTTTATCTCCATCCACTCAGCTTATCGGTGGTGGGGCAGCCCTCCTGCCTGCGCCACGTTCCCGGAGCGTGCCTGCAGCAGGTGTGGTCAGCACTACTGTTTGCCAGATCTCGCTGCCTGCACCGCCGGCTGCCCGCAGTCCCTGACTCCGGGGCCCGTGCCGATAATGCACGCGCGGCGAGGACTTTGGCGATAGCGTTCCCGATGACATTACCTTGTCCCCCGCATTCTTCCAGTGCCACGCACGCCTTCGCTCGGGGGCGCAGGCGGGCCCGGCACATGGCGGCGTGTGCAGATGGTGTGCAGGCAGCGCCGGGAAGTGCTGGTGGTCTCCTCCCGGGGGGACTCATTGACATATCAGTCACATACTTCTGCATAATTGGGACTTGGATGCAGCCTTTCTTTATGTTTCCTCTTAGCAGTTGCCAACAACATGAAGCACTCCTGGGTCAAAATGACAGCCTTTTGTTTACTATTCCTGCTTATGTGCCTCATTTTCTTCAAGGATAAAAGCTCTTTATAGGAATCTTTATTGTGATGAGGTTAGCAGAGAGAAAGATTTCTCTCAAGCTTTCTCTCTCTCTTTCACAGCTGATTAGTGGGGTCGGCCCGCGGGGACAGCGACATGGAGCTCTAATCCAGCGCCCACCTCAGGGTCCACCCGGCCACGAGCCACGTCTGCTCCAGTGCTGTCCTACCCCACCGGCCCCACCACCGCCCAGTC
>NW_008795382.1:219441-220622 GCF_000699145.1 Aptenodytes forsteri | reverse complement strand
TGACAGCTGACAGCCTTTTGTTTACTATTCCTGCTTATGTGCCTCATTTTCTTCAAGGCTCTTTATAGGAATCTTTATTGTGATGAGGTTAGCAGAGAGAAAGATTTCTCTCAAGCTTTCTCTCTCTCTTTCACAGCTGATTAGTGGGGTCGGCCCGCGGGGACAGCGACATGGAGCTCTAATCCAGCGCCCACCTCAGGGTCCACCCGGCCACGAGCCACGTCTGCTCCAGTGCTGTCCTACCCCACCGGCCCCACCACCGCGCAGTCCCGTGCAGGGTGCCCAGGCCACCCCGCGGCACCGCTCCCCTCCGGCTCGCGGGGGCCTGCAGGGAGGGGATGCCACCAGCCCGAGCAAAGGTACCAAGAAACCCAACCGCCCCCAGGAACTTGGGCAGGAGCTTACCAGAAGCACATACCTCTCGAGCATGCTGTTACTGTCCTGGCCGTGGTGGCCCATCTCTTGTCTGACCTCTGCAGCGGTGATCAGCCCCATCAGAAATGCCAAGAGCAATTCTTGCACCTGCACTTGGCAAACCGAGATGTGAGACTCGTCCAGTAAAAGGAGACCCACCAGTCTACTGCACGCAATGGACTGCTTTCCAGGTTTGAACCCCAGAGGGACAGAGACTGGGCAAGAGATGAGGAGAAATGTGAGAGCAATTGGTGACAAGATGGGGAGAAGTTCAGGGAAGAGATGTGGCTGGTGATGGACATCAATGGAAGTCCTTCCCCAGCCCGTGCCCAGCCCTGAAGGACACCCCACAGGACCATCCCAGCAGATCCTTCACCCATTGCTGGACTGACACCACCATCGCAGGCATGGTGACCCAACCTCACCTTGCAGCCCCTGTCCTGGCCGGTGGCCGTGGGGTGACACTCCTGGGAACAGCAACTCTT
Organism: Aptenodytes forsteri; assembly: GCF_000699145.1. Classification (NCBI taxonomy): domain Eukaryota; kingdom Metazoa; phylum Chordata; class Aves; order Sphenisciformes; family Spheniscidae; genus Aptenodytes; species Aptenodytes forsteri. The sequence continues at coordinate 219,723 of NW_008795382.1, read as the reverse complement.
TTCAAGAGGAAAGCAGCTTATCCTTGAAAGTTACTTTGCGAAGGTCAAGAGTGGGACTGTGACAGAGCAGCCTGACAAACGCATCTCCCAAAGTCCTTGGGCCTGATAATGTATGTCCCATGCAATGTTGACACTAGTGATCCACCAAAGATCAGGTTAACAAGTTTGACGTTAGTGACAGCGTGATTTGTTCAGCGCTGGCTCTGAATTCATAGAGCAGCTGGCCTTCGGTGATAAACTATTGCACTGCGCGCATGAGGCTGGGGGAGGTGGGAACAGAGG
>NW_008795382.1:215749-219279 GCF_000699145.1 Aptenodytes forsteri | reverse complement strand
TGCACAGCACGCGTGAGGCTGTGGCAGTTGTCACCAGCCGGAGCACCGAGATGAAAAGGAAGCAGAGCTCTAATCAAAATACAGTGGTCAGTAGAGGTTGAGCTGAAAATTAAAATGTGCTGGTACTTTTCCCACTCCAGCCTTGCTTTCCAGGCAGGCCTTTGTGCCAGCTCAGGGCGAGGGGAGAGGCCGCCCCAGCGCAGCTCCAGCGGCTCCTCTCGCCTGGTTTGAAGGTGCGGACAAACCCATCGCCCCACGTGCGCAAAGCATCCTCTGCCATCTCCCAGGGAGCCCCGCCACTGCTGACCTTCAGGGCCCTCTTACAGGGAATAAATCCAGGGTGGCGCAGCGTCAAAGCCGCTCAAGCTGCACCGCGGAGGAGGAGAACCGCTGTAAATAAGAAAAATTAACACAATAGAGAGGGCAGGAGATGTGAGAACGCTCGGCAGAGGAGTGGGGCAGTGTGGCTCATGCCGGGATTGAGGCGAGGATGCGATAAACCCCCTGGAAGGAGTGGGGAGGGGGTAGATGCGGTGCCGTGGAGGGGAGTGGGGACCTTGGGGGGAGACAGCCACCTTGCAGCGAGCAGCCTGGCAGGGGCAGAGGCAGCACAGTCATGAGGACCGTGGAAGCACTGGGGGACATGGAACAGGTCTGGGGCCAGCATCAGTTGGGAGCTTTTCTGCAGAAACACCTAGAGACGGGCTGCTGGAGCAGTTCCCCCTCCTGAACTAGGTTTTCTCCTCCCTCTCCCCTCTGCTCACCGCCTGCTCCTGCAACGCCCTCGGGAAGAGAAGGTGCAGGGACTGCAGGACAGCATCGTGACTCACAGCTGGAAGAAGCATCCTCCCAAAAAGTGAGCTGTCCTGCTGCAAGCTCAGGACTAGACCTCAGGCGAGGCTGAACGTGCTCAGTGCTGATTTACGGTCCAACATGTTTATTGCATCTGCTGTGAGGGATTATTGCAAGCACAATGCTCCAGCTTGGGGGAAGAACCTCTTTGCCTGGCTGCAAATGACTATCGCGGGCCCAGGTCAGGGCAGAGCACTGCTCCGCCAGGTCCTTGGCTTGGCCTGAGTTTTGAGACAGCTGTTCCAGCCATCCCCTGCTCCCCAGACCACAGCCCCTTTTTAAGTCTGAACAAGTGGATTTCTGTTGTCTCTGGAGAACAGATACTGAGGAATTTCCTAAGCACGAAAGCCCATTGCAGGAGGACAGCCCAGCCCTCGCAGGGACAACTCTGCTCCATGCAGGACCCGGAGCCACCGAGCCTCTCCTGTAAGCATGGCCAGGGAGGGCTGAGCTCTTCATCCACCTGTCCTGCCCAAGGAACCAGCATTCCTCTGCCAGGACACGAACCCACCAAGGGGGCTGAGGGCAGAGACCTGGCAGCACCGCTCCTCAACCTCCCAAAGGGGACAGCAGAGCCGCAGGTCAGCTACCCCGCAGCCGGGGGTCGCAGCGAAGGGGCAAGTGATGGAAAGAAAACACCCCAAAACTGGCCAGTGAAGGGAAGCAGACTCTCAGCCCACACCCCTCTGCCCTGCAGCTGGGGACACGCTCTGCCCCACACAAAAACTGCTTATTACAATCCAGCAGCTCCGTGTTCAAAGCCAGGAGGTCCGTCGGTGACAAAATCGTTCAGCTCAGGAGAAATACGGGGAGGGCTGCAACCCTGTGTGCCAGAAGGCAGACACTTAACTGCTATTTCTTTGCCACAGAATCTCCCATTATTAAAATAAGTGGGGGAAAAAAATTCTGAACGGTCTTAAGCACAAGAGCTCCTAAACATTAAAAAGGAAGAATTTCCATTTTTATGAATTTAGCAATGCAGAAAGCACCGGCAGCCCCGCGGGAGGGAGCAGCGGAGCATGGGGGCTGGCTGCTCACTTGGAGCTGCCTTTGTGGCAGTGCAGCGTCTCCCTGAGTGGGCCTTAATGTGTGCTAATAGGCGTGGAAATGTAAATACGAAAAGTGCTTCTTAGTCTTTTAACACGCACCCACCTCAGTGACATGAGAGATTGTTAAATGATTTCTGCAGTTTCTCTCCGGAGCACGCCGATCAAGGATTTCTGGTGTGTTTGCTCGTTTGGATTATTCTTCCTGCCTGCAGCAGCTGTCGCCGCACAGGTCTCCTCCTGCTGCTGGTGCAAACCCTCCTCCCACTGCACCCACGGCCACAGCTGCCCACCCAAACCACCGCACGTTCTGGCCATCCCATGGACAGGAACCCCCCGGGTGACAGCAGTGGCGTGGCTGTGCCACATGTAACATGGCGGGCACTCCAGGCTGCAGTGGTGCAATGACCAAATGGAGAAAACCCGTCCTCCTGCCTTCTCCTCTCTTGGCCTGGGCAGGGGAAGGGGAACCACTGCGCGTCTGTCGTGCGGCAGGGTCCAGGAGACCATGCAAACCTTCACTCTCGCATTGCTCCCGCTCACGCCTCCCTCAAGGTGCAGGCCCCCCAGCCAGCCCTGCCCTTAGCAGAGGCCGCTGCCAGTCCACACTGCCGGCTGCCCAGGGCAGGGCTCGTGCACAGCCCCCAGCCACGCCAACGGCACCAAGGCCTTCCCCAGACCCACGAACGATTCCAGCCCCGGCTGCTCCACAGCAGGAGGGTGGCAGGCAGGGCAGCGCAACGGCTGCCACTTGGACCAACGCTGGGCTCCATCACCCTGATGATGCCTCCCCCAGCAGGGAGAACCACTGCTGAAGGGGGAAGGTGCAAGCGAACAAGAGACGCCACCGGTGCAGAACAATTCACATTTATTAGTTCATACAGCTAACACTCGCTAAACATGCGTTCAACACTTATTGGTCACATTTCCACAGGTAGTCAAGTCACAGAGCAGAGCAGCGGAGCAGGGGCAGGTTGGGCTGACACGGACCCACGCCGGTCCCGCTGCGCGAGGGGGACCGGCTGTGCCACAGCACGCCCGAGACGTGCCGGCAGAAACATTCATTTGGTCGTAGCGTAGTGACGGAAAGGCAGCTCCCGAGAGGCGCAGCATGGTGCCTGCTCCTCCTCGGGCGCTGCGGGGCGAGGGCAGCAGTGGCCGGACACGCTCTCCTGCCCCAGCCCCAGCTCCAAGTGTGCCAACGTTCACCGTATGTCATGCCGAGACAACATCCTGCTTCCCTGATTTATGCAAGGGATCGTGGGAAAAATGAAGTGTTTTACTGGGAGAAACCATCACCTGGAACATCAGAGGAAGGACCCAAAGACTGGGACCAACCCATCTTGGAAACGTCCCGCAAACCAGCGATGGGCCAACACAAGCACACGGCAGCAAACCGGACCCGCTCCCTCCTTGAGCTGCCCAGCACGCTTCCACCCAGGACGTACGTGCAAGGGCCCTGCAAGGTCCCAGGCTACAAACGCAGCCTCCGCATGGCATCTGCACCAGGACAGAGCTGGAACCGGGCCCAGGGCTTGATGGGCATCAACAAAAAGCAAACCGGCAAGAGCTATGCCCTGCCCCGTGGCTGCAGGCAGGGGCTGGGCTCCCCGGGGGGAGGCGCCGGAGCTC
>NW_008795382.1:192588-215053 GCF_000699145.1 Aptenodytes forsteri | reverse complement strand
GCTCGGTTCAGCAGTGGCCGCGGTGGTGCAACGCCATGGCACATCGGTGCTGGGCGAGAGCATGGCGTGCACAGCCCAACACCCTCCCAGGGGGCCGGGGGTCCAGGTGGGACGCAAAGTCAAAACCATCACCCGTAGGTTGAAATGCTGCGGCAGTAAGAGGAACCAAGCCACAACCCACGGGAAAGGAAACAAACTCCAGCCATCACACCCCCTGTTCTTCGCTGGCAACAACACTGGCAGTATTCTGTTTTTCACACAATCCCTTTGAGATGATAAACAGGATGTCACACGAGGTAGTTTTGTTATGGAAATTGAGTCAATAATGTTATCAACTATTACAAGACATTTTATAAATTGAAAGAAAACAATGAATCACAAAAGGCTTTGTTAAGGTTGATCGTCATCTGGTTTCAATTTCTGCTTCTTTTTGCCCTTGGGGGCATTTCTTCCACTGAACCATGTTGCTTCTTTCATAGACTTGTTAGAGGTCAGCTGCACAGGAGCTCTTTTTATATATTTTTTTTTTTCCAAGGGGAAGATACTGCCTGGATTGGCCTCCCCAGCTTTTTGCACAGCTGGTTTTAACTCAGATTTGCAGATCCTGGCCAGTTAGACTGCCGGGAAGGTGGGTTTCAGCCCTGCAAACTGTTGCTGACTTGCTCAGTGCTGGCACTGCCTGCGGCTGCATCGGGCTGGACAGGGCCTTTTGGATACTCCTAGCAGCTGTAACTGAACTACGTTTACATGTCAGTACCTTTCTCAAGCAGCCTGAATGAATCTACAACCTTACCGACCCATGATGAGAACATTGTACTGACTGGAAATCAATATGCTCTAATTCATAAGCAACAGACTGAGTACAGAACACTGGGACTGGCCGCCAGGGTCTCTGCCACGTTGAGAAATTCCCATTTTCCCCTTTTTCACGGGCACTCAAACACATTTAACACTGAAGGCAGAAGAATGAGGTATTTGCAAACCACTTTGAATGTGGAAATACAGACAAACTTCTCCCAGCCCTCGGAGCTGATGTGCATTCAGCAAAAGCATGAAGTTACCAAAAATGATGGTTATTTTACATTTCACCATTTCCTCATCCAACAGCGCCGGTGAGAAGGAGGGCTGGGCGCCACAGGGCAGAGGGGCTGCAGCCAGAGAGGAGGCAGGGCAGCTCCGGGGCTGGTGGGTCCTCCCTGCAGCCCTGACCAGACCCTCCTGCCTCTCCCAAAGCCCCTCGGCCACCCGCGCCGTCCCGGGCTCGGCCCCGCTCTCCCCACGAGCCCCTTGGGCAGAGCGGACCCTCAGCTGCCAGCTCGTGCGAGGGCAAAGTGAGCCGCAGCTCCCCTCGCCACCGCCTTGCAACAGCCCAAGCAGCAACGTGCATCTTCAGGATGCTTTTCCCATTAGACCGCATCGAAGCCTCCAGTAGGCAAACTTCCCACAAGCCAAACCGAAAGTTTTTCCCCCAAAATCTCCATATGAGGGCTTTATTCAGCTTTCAACGGGTCCTCCAAACAAGTCATGAAAGAAGCAACAGTTGCAACATCAAAACTAGGGTTTCTCTGGGTCACATTTTAAATACTTATCCCTGAGCTTCCGTGTATTGCAAACAACACACCGTGAACCCAGAGAAACGCCACAGCTTGATACTGACATCCTATGTATTACCCTCGATTTACACATCATCTACAACTTAAAAATTAGCTTCATACTTAAACTAGTTCCCCAAGTTTCCCCCTTTCTCCTGCCCTTTATGTGGCAGGGATGATTGCCGCTTATTATCCTGAGAAATACAGAAATAACATTTTCACAGACACCAAGCTTCATAGCTTCAAATCAAAACCAAGAAAGAAGAAAGAATGAACGGTAAATAGCACATTCACAGGAGAATTTTTTTTTTTTTCATTTTTAAAAATGTAGTAAAGATAAAAGAAATTCAAGTTTGTTTTTTTTTTTTTTTTAAAAAGATTGGTTTGAAGGACAAGACTTAAAATCCTTAACCTGAGGTGGCTGCAGTTCTGTGCAGAAGCCTGAAGAGCAAAGGGCAGGCGGATCCTGCCGTGCGTGGCAGAGGGAGGGACGGGCAGCAAGCGGCACTCAACGTGAGCTCGAGCCTTTGCATGGGCAACTGCGGGGCAGGGGCACGGCCACCCAGGCCTTCCCCAGCGAGCGAGAACAGCCCTGCTGAAACACCGGAGCGCCCGGGAGCCTTGCTTGCTCTGCCGGCACTTCTCACCCTCACAGGCTCGCTCAAAGCAACACCACAGCGCTAGGAGAACGGGTGTTACTGGGGCAGCAGCTCGCCGGCACAGGTTGCCCCGCTGCTGGCAATCCGACTGACCGCTTTGCACTGATCACCCTGAAAACACCGTGTTCCCCCTTCGGCCTTTGCGTGACAGGGGATGGCAAAAGCTCAGGATTGAAGAATTACAGAAAAATCCAGAGCCACACCCTGATGACCCACGGCAAGCAGTGCCTCTGCACAGCACTGCGGGCTGGCAGGCGTGAGATGAGAAAGATGAACGCCCCTGGCATTAACAACAACTAGAAGGTAGCTAAAGCGTATACAAAACGGCTGGAGAGTTAGCTCCTGCTGCACCAATTCTGCCATGCCCAGAGCCCATCAGTTTAGATTGGTACCTGGCATCTCCGAGCATCCTGGTCATCCCTCCATCCCCCAGCCCTCTCGAGGGGCCGGGCAGGCCGAGGACAAGGACCCACTACCGACACACACAGTGGGGTCACGGGACAGAAGCCTGACCCAAAGGCAGGCAGTGGAAGAAAACCCAGTTGCTTTCCAAAAGCTTTTGTTCACGTCCTGGGGTCTTGCCACTGGAGCTGGGACTCGGCCCCATCAGCTGGCAGCAGCAATTTCTGCTCAGTTCCCCGTACTGGGTGACGAGCTTCCAGCTGTAAAACAGCAACTAGGATACCTCGGCAGAGTCCCTCTGAATACGTGAGCCTGAGCACTTCAAATTTATGTCCCAAATCTCTGTTCGGATTAAAAGTAACTCTTCAGCTTTCCATCTGCACAAATGCTATGAAGGAGAGGAGGGGGTCAGTCAGCCAATTTATCTTTCAAATCGGGGATAAAAATTGACTTGTCATGGCAGAAAATTCTACCAAAGACTATTATTGTTGATTGATTTCTCTATGACAGAAGGTCAGATAAGCAAGAGCAGATAGATACCAAAGATAATGAACTTCCCCCTACTAGCATTAAGCACAAGTAAAATATGAGTCCCTGTAAACCGAATGTTACGTGAAGAATGGAACAAAAATTCCAACCTTTCCAGGGTGTCCTTCAAACCAAATTCACAAATACATCTAGTGACTGACCTAGCGTCTCTACATCTCTAGCTACATTCCTACCTTCTCATAATACCTGAGTTTGCAATGCAACACATTCACTTTACCCTGTTTAAAAAATACAAGTCATTAGAGGACTTGGTGCAGAAGATATTAAGAATGACTGTCCAGTGAGCTAGATCCTGGTTTGGTAGATTAGCGTCTTCCTTACTTGTCAGTTTAGTAAGGCTTTTCTACTCCCTACAACAAATGGGTTATTTGTTAATGGATACTGCCGCCAATCAACCTTTGTAACATTTGCTTTATACAACAGAAAGTAGAACATTCTTGCCCATTCACCATCATAAATTAATTTAGGTTTTTTGTTGTTGTTGGTACAGCATTAGTCTTGGGAGTCTATTTTGGATAAACACAGAATACCTAATAGATTATTTTTGTTGGGTATTTGGCAGTAGGATGACCACTTTTATGTACACTAATTAAAACAAACTCTTATTCATCAACAGATTATAATAATTCAGTAACTGTAGAATAAAATTACTCCTATGCAATTTTAACAATTCCTTGAGTGTATAAAACAGCAAGCCAGAAGATAACCCGTAATAAAAAGATCATATCAAGCTATTTGGAAATTAAACTTAAAAGCCGAGAAATACTTTCTAACTTACAAACAGATATACTAAAATCTTCCCATTTACACTTGAGGTATAGGCTGTATGCAGAAGGCTTTCCTGAGAAATACGCGCTTGTCTCACTTTACAGTCAGAAAGTAAATGAGATTTACGGAACCACCTTTGGATTGTGAAGCTCTATCAAGCTGAATGCAGAAGGCTTTCCTGAGAAACACGCGCTTGTCTCACTTTACAGTCAGAAAGTAAATGAGATTTACGGAACCCTTTGGATTGTGAAGCTCTATCAAGCTGAACTGCTGCTGGGCCCAGCAGCTGTTACCCGTAACATCCTATTTAAATAATGAAAAATGAGCAGCTAGTGGACTTGTAGAAAAGGGAAACCATCAAGCTGGAAGATGCCCAAGCGGGACTGCAAAGGCGGCGATGCCGCCGTGGGTCCGCAGTCAGCCAGCAGCGGGTCTCCGAGGAGAGGTCTGACCGCAGCGGTTGGCACCCGGGACACGGCACGGCTGCTGACTAACCAAGAGATGTGCCAAGCCAGTGGGTCACAGCGTCTCTTGGGCTGCGCACCCGCTGGGTGAAGGGGAAGGAAAGATGACTTTGGTGAATGAGATTTTTCTCCTGTTCACCATCACAGGCATCTCACAGCAGCTTCAGTACCTCTGAGCAGTACTCACTTTGTGCCACACAGCTGTCATCAGGACAAGACAAAAAGATAGCAACTGGTCCCTCCTACCCTGAAGGAACAGAAGTTGCTTCCCAAAATATTTTTAAAACAGCATTCAAACATTTGTTGATGAACCCCCTTGCTACATAAACATCAGATTCATATCTAACGACACAGGGAAGGAAATCCAGCCAGGGCGACACGGCTGTCTAGGAGGGTGACTGAGTCTTCAAATGTTAATTATTAATGAAGGAAATGAGAACAAGAGCATCTCATCCAACCTCCCCACCACCACCACGAGCAGGAAGCCATGAGGTTATGAGGTTACTCATGAGAATACCCAAGTTTAGATAAACACCAGCACTTAGCAATTACTCAAACAGCTAACCGGTTGTCATTAAACCAGTTCTCCATGCAGTGGAGTGGCGTGGAGGTTGCGAGATGGAAAATCCAAGCCTTGCAACACCTAGGACAGAACAGTTTACCAAATACTGCATTAATACAATTTTTCCTGGTAAGAAGGGATTCCACAAGCAGCAGAACAGTCCTGGCAGGATATGACTATGGATCACGCATTCCCCGAGTCCAGCAGAGAAAGCCGTGCCAGGGGACACTGAAGTCCCTCACCCCGTTACACAGGTCACATTTAACCACAGGGCACGTTAACTGTTCCCAGAAACAGGCTGCTTGGGACTGCTGCAATGCAGAAGCCTCCTCAGTAGTCAGATACCACCTTGGAGGAATACACTAAAAGGGGCAATCCCGCCTCTTCTCTAAGTAGGTTTTTCCTGCTTTTGTGAACCTAAAATGGATGTTAAGGAAGTGATGAGAAATTACTTGCAGTTCTCTAGCAACAAGAGTACCTTTATGTAATGCCAGGAGCCTGCTACAAACTGCAGCAACCCAATTTCAGTCGAATGGAAAGGTGTGCAGCAATAGTGAGAGGCCAGCTGGTCAGGCCGGGGTTGGGGGCAGAGCCCACTCCTGCAGCTCCCAGGAGGGGACAGGGGCAGCGAGCCCCTCGCAGCTCGGGAGCGCTACGATCCCGCTGGGGCAGGATTTAAGGAAACCACAGGAGCTACCACCTGCATCTGAAAACTGCCAGGGGAAAAGAAACCAACTGGCTAGACAGACTATTCCTTCTTCTCCACTCCCTGGCTTTTTAAAATTATTATTATATTTAAAGAAAAAAAGCTTGGCACTTCTCTAACACCCACTTCTCCAAAATCGTCTATTTGGGATACTAACAGCTCTGTCGATGTGGTGAGGCCGTTTGCTCTCTATGACAAACGCTTTTGGATACAAATCACGGAAAGAGCAGTGCGCGAACAGCATCTTCTCCTTGAGGTAGTCTTAGTCATCTCGGTCCCCAGCCCCCAAAATACAAAAGAACTAACCCTAACAAACACTGTAACATTAAACATCTTCACATTCTGTAAACCGCTGGAGAATGCATCTGCTGCATTCATACAGAACCATGTGCATCGTGTTGAAGATCATACATTCAACTCTGTCGTGAAATAAATATATAGGAAAAAGAGTAAAAAAACAAAAACAAACAAAAAAGATTCTTGCTACAATGGCAGGGACGCCCACCGCCCCGTCTCCTGCCTGGATCGCGTTTGCCCCTCTCCCGAGGTGAGCCAGCTCCCTGCCTGAGGCACAGCGTAAGGCACCGGCCGGGGCGAGCTGGGCTCACTCTTTGCTCACGCTTGTCTTGCAGGAATGTAGAACGGCCTTAAAAAGGAGAGGCAGCTGCTCCAGGGGGACATTCACCATTTTTCCTGGTAAGAAAAAAAACACAGAATTAGCAGCCACTCCTGAATCAGATTTCAGAGACACCTAAGCCAGCAACGCTGGAGATGGTTTTACCTTGAACCTCTCAGAGAAACAGTTAATCATCCTACCGCTACATTAGACATTTGATATTCATTTGGACACAACAGGATTTATTATTTACTGAATCGAAAGCTAAATAAATGGGCAAAGTCAGATCAAAATGATTTCTCCACAATGGAGCAGTATTTATAGAAACTGGGAAAGACTAAATCCTGTCTCTCCTCAAACTCCCTGGTTGATCTCAATGAGTAAATTACGAGAGCTGCTCTGTGATTATTATCTAGTTCGTTACAGCGGAGTAGGATGAAGCATACGGAGCCTTGACACGGGGAGGCAAGTATCTCCCTTTGTCATAACATTCAGGAACAAACAATGTTTTAGTAACACCAGACCTTGTAGATCTAATTAGTCACACAACTGCATTTGAAAGTTCACCTGTGGATTTCAGCGGTCCAGACGAGCTGAAACCTGGGGGTTACACTGCAGGTCTGCCTGCCGCTCTGCTTATCATCTGCTCCTTAATTAAGCAGCATTTCAGAGATGTCTATTTCTTATGAGATAACTACTCAAACCAGGATTACACCCCTTTGAGACAAAATGCCTCTGAGATGGGATTGAAAGGAAGAAAATAAAATGAGAACCTGACTTAAGTACTTAAAGGGCGGCAGGTCAGAGCAAGGCACGACTTCTTGGGAGCAGGGGACTCGGGAATGGGACGTAACGCCGCGTCTGCCAGCGTCACAGGGACAACTTGCAAAAAGCCAGTCTGGCTGGGTGAGCTAGGGGTGACGGGAGATCAGCTTCGATAGAAAAAGGTCCCACACAAACATCCTCCACCGAAGTCGACAAGAATTTTGCTGTTATAAATTAATTTTCTTTTAAAAGCAAATTTCATAACTTGCACACGATCCCAGTGGGAGAAGAGCTCAAAAAGTTACCTGCAATATATCGTATCTCTGGCAAACACATCATTAAATCCGGAAAACGGTTTGGCTGGTGTGGGTATTTGTACTCCGTGAAGTCCTGGCAAACATACCAATACCGCTTATTCAGCTGCTCCAGTTGGGACGCGTTAGTCAGACCCCTGATGTCTGAAAGCAAATATGATTAGAGTAATGGAGACATGACGAAAACATCCTAGAAGAGCAGCAGCCTCACACTTACTGCCATTTCTTCAGGAAAGACAGACTGATTGCTAAAACTCTAAGCTGGGTCCCTGCTTCGGAGACTGGCTTCGAGTGCCCACTTAGACAAATACTAAAATTCCCATCTCCCCTCCTGGCATGCCTGCATCACGGATGCATCTTTACACACATGTCTGGGTACGGATTTCCTTCCGTGAAAGACCAGGATGAGAACAGCTAATGTCCTAAGCTGCTCAGCTACAAAGCTGAACGAACGCTCTTGTAGATAACAGCTCCAGCAACCTTAAATCCCCGCCTGCCTGGTGTAAAGCAGCTGTATGTCAAGGTTTAGTCCTCACAGCGGATTCAGCGTAATACTTCCTCAGACAGAAACATGTTGATTTTAGGTATATCATCTTGGCTGAGGAAAGCGCTCAACTCTATAATTCAAGGTATCATCATATTTCTCCCCATCTGCTTATGAATTATGTCATATGAGCTTTATAAACTTGTCAACTTCTCATTTTTAAATTTAGCTTTGGCAGTGTCAGGCAATGTACACAAAGGAAAAATGGCAAATATCAAACTGTCAGGAAGTCCCACTGCCACCGTTCAGCGTGATCAACGGCATCGGGACGCTGCTGGGGGTCCTGGGAAGGATCCAGTGCGGTGGAGCAAGGAAGCTGCAGACCCTCGGTGCAGGCTCAGTATGGTAAGACCATCTGACGGAAGAGGCATTTATCTACTGCCCAAAAGCTGACTTTTAAAAATAATTCTCAGGTATTTCACATAAAAAATTGCAAACTTCAACTAAAAATAAAAGACGACAGGAAGTTAATGAAAATACATTTGGAAAAACAATGGAGACAGCTCGAGAAGTGCATTATCCAGTGTCAGGAAACTGCCCAGGGAAGCAAACCGGAACCTCAGCCCGACACAGATTGAAGCGTCAGCACTATCTCCTGCTGGAAATGAGTGGGGGAGGAGAGAGCCTGCAGCACATTTTTAGAGACTGCAACTATCTTTCAGAGTACAAAAGGCTCTGGGGACATTTATTTCCAAAATTACAACTGAACACCATCCATGAAGCATTTGCCTCCCAACAGTTGTCTTCATTCACAACGTGAAGAAATGTCCTGCGAGGCCCCACAGACGCGGCGCCACAACAAACGACCGGGAAAGGGGATCCACAAGCAGTGGATTGAGACAACGTTCAAGAGTGGAGACAGGGACAAGCACTACTGAGGAACAAAACAGATCTACGCCGAACTATTTCAGCCCACTACAGTTGTTAGGAAACAACCAGGACCTTCTCACATGTTGAAGAATTACTCTGCATGGACTTTGAAATGTCTAGGGTCTTGCGACAGACTGGACTGCCAGCTTTAATGGTTAATCAGCTGGAGGATTCAGTTCCTCCTCAGGCAGAATTCATTGCCTGCGAGTAAATACTTCATTCATGATTACTTTTCACTTTAAAGAGCTAGCATTAGGTATAGAATCTAAATAGTAGGAAGCCAAATAGGTGACCTAAGTATATATCCTGAAGGTAAGTAAGAGTCAGAAAAGCTCTAAAAGAAGGGAGGATTGGTTTTACAAATTCACCCTTTAAAGCAGAAAAATGAACAAATACATTTTCTAGTCAGGAATCTCTGAAAGGTTGTTACGCAAATAGCCAACGCTTACTTCAGAAAAAAAAAGTAATGCAAATTAAACTGTTTTTAAAGTATCACTTAGTTAATTGCCTAAAGAGTTACCTAAAGCAATAATACTTTTAGATGACACAACTTTGCCCGATGAAAAGTTCGTTAGCAGCTGGTAAGTCATCACTCACCCAAACCTTATCCAGAAAGGTTTCACTGGCCTCTCTGCTCTGTTCTAATTCTGGTATTGGTACCATTAGTGCACATGTAAAATGACACACTGTCCTTGGTGCCTATATTTAAAGGCAATAAAAATCAGCTAAGCAAATGAATTCATTCACTTCCAGCATTTCTCCACGTGGGTACACAAGTATCCCACTCTGCATGGTGTTCGGTCTGCACGATGGCAAACACGTACAGAGAGGTTTCAGAGCTTGAGTCTCTTTGTGGGTCTCAGACCCCTTCCTCCCATTTCTCAACAGGGAAGCAAAGACTGCTCAGACTGTTTTCAGAGAATTTCTCCAGTGGGACTGGTACCTTCTCTTCGTTGACTCACCTTGATTTAGGAAGTTAATGGCTTTCATACACGCGTACTCCTCGTTGCTGACCTTCAACTGGTTAAATTTGCGAAAGAGGTAGATCAACCGCTCCATCACCTCCATCCCCTCTTCACTGAATCTGGAGGATAGAGATCGCACATCAACATATACAGGACACAATCCGTACAATAAAGGCAAGAAGCTTATTAAAATAACTTCAGAGATTTTAACATCTTGCAAGAGAATTAAAAAAAATACTGTCATCAAAACTGCTTGAAGTCTGCTGGCACCATTAAATTAAAGTAGAAGTAAGAAGGAAAATTACTCAGTTACGAACTTGACCGTTACAGATATTTTAGCAAAAAAACATCTCTCGGTGATTCAGTTCATGGCCAGCCTGCTCTGACAGAGGGAAAGGTTTGATGGAGCCAGGTATATGCAAAAACTTCTTGCATGCTTGTAGGCACACTGCTTTGCCTCTCTACACTTGTATTTCCCCAGGTTTCAACGAGGATTGTGCCTTCGCACTTCGCTGGGCTAATGGGAGGTTTAACTAAGCATTTTGGGGAATGAGATAAGATTTCACAGAAATGTGGAATGATACTTGTCTTGTAGGACATGAAAATATCCTGCAAAACCCGTTGTCCTGCCAGATGCAAGGGTCAATAGGTATTCCCCGTCTGCCTGGCGTTGCACTGCATCTATCCACGATAGAAAGCAGCTCACAGCCACGTTATACAGCACTGCGCCTTACTCCTGGTGGGTACTTTTGCAGGATAAAAGCACCTCCAGCAATCCTTGGAGTGCTTCCCCCTGTTCAGAAGACAAGCCGCCCCCAGCAGCGTTTCACGTGTTCTCGCCCCTCGCTGTCTCGCACCTTTCTTCAATTTGTGCTTTCCACCACTTGCAGCAGCCCAACGTATCCTGCACTGGCCACCAGCAGAAATGCCGATGCATCCTTGGGGGCCTGGAGGTGTCCCCAACAGCTGCACAGCACCCTGCACCCCACCCTGAGAGACCTGGGATTGGTGCTGCCTTACAGCACGTTACAGAGGAATGCTGGCTCTCTGCACCAAACACACCCCACCTGACATCCAAGTTGTTGGTTTTTTAAACAAACCCCTCCATTCTACAAAGCTGATAAATTAATTTTATCCGTTACCTATAGAATCAGTGCATCCCCAGGCTTTGGCTCTGCACAGCACATTTCAGTGTATCAGCTGAACAAAGCAGCACCCAAGCAGGGCTGCTCCGGCGGTACAGGACTGCAGGAACACGGACCCCCGACCCTGCTGCACAGAAACTCCCAGAACAAAGTCCATTTCCAACTGCAAAAGTGCCTACAATTTCTCATCTCTGTAGAGTGCTGTTGGAAACAGTCTTGTTTTAAACACTGAGGAACTACACCAACCCATGTACAACAGCGGCGCACACTTCATTTATCTGACAGACAGGTGAGGAAGCTCACCTCCCAAAAATTCCCAGGAGTGACCCACAGAGATCCTGTACTTTCACACAGCCGTATTTATTGCCTGTTCGTTATGGTTTGTTAATTTTCCTCGGCTGAGAGCTTCTGGGGTGAGACATACTGCAGGAAGGCTGGGATCCTTCTCACAAATACAAATATGCATAAAACCACAAATAACTGATGTTAAAGGGAGTGAAACTGCAGGCTATGGTCTAAGGTTGAACTGCGCAGTCTAAGGAATGCATGCCGTTTCCTTCTAAACTTCCCCCCTCAAATAGGACGTGCAGGATTCATTGCACTTAATAAATGCATACCAAGATCCAACCAGAAAAGCACTGCTGCCAGTGTGGACTGTCAGGGATCCTCCGCTGGGATCTGGATCCACCACCTACACCCGCCCTGGAGTATCTCACCAGGTACAGCCACACTAATTTCTGAATTTGTACCATTTGCTGAAAACAAGCTGCGCATTTCTCCTGAGTGTCCACGCTTGCCAAGGGAAGCCAGTGACACAGACGGGTGAGAGAGGGCACGCTGATGCACAGGCAATGCAAGTCTCCTGAAAATCTCCTGAGAAATTGCCTGATGGAGATTTTGCAGGTGCAGAACGAGGTCCTTCCGCAGAAGGGGGTGCTGGGCTTCTTCTTCAGTAGCGACGCCCCGCGTATGCATCACAAAAAAGCTGTGGTGTAAGCAACAGGCAGAAGAAGAGCTGGAGGGTGCAGAGGGCTGCAGGTGCCCACAGGCACGCTCCGGGACCATCCCACACGTGCCAACGGCCAGAACAGCCTCTCGGGAACGCATCTCACAGCAATACCCCCAGATTCAAAGAAACCACATATTGCAAAAATGCTCAGAAGTGGGACAGAAGTGTTTAGGGAAGCTTCAGCTGCGCTCTAGCATTGTACAGCAGAAAGAATAAGAGCACAGCCAGAAAGCCATCTTTGAATAGAACAAAAATAGAACTTTTTTCACTGAATAATACCTTATTTTGGCATGTGTGTTTGTTTACTTCAAAGTTATTTGTAAAATGCATGGTGGAGTTTGACCTCAGAGAAGTGAAAACAAGCTATCTGAACTCCAGGTCACTTCTTCAAGAAAGTAATATTGTAAGTGATGAAAGCCTTGTCGGCTAATCTAAAGTTGTACAAGTTTTCTTGCTCTCAAGTTGACATTAAAAATCTTGCAGGTGCAAGATTGCAAAGCTCAAGAAGTTAATGAGCACAAAGACCACTCAGTTGTCTGTTGGGTTTAATTGTTTTTAGAGCATGCACATTTTTACCAGCCACTCATCACTTCATAAATCCAGGAGAGCTCTTCTCTCATTCCTGCAGTTGAACTGTCTTACTTTTCTGGGCATACTTTCCTCCCCCTTTCAAACAAAGCTGTTCTGTTTTTCACAGCCCTATTTCTTCTCGAGGACTGACTCCTCCACACACTTTTCCTCGCAGTTTACACCAGGCAAATTTCTGGCTGGGAGTTATCGGGATCAGCTGGGGAGGAGGGGGAAGGGAAGCGCTATCAGGGGTGCTGGGGGAGGTCAGGAATCTATTCATTTCATATTCATCTCCAGAAAAACAGCACAATAAAAGAAAACATTTGATCTAGCAGGCAAACAGAACATTTAGTCAGTTGTTAGAAGTGATTAAAACACCGGGGCTGGGGAGCTCATCCTATGCCTTCACGCGTCACCTACCTAAGCATTAGCATTGCTCCCGTCAGAACAGAACAGAAATTAACCCCAGAGCGCCAGACTATCACAGCTCAGTGAAATTTCTTCAACCGGCTGCGCGATCTAGTGAACTTTGGTTTGCAATCATTACTGATCAATGCCAGAGGAAACAGGGACTCGTCAAAGAAACCCACAAGTCGGACACCTCTCCGTAAAAGCCCCTCGCAAATCCGAAGGGACCAGCTTTTCCACGAGTGCATCGGACAGGGAGACTGATACCCATGAACTATCCCACTGCCACCTGCAGACAGTCAAGCTATGGCTGAACTACCATAAAGACAACTGGGAGGGAGCCGTGCAGCTTGAGACCCCTCATCTGTGCAACTTCCCACTTAAATGGCTTTTTTGATGTGCATTTTCCCATGTTACTAATGACAATTAATGATACTTGAAAAGCTAAATCAGAAGAAGAGACTACAGAAACATTCCACTCCCAAGAACACCTATTTTCATCCATGTGCACAGATCTTCTCTGAAGGACTTTTGAGGCAACCAGCTCTGAATTGCTGGTTTCTGAAGGGCGAGGATTCCTCCTTTGTCTTGTTTTCTTACCTCTCGCTCGTATTTGTCGCAAACCCAAAACGAAGCAAACACTTTTCTTTTGAGGCTCTGACCAGGACAGCAGGAACAAAAGGACGGCTGAATGCAGGAACAAGTGTTATTGTGGTTTTCTATGACCCTTACTGTTCCTTGCAGGAGCAGCACCAGATGCACCATGAATGGCCGGGCAGAACAGCGCCGTGGAGGAACCTGCCCCAGGGAGTGAGACACCTGGGTCCAGCTCTCGGCTCCCCCACTCCTCCGCCGTGGTCATCAGCCAGCCAGCCAGCCCCTCCGCTTGTCAAAACAGACTCACAAAGGAACCTCAGAGAACCGTTAGATACTGGCTGAGGACCACAGCAGTATTTTAAATCTCTGCTCACCAGACACTTGGATCCCCTGGTGACTCTTGCAAAATTGCCAAGCCTAGCAAGGGCAGAGCACAAACGGGGCAGATGTTAAAAGGGAAGGTGGGCAGCAGTTTCCGTACATCCTACCTATTCTGCCATAATATTGTGAGATTGTGAGTCTACTACCAAAAGGAGGATCTGTCTGGCACCAAGACTACAAAACAAAACACACAAACCAAAAAACAACATCCTGACCAAAATGATAAATGAAAGGCAGGTTCCTCAGAGCATCAGATAGCACGTACTATGGAAAAAACAAGTGCTAAGTTGCAACATCTTTAAATTTATGTAATCAAAACAATGAAATAGCAATTAATAATGAACACTTTGATAATACAGACAACCAGCTTTGTGAACAACCTTTCCACTGGCCCAACGGGTTTTTAAATAAGACCTTCCGTTCTGTATCTCAGGGTTACCCAAAGCATTGCTTAGTTTTACTGTCCCCATAAAAAAGGCTGTTTGTAGGGCTGTGCTGGAGGATGACAGCATTGCTATGGGAACTTCAAAAAGCACCATACAGCACTATGCACCTTCCCCTGCAGAAGGAAGTTTTGATTCAACACTGACTAACCATGGCATACTTTCTAAGCCTGGAACAACCATTCCCTAAAAAATAGAAAAGGAAAACAGCAGCAGGTGAGGTGACCTGTCCCAGGAGAGGTGGTTAGCTGGTCACAGGGCACCTGACCGCCATCCTCCATTCCTAGATCTCGCTCCCCTACCCGCAGGCCCAGCCCGACGTCTCACCTGTGCAGCTCATCATCAGAGGGAGAGTACTTGGAGGTGACGTCCGCAAGGTCACCAAAGATCTGCTTGCTGTAAACAGTCAGCGAGGAGAGCAGGATCAGCTCCTGCCATGTAGAGCTGAGCAGGCAGGTATAGTCCTTGATGGAGAGTTCGCAGAAGAACGGCAGCTTCTTGATCCAAGCAATCTGCCTGAAAAGCAATTCATCCGCCAGACGACACAACAACGCAAACAGCTCTGCCTGAGTCACTTTATACCTGCAGGCACAGTTAATGTGAAGGCATAAAAACAATTAACAACATTGAACGACATCATCTGACGAGGCACTTGAAAAGCAAGGCAGATGCCACAGGAATTCGTGTTCCAAGTGCCCAATGTGCCAGTGCCCAGACTGTCACCTGGCGGTGGGAGCCGCGATGGCCAGCACCCAGCCTGCCCGGCCCAGGGCTGCAAGGGGAGCCCCTCCAGCTGCTGGGGTCACCCACCCAACCTGCCCAGCCGGGGGCTGCAAGGGGAGCACCCCCCCAACTGCTGGGGTCACCCACCCGGCCAGCACCCAGCCTGCCGGCCACGGGGCGGCTCAGCCTCAGAGACAGCCCCACAGCTCTCACCAATGGACAGGCTACCCAGCTTTTTTCCACCCATGTGTATTTTTCCAGCTCCCGTGCTTATTAACTTTTGTGCAGTTAATGCAATCTTAGGGCTGAAACCCATCGAAGCCACTCCCGCACAGGCTCAGCCTGGCCACGTAGCGTGAAACCCCACGCAAGGTCCGTGCACGCCAGCTCCAGCCCCAGGCAAGGGCACAGGCCACACACGGGACATGGTCTGGTTTGCTGCTTGCACTACGGCTGCATCTTCTCCCAGGCAACGTGTCCCCTGTGCCCATCGGGCTGTGAACGCACGCACCCAGCCGCCACCCTCACCGTCAGCAGTCTCTGCCACACAAGCCGCAGCCGTGTGTGCAGGCAGGGACAGCCGGACCCAAACGACAGCCGGGAACACGCAGCTCTGGGCAGCCTCTTGCACCACGCCACGCACACTCACCCGTCCTCAATGAGCATCGGTGTGCCGAGCGGCTCCAGGTCCTCCGCTGACACTAACTGATTGATAAGACTGTGCGACTGGGGGTCCAGGCTGCGCGTTTGGGGGGGCATCAGAGCCGAGTGAGCAGAATAGCTAAAAAGGTGCGGGAGGTACTGATAGTGCGTGGACACCGGCGTCCCGATATACTGATCCCTGAGTGCAGCGAATCCATTCAGCTCCACAGACCTACTGGAAAAGGAAAAGCTTTTTAATATACCCCAAAAATTCCACCCGATTCATTAAAACGTTGCATCCAGCTCCATCGGAAACGTTAATAAAAATAGGGAGGAGAAAAACAGAATGGAAAATGCCTTTGTATTTAAACCCTACGCTGGAAATAACTGAGAGCGCAGACCAGACGCCTTACACTTGCCTCATGTTGAGCCTGGCTCGGCGCTAGTTCCACTTAATGGAGATCTGGGAACTGCTGCTGAGCAGCCATTCGGAGAGTAAAACAGAAACCCAACTGTATGAAGCATTTCCACTCCAGCTTCCTTAAAGGGACAGAATTTAGGATTGTAAATTAAGAATTTACACAGCCAGTGAACACAAATATCTCCTAGCTTAAGATGCAACTGAAAGCGAATGGAATGCAAGTCTGAGATTCTTGCCGTGCTTACAGTCAAACGCTGCACTAACAGTAACTGACATTAATATAACACCATCAATTAGTAACCTAAATGCAGTAATTTATTTTCAAAATCTGAGCACAGTGGAGAAAAAACAGCTTATACAAAACGAACAGTGAAAAGTAATCAAGTTCCCACGATCTGCAGATTATACAAAACGAACAGTGAAAAGGAATCAAGTTCCCACAATCTGCAGAAAAAACTATCAATACAAATTAAGAGATCTATTTTAAATATAATTTTATCTCAGTGTTGCCTTCTTTTTCATTTGCTCATGAGTGTTTCACCTCACAGTTCAATTCTTTTCAATCCAGCGCTGTCTTTCTCAAAACGCAATTAGAGATGTAAGAAACTGCAGTATGCTCACTTTATGCAAAGATGCACTCGCAGTGTATTTTTTCCTACATTGACCCAAAGTATCCCTCAGGGAAAGACAGTCAAGATTACTGTAATACGAAATTCTTCCAGGGGTCATTCCCACCTTGAAGATGGAGTAGAAACGGGTGAAGGCTGGTTGCTCTCAGAAACTCCATTTCCAGGGGAACTATGGTCACTGTCTCCGTTGTTGCTCCATGACATGTTTGCCTCTCCCTCAAATTCTTGCCCAGACATAATTCTCTCAATCTCTTCCTCTGATATCTGTCAAATACAGGACCATTACGGTTACTTCAGCTGAGAACAGAAATAAGGCAGAGCCTCTGTACATGAACACCTTGACCACACGGCCACATCCAACAGAGCTGAAGCCACCCTGCACCAGGAGAAACGCTTCGCCATTCCTGCAGATATCACATCTTTCCTTTACATTTAACAACGTACATGAAAAACTCCATTTACAGCTAATCGTGGTGACCTCCAGTGCCTGCAGTACAATTCAAGTGATGATAACACAGTAGACAGGAATGGACACATGAAAAGATGATGTCAAATACACACAGTTACGAGCCGTAAATCAGCCACTGTCACACAGTGAAAAACCTGGGAGTAATTGAGGCCAGTTCATCGGGAACATCACTCAGTACTCGCCAGAGGTAAAGGCAAACGGAAGGTGGGGTAGGCTCCGGTTTGATAAAGCAATTGAGAGACGCAAGATGACATATATAAAATTAGTCAGGACAACGTTTACAGGGAATCATTGCTCACTGTTTTTCCCCAGATAAGAAGCAGGTGGCACTTAAAGAAGTAATCAAGCATCTAATACTTAAAACACGTATTAAAGAGTAATATATATGAAGCTAAAATGGGCTAAAAAAAATAAAAAATGGAGTTCACTGAAGTATAAAGTTTCAAGAAAGAGCTGGGTATGCTCCTGGAGAAATGCTGCATCAGTAGTGGGGAAAATGGAACATGAAAGTTTCTGGGCTTTTTTTTTTTTTTTAATTCTGTGCATGTCCCTTAGTGAGGCTTGCACAAAACACAGAAAGACTTCGAGTTAACATGCTGCAAGAAAGTGCAGTGAACTCTGAACATCATTTTCAAGAGCCAAACATTGCTTAGACAGTTTATTCCAGTCTTGCAAAACTGTCGTTAAAACCTGATAGGCTTACCCATACACATAATCTGAAGAGTGCAATAGCTAAATAGTCTCACCCCAGGAGAAGGAGTTGATGGCATAACCTATGGTCCAACATTGACTGATCATGCAAATCTCAGATGCGCGACGGCCCACTCTGGCTAGCAAAGGCTGCTGTTTTACTACAGCTACCTTGCTCAGAGAGGCAGTAAAAATTGTTACCTGGCCAGAAATTAAATTTTTGTTCTTCCTTGATAGACCCACACAGGCTTTAAGAATCAGTAACTAATGCTGTTATAAATATGATGTTTGCAAACAGCAGAAAATGTTCTATTATTACTAAGAGATTTTTTTATTATTTGAGCTAGGCGCTCTCTGATGCTGACCACAGGCATGGCCCCACTGTCTAATTCTTGCCTTTTTCTCAGTTCACTGTGGAGGACCTTACTGAGCAAGCAGGGCATCTGGTTGCTTGGCTTCTCATGGTTTGGTTTTGGACTGGGGCGAGTAGTCTCTTCATAGGCACAGAGAGTCACAGAAAATGCTTTCAGTGTTATTTCTGTTTTATTAAAATAAATAGTAAACTTTTAAAAGACCGCTTTTCTAGAAGTGAGCTGGAAATGGCCATCATTTCTCACATGTGCAGTACAAGCTGTTGTGCTGAATTACCTCGCGCTTTACAAGACATCTCCAGACAAGCTGCACCATCAATCAGCGAGACATTTACTGGGTGCCCCGCTTGCAACAACTGAAGGAATTGCAGCAGGCAGTCTGTGAGATTTACTGGGAGCTGCGGAGGGACGGATGTCCTTGTGCGGCTCACAAAGGACAGAGAGCCGTGATGGCCAGAGACTGCCCGTGAATTCACACAGGCACCCTGGGACCACGCTGTGTCCCCTCCGGGGACAAGCAAGCACCGAGCTTTATTTACAAATCTACTGTTCATGACAGGTATTTCTAGCGCTTGTGGAGAGTCAAAGCCCTGCTACGCCAGCAGGAGGCACGGGCAGGGCTGAGAAAGGCTCAGTCAAATCAACCCCGGCCCCATCCCACGCCCAGCTGCTGCCACGGTCCGAGCTCACCACCCATGAGGTGTGTGCCAAGGCTGAGGGAGGAAAAGCTGAAGGGAACCATGGAGAAAGGGCCAGACGTGCTCACCTGGACAGGTCCGATGCTTTTGTTTCTGCCTCCTGGCATGCCATCCTCTCTGATTGCTGAAAGAAAACAACCAAACCTTGGTGAGGAACACTACTGTTCAGTATTCTAGAAATACATACGAAGGTATCTGCTATTTTGAAAAGAATCTTTATATCTTAAAAGATTCATTTTGCTCATCAAAGCAGTTTACACAGAAACCTCCAGTGCTTTCCAGGGCACTAGAGAGCTCAAGCAGTACACACCATGATCCTCACCCCAAAGGGCATACACACATCCACGGGGCTACAAGCATTACTCAGCGAGTTTAGTTTCTTCATGTGACCCTTGAGTGACAGGTAATGAAGGAATAGCAAGTCCTTTATCACAATTAATTCCAGAATAATTTGAGAAGTGGCACATGGAAAGCAACCCTACTTCACCCCTGGAAATAACCCAGCGAATGCCCATGACTGCTAGAAAATGAAATGCGAACGCTGGCATTTCGAACTCCACTGCCCACAGCCCTGTGAACCACCGTGGGCCAGACTCCACCTGGAGAGACACCAACCAGTGCTGCCGACAACACAGAGATAAAGCACTTCAGTGGTAACTAGTGTCACTGCTGTCACTTCAGAGGGTCAGATCTCCTACAGCTATCACAGAAAATGGAGGGGAGATGTTTTACCCAGGCGGTTGCATGCAAAGCTGTTTAAAATTCGAGTTACTAGACCGAGCTATGCAGTTTCATTTCGGAAGGGCAGCCTAGCTTCTCAGTACAGCAGTTGCATTTTTAAGGTTCTTTAAACAATTTCCAGGGAGCTTCAGTGAAGTCCAATTAAGGAGATTATCCTGAAGCTGCTTCTCTACTTTCCTCTTCCCCCTGCTTTTCTCTTTATTGGCAGAGCAGCTCTGCAGAAGCCGACAGCATTCGAAGACCAACTCTGCTCCTCGTGTGCCTCCTCTCCCGGGCCGGGTCCCCCCTGTTTATCAGGTCCCAATCTCTTTCCCACCGCGACCTGGCCAGACTTGGCAGGAGGCTCTCCCCAGCTGCGCGGTGACCTTGCTGCTGCCGGCCGGCCTCACCCTGCTCGGCACACGGGGCTGCAGGAGGCCCTCCCGAAGCAGAAAATGGCACAAAATTTAAGGAAAAATTTCTGTACCAGAAAAGCCACACTGCTGCTTGATTTTAGATCTCCTCAGTTCAAATCATCCCTGTCTGCCTCGGTGCTGCACTTGCAATTCAGGGATTACACAGGTGGGTTCCCCCAAGGCATAGCTCTGCCTTGCTGCGACTGCATGCAGTTGGACGTAAACTGCATTTTCCTGCATCGTAACCACCTAGCCAAGCAATGCAAATCACTACGCAACACTGTCCTGATGATTTACAACTCCGCCAGCCCGTGCCCAGCAGCACAGTGATCCCTGTGGCACCTTACAACAACACGTTAGGAGATCAGCAATACAGTTTTAATCCTTCTAACGCAAACTCTATCACGTCCATAGAACGGCAAGTATTTTTATTTGAAATGCCAGATAGCATTCATTTAAGCACACTGGAGAAGCCACAAACACGGGACATAAAACCATTACAGTTACCTTTCACATCACACAAATCTTTTAAGCTATACCAAGACAACAAGCTCATTTTAACAAACAAGGCTGTTTATTTTCTATGAAAGCTCTTTCAAAAAAATATTGGTTTCTCATTAAAAAGAAGTGGCTGACATAAAACTGAGCCGTCGTGGTTAGCTCTCTGTTACTTCCTTTAGTTTTTTTTAACTTAATGGAACTACAGTAACAATTTTGCGGGAATTTCTCTAGTTTTCCAATTTTATTGCTAATTGTGATTCAGAAAGCTTCTCAGCTAATTCTATTAAGAGCCATGGACATGAATTGTCTTGGTCTGTTGAATTCAGAGGGTAATTGTAGCAGACAGTAGCTTACATCTTCCTTTTCTATGTCCACATCATCTTACAGAACGCCTTGGAAAATCTGCCTCTGCAGAGTTTACATTTCTTCTTAACCATGGAGACAATGCTGGTCGTCACCGGGCTGGTCTTTATTCTCCAGCGGCCTTCTGCCTTGCCCACAAGCACGGCTGTAGCTCTATCCAGAGCTCCAGCAGAGCTGCCCTCCCTGCTGAACTGGTTTGATGAGCTGCCTTTTAAATTGGTAAAGATAGCCAGCTGCTGCTGAGGGCAACACTTCGCATGAACTCCCGCACTCTGAACTCAAACCCAGCAAAACCTTTAACCCCTGTGTGCTAACAGGAGTTTGTAGTCTGGCTGTGCAGGTCCTTGTAGCAGTGGGTGCCATTTAAAGCAGAGCTCTATCCAAGGCATTACCCAAGCTCATGCATATTATCTTTAAGACTGGTGATACTTTCCAACAACTGGAGGTTAAATGAATCCCATTACTCTTGAAACCATTACCAGCGCTCCAGCAGTGCTCTGCTGGTCAGTGTTTCGATGCTCTCCAGACCGCCTTGCCGGACCCTGCAGGCACAGCATCCCCGCGGGCACAGCATCCGACAGCAAGATTTACAGGATGCAAACTGACTTCGTTTATTTTTGGAAACTCTTACAACTGTTCCTAGCCTACATGGAAGAAAAACTCCACACCTGGGAGGTGCTCGGCAATACTTCGCATCTGCTGCGATACTCGACTTGGGTATCAGCAAAGACAAACACACGTTCTGCTGCAAAGCTCAGACTTTGCGGACCAGCACTATTCCCTGGTGCTTACAGCTCGGATTTTGAACTCCCCTGTCTCCCAGTACATTCAAGATGCTTCACTTACACAGGATTTTTGGAAGTCTTGCTAGTTGCATAACCTAGCCGAGATCTGCAACAAAAGGTAGTAACGTTTTTGCTGGTGGTCCATCAAAAAAGGCTTCAAGAGACCTGGGTGGTTCTAATGCACACACTCTCCAGAAGAGCTGTCTTGGTACACGGCTGCACAACAGTCAAAGTCTCCTCAAAGATTTTCCTTCAAATGTTACGCTCTATGCCTCATCTGAATTCAAAAATAACTATATTTAGACCTAGTTACGAAGTAACTTTGCAACTCAGTTATGCAATAATTCGGGCACCATGGCACGAAAATACTGAGGAAAATGCTTCTTAACCTAGTACCCGTCAGGGGAAAAAAGAAAACTAAACGAAAAAGAACAAGGCTGTAACAACCGGGCCCCGTACCTGTGTAAGCAGCGGTCTTGTAAGGTGGGCATGCCTGCACCTCTCTAAGAAGAGAAGGTAATAACAGAGAGCCGTGGGAGGGTTTGTGGCAGGAGCCTGCTTGGACACGATGTGCGAGGGGCAAGGTCCTGCTGAACCCCTTCCTCCTTCCACGCGAACCGTGTTCTGCGTTTCGGGGGCCGTCTGGCCGTTTACATACGGCTGAAACCCCCAGGCAGCCGCACCCGCCACTGCCCAAACCGCGGGCGG
>NW_008795382.1:181989-192434 GCF_000699145.1 Aptenodytes forsteri | reverse complement strand
CAGGGCCCGCAGGCCGGGGAGAGATGGGGCGCCGGGAGCAGCAGGCGGGCAGCCCGGCGCCGGGCCGGACGCCTCCAAGGGTCTGGCTGCCGCGCCGGGCTCGGACGATCGCGCGGAGCGGGACGAGAGAGCTTGGGAAGCGAAAATAACTCACCCCCCGTTACAAGATCCTGGCGACAAGCGCCGGGCGGTTCACGCTACAGGCACTTAAAATAAACCAACCCAGCCAGCGCTTCTGGTCGCCCAGAACTACACTCTTCAGTCGAAAGATTACCGGGAACTAGCCTGCCTTCCCCGTCAAATGAAACTCCCACAGACAATTTTGTAATCAAAGCAGTCAGGGGATAAGCTTTCCATCTCAGCCCCGAGATACGTTTTCTAAGGAAGATCCTGGTGGATTTGCAGTAAATTTATGGAAGTTTTAGTGCTTTTGACAGGCGGCTTTCATATGAACGATGACACTAAAGGCATCAACAGCTACATTTAAGAAACATGAGATGACACTTCTGTTTGGCGGCCTGGAAGGGGTCCCTCCCGCCGCCCCACCTGCACGTCCAGGAGGGAGCCCAAGCAGCCCCTGTGCTGCAGCAACACCCGCTTCTGCTCAGACTCCTGTCGCCATTAAACGGGGAGCCCAAGCAGCCCCTGTGCTGCAGCAGCACCCGCTTCTGCTCAGACTCCTGTCTGTTGCCATTAAACCAAGAAATCTCTGCTTGTAATGGGTAACAACATTCCCAGAGATTAAAAAGTCAAAAGATTGGAGGGAAGAGTAGAGACACGACACCGAAATAAATCCCAGTCCATTTTTTATTATTAATTTCTGAGCCACTTAAGATTTTCCATCCTGAAGATGATACCGTAGCATTTCATCACCTCCGCACACGTGGGGACTAAGGGGTGGCTGTCCCTAACCCAGATCTCACTTGCCTCCTCAGTGATCTCGTACCTGGCAAAACCACCTTCGGCATTTCCCAGCTCCACATGCTGCTGCCGGGAGCCGCACGTCATTAACCGGAGACGGGCGGTAAGTGAAGACCCTCACCCCTTATCACTGGGCAGCAACTGCAGGTCTAAGCTCCCACGACAACAAACAGGTGAAGTCTGACTCAGATCTCTCGGGATTTTAAAAGCCTATTTAAATGCATTCATTTTTGCCACGTTAGTATATTGAAGCATAGAAATAGTGACCACTTCGCTCAGGGTAAATGCAAGGACAGATCCGTCAGGAAGGACAGTAACAAACTGTTACCTTCCCTGAAAAAAGGGATCACAACGATCAGTTCTCCAAATATTTATACGTGCTTTCAATTCATACAGATTTTTCCTCCAATACAGTAACGAAGTAGTTCAGGAAGAATTTTTTTATCCATGCATAATTTTGCTGAAGTTTCACTTTTTCTTGTCAAGAATTTTAGAGGCAGAATTGCAATACAAAATGGCAGCTGAGGAAGGGTAGCATGCATTGCTAACACTGGCCCCAATCTGTACCTCCACCAGTAAAAAGCCCAGTTTTCTTTACCTTTTCGGTTCATCCCCATCTGGAGGCATTTGAGCAGCCGGCAGTACTGGCATCTGTTGCGCTGTTTGCGTGACATGACGCAGTTCTTGTCTCGACTGCATCTGTAAACCCGCTTGTTGCAGATGCTCCTTTTGAAGAACCCCTTGCAGCCCTCGCAGGAGATGATCCCATAGTGCAGCCCCGTAGCTCTGTCCCCGCAGATCAGGCAGGTTCGCTGATCCACCCGCTCATCTGGAAGAGAAGACGAAAGGCTTTGTGGTCAACAAAACGGCTTCACTGAGCGATCAGAAACTCTCCCGAGGGGACTGGGAAAGTCTCGGCACCCCGTGGCCTGCCCGGACAGATGTCTGCAAAGCAGAGCGCAGCACGGGCGTTCATGCAGAAACGCTGGTCTCAGCAGCCCGGCAGAGCCCGGCCGGAGGTGCCGCCAGCACGAGGCTCCTCACCACCTTTACTCGTTCAGCACAGCAAGGTGCGCAGAGGGGTTTGCCTCCAGCTCTGGAGCTTCACAGGCCTGCCACAAATCCAGTTCCTCAACTGCCAATAAAGTCATTTCAATTCAACATATTCATAGGGTATTAAGTCCAGAAATTCTCAACAGCGGCAAGAAGAATGAAGAAAAGTAAAACCCAAGTTTGTTTAAAAAACAGCCTCTCAGAAATGCCCTTAGTCACACAATTTATCAGAAATGAAAGCAGTTTGGGAAACGAAGCACCGTTTAGATCGCGAGGAGCACATGTTACAGCCGTAAGAGGCCACATCGCTGCAGTGTCTGGCTCTGCCACGGAACACGGTCTCCTCCCTGCACGGGCAAGAGATCAAACCCATCACCCGGGGGCCAAACAAGTCCCCGAGTGGCTTCCCTGGCACCACCTTATTTATTCCCTTAATGAAGAACAGAAATGAGAGCAAAGAAATGGATGATGTTTTCTCATCAGCGTGGCACAAGCACGCTGCGCTGCCCCAGAAGTTTATTTTATTCCTGATTTTCAGGTTTCTCTCTGAATGCTCCTCTCGGTGCCCAGTGGTGCCAGCACCCGCTGCGGGCACGCAGTAGGAAAACCCCTGAGTTTCTGTAAGGTCAGTTTGACGAAGAGGCAGCCGGCTGTCAGGCTCGTGCGGATCCATTGCACAGCGCTGGAGAGCAGCAGGGCATGGCTGCAAGGGGAGGCTCCATCTTTCACTTTCCCAGCGCCGGGACAGGACCCTTAGAGTGGGGGTGAGAGCGCGGCTCTCCCCGGCAGCCTCCGTCAAACTTCGAGCTGTTCTTAGCAGAGAGGAACAGAAACCCTGAGGGGAAAAAGGGTCTAAAGTGCCCTGCATCAACTGCACAGACCAGGGTGTGCAAACACAGAAATCGTGCCAGGCGGACACCAATGAACGTGAAATACTGTCACACCTTGCGTATTCCCAGGGGCATGCAGAGGGACCCGGCCACCTCCTCGCTTCCTCCTGCAGCTCCAGCAAACGCCAGCAAAAGCCTCACGGCAGAAGTCACCACCCAGAACCCAAGTGAATTACGTTATTCATTATTACAGAAACGATGGTCCGGTTAAGTCACAATGACGTGATTTTACTGTTCCTTTTCCAAACCTCTGGAAGGCCTTTGGATGGCTAAAAATGTAAATTGCAGGACTCCCAGCAACAGGAGCTGTCACATTAAATTCAGTATCTTAAGAATCTAACATTGCCTCTGAGACAGAGCAGGGACGACGCACAGCTCAGCGAGAACCTGTGAGCAGGCAGTGATCTCCACAGACACCGATGTCAAACGGAAAGGAAAAAATAAATGATGGCTGAAGAGACCCAGGTAGTTAACCCAGATGGATCCTCATTACCTTGCATCTGCATAGGGAGGCCTAAACCTTGCTTCACATTAACAGTCAGCAACACTTAAAATAAAGCCAGCAAGTTGCAGCAGAAGCTTTTCCTGTAGCAGATGTTTAGCACAGCCAAACAGCTTAACCCCTCGCGTGCCAGGCCAACCTGCCTTCCCCCGCCCCAGTGTTTTAACCCCTTAATATCCCGATAGTTGCGAACAGAGCTGCGCTATGAAGATAGGCACTATTCGAGTGCGTTCAGGGGTGCACACAAATCTGCAGTATACTTCATGGGGTTGCTTTCCCAAATGTCAAATAATCATTACCCAGATGACTAGATCACCCTGGCTGAGCAAGGCGGAGGCATCGAGGAACTGAAACGACATCGCTTTGGTTTGGAGCAACAGGATTTGAGGAACCACACTTCTGTCTTTCACTCAGTTGCACATTTCCTATGGATGCTGATTAAACCGGATTATTTCTGGTATTTCTTGGCTTGAACACACGACCGTGCAATCTCCAACAGGCAGAAATACCCACAGCTAAAGCAGGACCCGGGAGGTGGCAACGGTTCTCTGCAGCTCCCTGGGGACGGCCGCTGCACGTGGTTTTCCACGCGAGCCTTGGGTACCCAGAGTTTAACTTCAGTGACTCAGCCCTTTCCCTCTGGAGTTTGCGTGATACATATATTTAATCACATTTCGTTAAAGGCAAGCTGTTTAGGAGACACAAGAAGTGCATACGCTTTCCAGGCCCCGCCTTGCAGA
This sequence comes from Aptenodytes forsteri, assembly GCF_000699145.1. NCBI lineage: Eukaryota > Metazoa > Chordata > Aves > Sphenisciformes > Spheniscidae > Aptenodytes > Aptenodytes forsteri. The sequence continues at coordinate 188,328 of NW_008795382.1, read as the reverse complement.
TGCAGGCTGTGCTGTGCAGGAAGGTACTCCTCTGCGGCCCAACTGTTCAAAACGCAGAGGAGAAACTTCTCTGCTGCAGGAGCTCATTTGATAGCTACAATTCAAATTAATGGGGAAATCAGGAGTACGTGGCAGAGCTTGAGGGAGACACCACAAAGCAGTCAAGGTTGTCCCTTGGGAAGGGGAAGGTGGGACAGCCCAGACCACACGGCGTTTTGGACCACCGGGGAGGAGAGCAGCCAGAGCTGCTTCTTCTCTTCCTCCGAGACGGCCGCGAGCTGCAGAGCGAAGGCACTCAAGGGCCAGTGCTCCTTTAGGTACGTCCAGGTGACAGGAGCAGAAGAGAGGGTGTACACATGGCGCCCTTAACACCTCAGCAGGGACAAAGGCTCCTTCTAGACAGCACCCGAGCGGCCACAACGGCGACTTGTCCAGGTGACGAGGGAATTACAGCAATGCTCTGGCGTGAGCGGCAGAGGGTCATACGGTGTTGGAGATGACGGGTCTTGACAGGTAAAGGAAAGTGGTTGAGAAGATGAATAACAGGAGGTGGGGAGAGGGCAGTAAGAGAAGGGAGACAGACAGACCAGCTCAGAAAAACAAGGAGACAGTATAAGGGACAGAAAGAATAAAAAAACCTTGAAGAGCAAGAAGAAGGAAAAGAAGAGTACAAATTCAAACCAGAGAAACCACCTGACACGATTACCCTAAAAAAGATAGCACAGCCAGAGCAGGAAGGGAGGGAGAAGCTGGGCACAGTGCCGGGAGCAGGCAGGGGCTGAACCGCTGCCTCACGCAGGAGATGGAGTGGGGCACGGCAGCTGCCTGCACCCACCGTCCCGCGCCGGGAGCTAACGAGAAAGCTCAGACTGGGCAGACGCACGACTACAAAAATCTGCATCGTGCCTGGTGTGCTACCCACATCCCGTTGTTCCCGGTTTGTATCACTCAGTGAAACGATACAGACCTTGAAAAACCCCAACCTTAGGACGGCACCGGCTTGTGAAGATGAGCTGGTTCAAACTCACTTCAGCACAACACCACCGAGCCTGGTTTTCCTCACTTAGATTTGACCAGGGAGTTTTCTGAGACAAAGGTGTTTTTATCTACAGGATTTTTGTTGCAGCAGGAGGTAGAAGTCACAGTGAAGTCCTCTCCAGTCTCGTTAAAGCCTAAGCAACCTGACAAACCAGTGCGTAACTTCTTACTACTGGAGAACATGTGAACGCAATAGAAATAAATGAGCCAAATGTATTAGGATCAGAAATGAAACCAGTTTTCAGTTACACAAGCCAAGTAAAAATCTAAACCAGCTGCTCTTCACAAGCAGCTTTCTCCACAGTTTAAACCCAGTAAAAACCATAACCAATCTGTATTAATCTTCAAAAGGTTTGCTAATGCACAGCATGCAAATTTGCACTTTTCTGCAAATTTCACTGCAATTGTTATAAAACCTTAAAATAAAGGGATGAACGAAGGAAACGCAAACTTTAGTTAAAGAAACATTCACGGTGTTGTCACCACACTAAAACATTCCCAGTTTTACAGGACAGACAACCTCAGGTATGTGCTTAATGAAGACTGCAGAGGAATGCTGGTACAGATCAGGACTGGGGCTATCTGAGCATCTCGCTGAAGGGAGGCAGCTAAACATGACTTTGTAGTCACCAATTGCATAATCTCTACCTTCAGCTATCTGATAAACGCTGGGAGGGGGCCGGGGGATTAGCCTAGGACAGAAGAGTCCTCTATCTGCAGGGCTTAGCTCAGCCTCAGCTTAACTCCTGGCCCTCCCCCTGCTCCCACCAGCAGTGCCATAAATCGCGGGCGCTGGGGGATCCCGGGGTCAGCAGCAACGGCCACGCTCGCCGCCGGGCATGCCGTGCCACGGCATTAGGGAGCCATGAAACTACCGGCTTACACACATGGCAAAAGGCAGACGAGGACGCTGTGGATTGCTGCAGCATCACGGCGCGGCGCCCCAGCCCGCAGCGTCCCGTGGCGGATCACGGGGCTCCCTCCTCACCGGAGCATGTTGATGGCCGAGGATGTAAATGAGGGCTCATTTCCAGGCGCAGCTTTTTTGTTGTGGGAAGAATAGGGCCGTCGCCTGGCGAACATGGGAAGCCTGGATGATTAAAGCGAGGAGGAATCAGAATCCTTCCCTTGCCATCCCCATCTCCCCGCTAGCAGGGTGACGGCGAGGCGGTGTGAATGGCCCCATCGCCACAATAACTGCACATGCCTCCCTGCAGAAACTGTTAATTGGGTGCGTTTCCAGATTAAAATTCACCGTAGAACAGCGGCACACACCATGAACAAAGACACAGACCTCCAGGGACTAGAGAGGTGCCCGTACACCCTGTAAACTGCCGCTCAAACAAAACTGGTAGATAAAAAATAATTACCTACAGAAACTCTTGGCGTTTCAGAGGTTTAAAAAAAAATCCTGTAGGAACCATGACCAGGCCCACGGGTTTGCCGGCTCCTGACCTTTGCTATTTTTCACCCTACTTAATGCAAGCGCCTTGCGTAGGCGAATGGTGGGACAGCCGGGGCAGAATCGCAGTGAACTTTACAGAAATAGTAAAGCACAGGCAAATTTAAAGCAGTTTTGTGCTGGGGGTGCTCTGGACTTCCTTAACCTTGAAATTTCACTACAATATCAATACACATAGTAAGTATAATAATTTTAAAGCGAGTAGCCCTCCCTCCGCCCTGGCTCTGTTACCTCTCATCTCACCGATTCCTCTGGTTTCAAAAGCCATACAAGACAACGTAGGTTAAGAAATAAAGCAATTGATAAGAAGTTTTTTCAAATATCTTGCACATGTTTTATTTCAGAGAGAGAGGGCTGAGGAAGCTTCCCCCCCCTCAATTTTCCTGATGGGTCTTACATTTAACGAACTCATACATGGGATATTCTGGCTTTGTTCTCACAACCCATTGTAGCAGGGGCCACTAAATCAAACAGTTGCTGCTACGACAAAAGCACTCACAAAAATCTCAACCTCATCTTGAACCCTGAAGATTTTTATGGCTACTCCCTCGCTAACCCCTCCCCCAAGCCACATTAAAGGATGTATTGTTTTCAAAGGTCATGGTAGGTTTCATACCACATTTTAATACAATGTAAATTCTCCCAAGAATATTATGATGTTACACAAGAGTCACAGAAGACAGTGTGAGAAAGAGAAGAAATCTCTACTTGTCTATATTTTATAAGGCAAACAGCAGAAGCAATACACTTATTTTTTTAAAAGACTTGCCCTTCCCCTCAGCGAAATGAGTAGCCTTGATAATTTTTAAAAGAAAATTCCTATGAATTTCCAAGAGGAAACACCTTCGAATCCTGCTGAAGCACACGGCAAAGACACGTACGAAAAACACTAAAGCGCATGAATGAGCATATAAAATACACGGCAAATAAAGTATCGGGACAGACGTCCAGCGTTCAGCAAGCCTCCATCAGCGCTCCCACCTGTATCACTCCTGCAGACAACCGCCCGAGCAGGCTACGGGGAAGCGCCTTCGGTGTTCCGAGAGCGGGCGGGCAGCACGGCCACATTCCTGGAGGGGACCAGATGCTGGCTTCATCTCGGCAGTTCCCCATGGCTGCGAGAAGGATCGCACCCACCCTGGCAGATGCAGTTTAAAACCATACAGCGCCTACAGCTCCCTGTGAGAGATCTACCTTGGAAATAAGACCGAGTGTCGGTGCAGCCAGCTTCCGTGACTTGTAACATTGGTGCTTTATAACGGAGCAGAAACAAAGACTTTATTTCCTAGAGTGAGGCCAAAAGCGAAGGCACAAACCCTCACCCAAAGCCCCAGAGCAGACGGTGCTGGGATTTGGTCCTGCTGAAAAGCAAGACGGAGGACGCAGAAAGCTGCAGTTTGCAAAACTTCCCATTTAAACAACAGAACGTGATTTACAGCTAAGAAAATCTTTTACAGCTGAAAAAAGATTACAGATGACACTCAGCACTGCAATTCATTAATATATTTAACATCTTTTCAACTGTGTATCATTTGTTTCGTGATTAACTCACCCTATCACACACACACCGCAGTACCCTTTAGCTGGGTTTCAATCTCAAGCTGCTAAATACCAGCTGTTTGGGGAGGGGGAGCAGGAGATCTCACACATGTGTTACTTAAATCCTAACAAAATCTCGCTCGCCTCTCACCTCTGATGCTGCCTCAAACAAACAAACGTCTTAAAGGTTTCTTTTTCCCCTTATCTTTCCTAATGATTTTTTTCATAGTCAATCTTTAGTTTCAAGAAAAACATCTTGTTAAATTCAGTACAGAGAACTGGAGCGATTCCCCCCTCACTGCGGAGTGCTGCATTGTCCAAGCAAGCCCACCCTCAAAACCAGGCGCGTTTGCTTAAGGGGCTTTTCTTTAACTTATAATCGATGAACACAGGGATTAATTTTTCTGTTCGATGGCCCCTCCCTGGGACAGCAGCGACCTCGGCGGCCGAGCCCATCGCCGGGTGCACAATGGGCCAGGGTGTCCCGCTCCCCCATCGACCCCGCAGATGGGGGTCCCAGCTCCATGCTGGACGCGGGCGAAGGCACCAGCGTCCTGCCTGGCCAGGCCGGGCTCAAAGAGCAGATTGTGCTGCCCCGGATCAGGCCGGCCACGGTGAGAGCCTGAATAGAATTAACCCTCTGTGAACTAAAACAAAAACATTTGTGTGCCCAGCTGGGATAAAGGTTAATTTAAATGGACAAGCCTCCTCAAGTCCTTTAAAAAAAAAAAGGGGGGGGAAGAAAGAGGCTGCCTGCAACCTTATTCTCTGTACTGTAAAAAGATGTTCTACTTACGGAGACACACAGAGTGCGGTCACATTTTAAAAAGCACTGACCGAGTATTGAAAAGAGGAGAAATGCTGCGACAGAGAAATGGCCAGCGCATCTCAGCTTTGCTCTCCCTTTCCAGTAATTAAATTTGAAACTCAGTCTCTTATTCCACACTGATTTTGTTTCTGCCAAAGAAGAGTTCAGTCAAAAGAGAACCCTCGTAAAAAAACCCCAGAAGTCATCAGTTGCTCTTTTTCCTGTAGGTATAAATCAAGAGTGTGCAGCTGATGAAACCCATCACCCTTCCCTTCCGCGGACTGGGACCGATCACCATTTGCATATCAAAAACTCATCTGCGAAATGCAACTTCTCCCGGAGAGGCTGGGAGCCCCTCTCCCCCGGGCCCTGCCTCTCCTCCTCACCCCAACACCCAGCCCTGCGCCCCAGAGCACCCACATCCCGCAGGACCCAGCGCCGGCCCCGCCAAGCGTGGCCAGGAGCCGGCCAAGGGACGAGGGACGCTGCGAGATCGTCGCCCCGCTCCATTGTGCGGCACAGGGAGGACGGGCGACAGGGCCCGATCCTTCACTCCAGCCAGTTGTTGCACAAAGAGTTTGGAACAAAAGCCCACTGCACCAAAATGTGCCCCCGTTAGCCGAAACAGCATTTTGCAGCTGCTGTAACAGGCACAAGGGTCTCCATCGCGCTACCCACGTCCACACGGTTTGCAGATCGACTCAGAGTTTAACTGGCGCTTTCCCAAGTGATCAGCTTTCTCTAATCCAACTAAAGAAAAATAAAGCTTTTTGCATGGTCCCCTGCCCTTGCTCCAGCATGGCCATACGCTCCGAATTAAAATCGGGTTTAGACTCTATTTTTTAAAATTGATACGTTCCAAAGCAGCAAGATTAAAAACTGACTTGCCTGCCTAAAAATAATTCTCTTGGACCTGTTTAAGTTGTCTAGATGTGCAACGACTGAGAATGATGCAGAATTAAGAAAATGTAAGATTAAAACAACAGCAACAACAACAAAACCCAGCAGCCCCTGCCTACAAGGAGGCAGGGCCTAGGCACAACTAAAAATAATGACTTTTCAAAACGTGTGTTACCCAACCACGCAGCGTGCCTTCCTTAAATATTTCGTCCTTATTCTGAAGAAGAGCTTTGCCACTGTCTTAATCACAGAGGAAAAAAATAAAACTGTAAAATATCTGTGAACTAGTATTAGTCCCAGGAGAGACGGAGCTACGGAGCTACGTTATCAAGTGCCTACATGACCCCGATACTATCAATAATTAACAATACTAAAAAAAGGTCTTCCAGATGGTCAAAGGGATTAGGAAGTTTAAAATATAAACAAATTAAGCCACAAAACAAACCAATACCCTTTTTTTTTCTTTTAAATTGCACAATCCGGTTCGCGGCTGAAGGCTGCGACGCAGGGCCAGCACACGGCAGCTCGGAGCCGCCTTAAAAAAAAAAGGAAAGAAAAAGAAAAAGAAAAACCCTTTACGGCTCCTTCCCCA
>NW_008795382.1:158859-181131 GCF_000699145.1 Aptenodytes forsteri | reverse complement strand
TATTACGTTAACCACGCGCCAAGAAAAAACAGGAATTTCTAGTATGAAAATTATTTCCTCAAGCTGATAACAGCTATTGGCCAAAACCCCAGTTCTAGCCTTAATCGTCACTGAAAGACGGACTCGGGATGGACGAGTCCTGCTTTGCCAGTAAGCGAAGGCAGGCAGCACCACACGACAGGCACAGCTGCCTGCACCACACACCCCAGTGCAGGCAAGGGCAGGCGCCGTGCTGCCCACGAGCCGTCCCGTGCCCACGCACAGCAGGGCGCTCCCACGGCACAGCCGACAGCCGCAGCCCGCTGTGAACGTGGACTGGGACTCCCAGTTCCTGCGGGACTGGGAACTCACGCCCTGCTGTGGTGGTCGCTACGGAGCAGGGGAGCAGAGCCCTCCTCGCAGGGGTCTGCACAAGCCGGCCTACGGGGACGGGACGTTGGCGACTGGATGCTCGCTTCACCAGCGTCCTCGCCAGAGGAACACATGCGCTTTGTCTGTGACAATACAGAGATTTCCAAAGGGTGAACAGTCAACACTGCACAAGCTCACGCTCTGTTTCATAGTCTTCATTTACAGGAACGCGGTAGTTGCCAGACAAGCAGAAGCTCAACCTGTTCCAGCGTCCCCCTCGGCCACGCCCAACACCAGCACTCTGGAGGAAAGCTGAAGAAACTACTGCATAATCCATTTCCTATCCTCTGAGGCTGCTTAGCACAGGCTTGGTGTAGAAAAGTGATTTCAGCATCAGTTTGTGTTTTTGTCATCAGCCTCACAAGAGCTGACTTGAAGATTAGTACCCAGACTAACATGGAAAACAAACCTGCCTCCAGGAAAAATACACCTGCTGAGCCGCGCTGGGAAATCAGGTTTTCTGCCTTCTGCCTGCAGGTACATTCTGCAATCAGCTTTGGAAGTGCCATGGTAGCATTTTAAAATTGGGATGGTGTGGGGGAAAAAACAAACCACTGCCTGAAAAACAGCAGCAGATCAGGAAATAAAAGTAGGTGTGCCATCAGCAGGGACAAGGGCTCTCCGAGTCCCCGTGAGAGCACATCCCACAGGAGCAGTGGTATGGTCGATGCTGACGGGGATGAGTGAGTTGTTCAGCCCAGTTCTGGTCGCCTGAACCCACTGCCACCCAAGCAGTGGCCTAAGGACAGTGGTGTGTGCAGGGAGACAATGAAGAGGGTAGGACTGGTGCACATGCAGCTGGTGATGGACAAGTGCAAAGGTCAGTCAAATGATCAGAACTTAACAGTATGATCTACACTGGCTTGTCAGTGAGCTGGCATTCGCTTTCCTAATGGAAATAGTTTCTGCAGCGCTATTGCTAGAATGGAGTTAAAATCACAATGGCCATAGCTCCAACAAGAAAACCTGCACTATATTGAAAAACACTACATGAGACATTGGGTGTTTCATCTTTTCCCAATTTCTCTCTCACCTAAGAAAAAAATCCATGCTGCTCATCCTCCTCGCGGCAGATCATCTCTGCCTCTAAACTTGGCGGCTCTGCAAACTTTCATAACAATAAATCTGTGGCTCAAAACAGGTACTACCATGGCAGCACCGGTAACAGTGAGCTCTTCGTCAGATACAGCCACGTGTTCCTCTGCACCGGTGAGTGTTTTCAGGAAGCTCCTCTGCTCTTTCATCCTCCTCCTGGGATGAACTCAGTCTTGGATATTGCGCAGTTCATGCGTCCTTAGTGCTGCAAACATGGGACGCCCGATAACCTGTCCCAGTTGTCAGCTGGGTTTGACCAAGCCCAAACCAACGCTCACCACACCAAGGCATTTAAGGGAATGGTCAAAGACATTTCTGCCGATGCCCAATTCAACCTGTCCTCCAGATGTCTACACTGACTCCGTTCAAAATTCAGAATCTGCTTCTGTTCCTCATCCTGAGGACCGCAGCGCTCAACCATGCTCTGAGAAATGGCTGACTTAAAATAAACAAGGCGCAGAGGCAACAAAAGAGGTCATATTTCACTTGATCCCAAGCCTGAAATTTTATTGCTTTCTGGTGACATCCAGCAATGCAAATAACCCCATGTGCACGCAAGAGCAGAGCTCAGCAGCGTTCTCCTGGCAGTCCGGGCATCCTGCTCCAGCTGACCCCGCTTGGGCAGGGGGGTCCGACCAGACAGTCTCAGAGGTCCCTGCCAACCCCAACCCTTCTATGATTCTGTCTATTCATAATCCTGTTTTGAACCCAGCATTTCTGCAGGAGCAGGTGCATAATACAGTCGCAAACCAGTCCTGCACCGGGCCAGGTCTCCGGTTTGCTTATGCTGTAAATCTGTAAAGTTGCTGTGTCGGTCCTTGACATGCTCTTCGGATTGACCTCTCTTTTTTTACTTTGGAGGTTACCAAAGCAGGGCTGTGTGAGGAGCTGTTCCCCGGCCCTCGCAGCGCATGGCCAAGGTAAGCCATCCCCTGGCTGTGCTGTTTACACAGCTGTTTGCAATTGTGCCTGCTCCCAAATCTCCGCATTCTTCATCCCATGCGAGCACTCCGCTTGCTCCCAGCACCCCTCGGAGAAGTGTGACCAGAATGCAGAGTGCTTATTTTGTAACGCCGCAGTGTGATGTGGACACAGTGATCTGAAATAAAGCAACTTAATCTCACGCCGACATGAAGTTGCTCACACAACTGTTGTTGGGACTCAAAACAGAGATACACCAAAAAAAAACCCTGCTAATTCAGAAACTGCAAGTATAGACAAAACCTGGCTGGGAGAAGGATAATTGGCCAAACAACCCAAATCTTCCAAATTACTCAAAACTTACATTAAATACGCATGTCACAGTTTGTCCATAATAAATCCTTAAGGGCAGAAAATAATTGCAGAGATCTGGAACTGTTCTGTAAAATGAGAGGCCAAACTAGGAATGGGCAGAGGGCAGGAAAAGAGACAAGAAAGATTAATTCCGTTGTCTGAACCAAACAGCCTTAAAGCAAGTCTGGTAAAAGGAAAAATAAAGTGGCTGCTTCTTATTTTAGCCAATTCCCACCCCAAACAGCAAAAGCTGACGCTATTGTAACTGATATCTAAAATTTTAGAATAACACCAGTTCATAACAGTAAAAGCCAAAACCATTGTCAAAAACTGGACAAGCGACACCGCTGCCTGCAACGGATTTATTGTCTTGACATTATGGCCATAAGGGACAGGCACAGGAAGCAAGAGGAGGACACAGGAAGATCTCCAGGGTGTGCTGAGCATTGGCTCGTCCCGCTACCAACGTGGTCGCTTGTCTGCAAGCGAGGACAGGAAAAACACTGAGTTTTGCTGCAATTTGTCCACAGTGAACTGCCAGGCAAACCAGCCAGGAGACAGTGTGGAGAAGATGACAGGTTATAAATGTGGCAGGAGAAAAGGAAAATATGCATAAGAGCTGTGCAACACTTTAAAAGGCATCCTGTACAAATGCAGGAGTGCTTTGAGAGCTTTTTCTTAAGAACATTTTCCCTATTTGCTTTTGGGAGCACGGGTGTTTCGCCCAGGCTGCCTGCAGGAAGCGACTTTGCAGGGAGGAGCAGAGCGGGCACTGCCGGGCGCTGCCCCTCTCCCCGGGTGCTCCCCGGGCACGCGCCGTAAGACCGCGATTCCAGAGAGAAGGAATTCTCAAAAGATGTGACTTTTTCAGAAATGTAGAGCCTAACTGGAGTCATGAGCCAGCGCTGAAATGTGTCAGACGCTGCCAGACCAGGACAGCGGAGGTCTTTCAGGACACTGTCTGCAGACACCGTCACTTGCCACAGCCGATCCCTAAAAACTTTCATGAAAAACCCAAATTTGGGCAGAGTGGGGCTTGCAGAGCCGTGTGGCCCCAGGGCAGGGGCAGTCCTTCCTCGCACTCTCGCCCGCCCACCCACAGCCACCATTTCATAATTCTCCAGGCTCCAGCGAGGCTTTGCCCATTTTCATGACAATCGGGGCTCTGTTGTGTCGACGCAGTTTGAGACATCGGCCCTTTTGTGGCACGAACAAAGTCCGGGCTGCAAACGACAAAACCAAGCACATCTCGGCACTGAAGGCAACTAAACCAAGAACTGCCTCCACATAACCGAGCTTGCCACGGACCAAACTAAAATACTAAAGTGGATTTGATTTCAAGCAACAAATAGAGCATAAGGAAATACCGGACTCCTGGCTTTGTTTTTATTTTACCAACAAGCGGTGCCACTGGCAGCAGCTCCGTTTTGCAGCGCCGACGCTCCTGAGCCCGCACAGTTCGGCAGGGGCAGGAACAGCCCCGCGCGCGCAGGAGCCTCAGCCAGGGAACGACACTCAGGGCCCGCGCGCCAGAACCAAGCTGATGTGCAAAAGTAGCTGAATACATTTTATAAACTCAGATTAACGCATCTCAGCAGCCTCATACTGCAAACGTTACTGCTTTCAGCCACTGCAGCGAGAGAACTGGTTCCAGGTAAACACAGCACATACTTTCCCCAAAACACTATTCCCCTCATTCTATGTATACAGCTATTTCAGAGACAATAAAAAAATTTAAAATAGAATTGTTCACAGAAGCTATGGAAGGAACTGCAAGAAATGATAATAAACATCCGCCTGACTTCTGAGAAGTCTTGTGATTGCAGTTTAATAACAGATGCGGGTAATTCCTCTGCTCCCTAGTGCTAAACGAAGCAGGAACATGGTGTTGATAATTCTGGTGAAGGCATTCACTTGGTGTACATAAAATTAAGCATTTTCCTAGTTCTTGCTAGTATGATAGGTTGCTGTGCAAAACGAATCCTTCTATCACATTTCCAGTTTTATCTTTATATTTTTATCTGCTTGGCCACTGAATTTGCCATCCCAGTCTATTGAACGGCTTGCAAGAAGTGTTTCATTGCATCTTGCTTGATGGGTGACAAACAGTGGAGACCAGCTCTGTATAACAGAGGAAAAAGCAGGGGGGGAGGTGAAGGGCTCCTTAGAGAGGTCACCTTCAGAGGAAAAAAGGAAAACAAATGGGATTGTAGGCATGAGAAGTATATGGTTTTACTGCCTTAGTGGGCAAGTACAAGAAAGGAGAATTGCAAAGGGAGAAGCTTTACATTTCTATGAGCAGGCAATCGAGCTCCATTCTAAACCCTTCCCAGAAAGCGCTTCCCTTCCTAAGGGATGACTCCCTCCCATTCTGGGAGCGTGTCTCCTGTAACTCCCAGTAACCCAAATCGGTTCACGCAGCGTCAGATCGTTCTAGAAAACGGGGGGAAGTCCTTGAGCTGGGTCCCCGTTACCAGCAATAGCCCCGCAGCGCCCTGAGCACCTGCCGCTCGCCGCAGCGCCTGTGCGGCCAGGGCGACTGCAAGCCCAGGACTGGATCTGACCCTTGCACCCTCCTCCTCGTGCCCTTCTGCAGTCAGTCGTTTCTCCCCCGGGGCCGATATTCAGTCACAGAATCCCCCGAGCGAACACCGGGTGCAGCACTGGGACTTCGTGCCGGCATATCCTACCTACAGAACTTGTGCACCCCATCACCAGCAGCGTGTGCACAAATGAGCGGAAATCTCTTCATCCAAACCCGAAACGGGTCTGTGCCTGGGCAGAAAATGCAAATGTTTAGTGGGATGCAGGAACAGAGGAGAGGCATGTAGGTCAGAAGGCAGAAAGTATGTCCCGGATTTGAAGAGGCAGGAAAAGTTTTGTGCATTTAAGAGGTAAACTGAAAAGCCAAAAAATTATTTTAGGCCTGACTTACATAAATTGCAGTCGTACCAACTACACTGTCTGCTGCAGTTGCTGGTATTTTTAATAATAATAATAACAACAGACCAACAGTTTGTTATTATAACTGTTGTTGTTATTATCGTTCTGAGCATTATTTCCAAATAGGCAGCAACAATTGCTGGTATCCCCAGAAAAAAAAAAACCAGTGAGAGTACATTTCCTCAAATTTCAGGTCAGACAGCAAAACAAAGAGGAAAAAAACTTCAGAACTAAAGCTGCAGATTCTGTACCTGCATCGAACGCATTGTTATGACTGCAGTTGCTAATTAGCTGGTTTAGATCATTAGGAGTATGGGACAAATCCTGTTTGTGAACTAACTGACTGCTCTGTGCCTCTTGCACATCGGTGGGACTTGGCAGAGGGGACGGGAAGGTGGCACAGCACAGAAACCAGCGCAGAGAGGAGAATCGGAAGGTATGCGTGACATGAAAGCAATGCTGAGCAGAAAGGCACGAGCATCACTTGTAAGCAGGGCTACCTCCAAGCGAAGATAAATGCATGTATTCTACGGAGAGAAAACATCGACAGCTTCCAATCCCTGGGTTTTACAGCAAGTTTAAAAAATGTACTACCCTGAAGCATTACTGTGCACTCAAGTGAGATGGGATCCCAACCCCGTCAGCCCCTCGGCAGCACCCCGGAGGGCACATCCCACTCCACGCACCCGTGCAGAGATGCTCGACCTGCTCCATGTTCGCTGCCAGCCTTCAACGTGCTATTTTACAATGCCACGTCATTTAAGGGCCAAGTTTTCCTACCACTAACTCGCACCAGATCCATGGCCTGAGCAGGGCACGGGTTTCCAGGCTGATGGCTGGACAGGAGAGGGCAGCATCCGACAGACGGACCGGCCCCAGCCGGTGTGTTGGTGTTACCCCAAGGAGCACAGCAGACCCAATTTCATAATTCAGACAGTGATACTGCAGATGCATAACCTGCACTGTGCCATCCTCATCATACTTTAAACCTGAGTACTATACAGATATAAACAAAGATTTTAAAATCAGCTTTTATTGTCCTCAGGAGCAGAAACCTATTAGCTCTGGTCTAAGCTTTGGAGGCGAGAGCCCTCCTGGCCACCTGCGCTGCCATCAAACAACGGCTCTGCAATACTCTCACCTTCCCTGAATGCTCCATAGATGACTGAGGCATAAATGAGTCCCGCTAGTGGGCTGGTTGGCCCTTTGGCTTTATTTTTACTGCAATTGGCTTTTCTGTTATTAGGCGTAGCTATTTAAAATGTCTCTTTTTTTGCCAGTCTTCTTTGCATATTACATTTAACTTGTTGAAGTTTGTAATACTCTTTTCTTGTTTTACAAGAAAAGGAAAAGCAGAACAGAAATGTCCTTCCAGAATTCACAAGAATGGGAATAAAAGTATGGAGGAACTGTCTGGTACACCCTGACAATACCCACAGACTTCCCTTTTGTTCCCAGGTAACTGGCCAAGAATACATCCATTCAGAAAACAGAATATTCCACTGAAAAAAAGAACATCACCAGAACTCCCAGCTTCTGCTCTTAGGTCTGCCAACTCCTCCTCAGCTTGAAGACTGAATGATTTACCACCTTAACGTATCTCACTTTATCCATCTATAAAGCACAATTACTTCTTGAGATGATGTCAAGTTTAAATGAAATTGCAGAATGTCAAAATCCACGGAAAATACATTTGTTAGAAATGCAAGGACAATTAAGGAACGAGGAGATGACACTGGACAACAGGGCAGGTAAAATTCCCACACTCAAAAAAACTTGTGTAAATGCGCCTTCCTTTCTAGAGGGACTCCAAGCAGTAAGGGAGGACGAGCAGCACGGCAGAGGTGGCACAGTGATACACCTGGCACTGTTTCACAAGGGTGAGGGGTCAGTGCCAAGCCTAGCTGCCTATGAGCATGATTTTTCATGGGCTTTCATCCCCTTTCGTTGTCTATCCATAATGTGAAGCATCCAGCTCGAAGATTCATTGGTGGCTCCTTAAGAAAGACGTTTTCATCATTTCAAGTTTCTGCTATTGCAGATGTTAGGAAAATGTTCCCATAAACTACACAGGTTGTTCTGCCTGCGAAGTCGAACCCTTACATGTACAGCAGGCAGCGTGATTTCAACATGACGCCACAGAGGAGGACAGCGCTCGGGAAATTAAATCTTTTTATTCTGTCCAGTCCTTTGGAGCAGTCTGGAAATCTGGGGCACTCCTGCATTGCTACACCCCTCCTGCTAATACCGCTCTCACTTTTGAACGGGGAAAGAGCTGGGTCCTGAAAAAATAACTGTTGCCACCCTGTCTTCCTTCTGCTAAATCTGATCCTAGTCCTTTCCTTCTGATAAATTAGATCCTCAATTTTCACGTAACCTAAACCAGCAGCTCCTAAGCCCCAAATACCACCCACCCCAGATAGCATGAGGTCCCAAATTAAGACGTACGTGACTGCAAATAACAGCCAATTTCACTAGACTAACACTAGGGGAAAAAAATCTTCCATCCTCCTCTCTGTTTGTGAAGCTACACAGGGCAAACTATTCGTATGCTTATTAGTGACAGATAGCGAGGCTGCCGCAGAGTGGGGACGGCTTCTTTGGGTGTAAAGACTGAATCAAACATGCAGTATTTAAGACAATTAGATTTTCAAAGAAACTACACTAAACATTGCTTTCATGTGTAATGAAATTATGTTAAAGCAAACCTCATAATTTAAACCATTCCATTGGTCAGCTCCTATTTGTTTTCCCTGCACCCTCATTTTTGCTCCAGATCTGTCACATTACATTAACACCTTTCCTACTCACTGCCTACAGAAATAACAGCCTTCGACATGCCTGCACAATCCATTTGTCCTGCTCTAATTACTTTTTGACATAGCCTCTTTTGCTGTTATCTTGCCTTTTCTGACCTCTGTCTGTATTAAAGCCATTTAAAACAATCTTTAAACTCGGTATCTATTGTGATGTGTCTTATATGATACTACTGGAGTATCAGGCAGCAACATTTTGTAAATCAAATATTTAAATCTATGGTAATAAGATAATGTACTTGAGGAGGAAAGCTACTACATATTGGTAACAGCTACAACTGGCTGTTCATAACATGAGTCCCCAGGACTGCAACACATTCTCAGGATTAAATTCCTATAGTCATAAAACCGTTCTACATAACTAGGTAGCTCAAAGATAAAGGAGGTCTTCTGTGTACTAAGGAATTTCCCTTAATTTCACAAACGGGGAGGAAAGCAGGAGAAACTGGGAGAAGTGGTCATCTTGCACAAAAAACACCCCAACAACCACCAAACAAATAGAGTGGGCAGGAAGAGGACCAAGCAGGGTGCACCAACAATGGCAGTTCAGAAGGAAGCATGACAAATCACGCTCTTCTCCAACCCCAGAGAAGAAACCAAGAATCTCTAATCCCAATATCCCTCTGTTTTCATCAAGCCCATTCAAAAAATGTGCCCTCATTTTCTTTTGTGGCTGATTCACAGAAGATGAGCCTCTAATTACCAGCTACTTCCCCGGCTCAAGCAGCAGAGGATCTGCTCTGTGCCAAGTGTCTGCTTTGGAGTCAAGAACTTATTCCACATGGTGGAACTAATTTTTTGGATATCAAGTTGATCCCTAGGTACATATGTCTCATGATACAGTCCAACTACATCTTCACATGCTATTTTCCACATGATCCAGCCTCATGCTAACTTAATTGGTAGCTAGTCAATATTTTACTCACATTAGAAGATACTTCACAAACCTACATTTGCTCTGGTTCATTTACAGGGTGATTATCCAGTTCACACGAAGTCTGGTCTTCTAGATACAACCAGTACAGATACAAGCACAGCTCTGCTGGGAAAGCATAGCTCTATATTTTGTCTTCCAAATGACAGCACTACAAAACTGACGGGGGACAAAACCAGAGTGAATTAAAATACATTAAATGTAATGTAACAATGCTATGATTTGTCATAGCCAGCCAAGAGTTTTATTTCTTTGAATTCCTCTAACTTTGTCCTCAGGACATTAGGAGCCCATGAATGTTGTGGAAAGCTCTTCCCACGACACTTCCCTACACACATTTTTATTTTCCCCTTTTTCTTTCCTGTCAGCAGCCCTGACCACAAAAGCCTGTCTCATTAAGGCATCTAAACATAGAAGGGACACATGGATCCAGGACCAGACCAGTCTGCTACTGGTTTGCTCATAACATCCCTTTTTGTAGAGCTCTTGAATCCTTATGTGCCGCTGAATGACACCATCAGTGGAAGTGGCAGGACGGTGCGGAGATGGGCAGAATGAACAGCTCTGCCCTTCTGTGCTCGTGGGGACGGGAGGGCAGAGGGTGGGCACAGACCAGGTACTCCAGGCTTTATTTCTGCGCGATTCAGAAACGCACTTTTTGCTGGAATCATTTTTTGGTTTGTAAAGTGATTATTTTCTTCCTGCCTCATTTTTTCACATCTATTTCTCAACTTTTTTTTAACACAGCTGTTTGGGCAGACCTGGGATGTCCATTATCCAAACAATAATAACTACCAATTATTGTGACCTCACTCACATTTGTATTAATAGTGTATCTAAAATCAATGTACTGTTCCCGTGGTGTTTCCATAAAGAAGGTAACCTAAACGTGAACAGGGCTGTCCTGGGTCAGACTGTGCCAGCTCCCTGCCAGCCCCGACCTGGTCTCAGACAGCAGCCAGAGCAGATGCAGAGTAAGCAACAAATTACAAATACTAAAATTAACCCTTCTCACTTTTTAACTTTTTTTTTTCTTAAGTAAAATTTACATTTATTTTAGAGAAAGACATTTCATTCTCTATTTAAAATAATTCTCCATGTCCAAATCCTTTCGGACCACCACCAGCGCTCTCCCACGTCCTCTGAAACGCAGTGCTGGCAGTAAAGCCAAGTGGCTTCTCTTTATGCAGTTTGTCACCGTCAGGAAGGTTTCTTGGCCTTTACATTTCTTCTCAAAACAACCACAGATGTTTTGGGGGCATTTGTGAATTCAAGGTGCGTAAAAGTGGTTTATATTTTTAATTTGTTCTTTTTAACCATAATCCTACACCGCACCCTGAATTCCCCAACAGGTTCCACTACCGATAGCATTCTTCCATTATCGTTCACTTTTTGATTTTGGTTTTTATATGTCTGTGCTTCACTTCTGAAGATGGTTGTAACATCTTTATTGCACCACAGCATTCAGTATTATGGCCTGGAAGCTCTAACCAGGTCTGCCAGTGTAGAAGCTGCACGAACAGAAGAAATTAGCAGCAGCTACAGCTTAAATGTAGTATACATTTATGCAAAAGTAGCATAAAATGTGCTTGAACAAATTCACATACTTGCAATTTGTAAGTACAGGTTATCCAGCAAATTGTGTCTAGAGCATCCATGGTTAATTGACTGATTTCTTACAGTCTAGGCAGAGGTTTATCTTGAGAAGAGAGCTCAGTGCATTTTAAGCCTACCCAGGTACCAATTTATACACCCCCGGATCCTGCTGGAAACTGATGGACGGATTGCCAGGGGAATAGATTCCAGAGGTAAGAAATGAAACTCTCCTAAATGAACTACCCTCAAAGAGGTAGAGATGCTCACAGAGACCTGTAGCTGCTTTGCCATTGATTTCAAACAGAAAGAAACCAGCCCGAAACCGGCATTCGCCGTCAGGTTCTGTAGGATTCAGGACAAGGTCCATAAAAGGCTCAGCCAACTTTTCAAAGTCCTACATTTCCTTCCACCAGATCCCAAAATGATGTGGAAACCATCTTGAGCTGGAGAAGCAGGAGTCTGAGATGATGCTGTGTTGCAGCACAGCTGATGGAACGGCTTTTTAGGAATATTGAGCTTGCATGACATCTAATAGCAGGAGCAGGTTCATGCCTAAGTTAATTACTGAAACAGCATGTATGTACGGGACCAAAAGCAACAGATCACCAGACCTGGAACCGAGACCGCAGAGATTTCCAACTTTTATGCCTCGCCAAGTGAAGAGGCTCCAAGTTCCTCTGTACAGCCGGCAAAGAACAGCATCGCTTCCAGCAGCCGGCTCAAAAGCAGCTGCCCGGCAGAAGTCAGGGACCTTAGTTCCTTGTGCAGGAACCTCATACTTGGAGGATACCCAAGTTAGGACAGTGATTACTTCTGAACAGATGCCTCTAAATTACCTACCAGAGGAATCCACCTTTCTCGGTGACTGCCCGGGGATGACGGCCCCTTAATTAGTGGGGTTGATTTCCCCTCATTAAGCGTGTCCTGAGCTGCACTCTGCTGGAACGACTGTCCTCTTTACGGCTAGCACTGCAAACTCAAGCGAAACACTAAAACTTCATGGAACCCACCGCTACTACCCTGGTTTTACTAGCTTTGTTGTGTTGGGAATGTGAAAATGGCAGATTACCTAAAACAAACAAACTCTCCCCGTTCCTCTCAGGGGGCTGAGGAGCGGGTGCACACGAGGCACAGCTGCGGCAGCGTGTCTGTGTGTGCTGCGGCAGGACAGACAGACAAAACTGCCCTTCCATGGCTGCCTTCCGCTTTGCCAGCTGAAATCCAGCCGGCCTCGCTGGCTGCCGATGATTTCCATAAATACTCCCACAATGCAGCACACCCAGGTTTAGCCGGAGGGATCCTCTCCAACGCGAGGTGCTGTAAGAAATGTGAGATGATTTTAGAGGAAACATGTAAGATTCGGATTTGAAATTAAAATTATCTGCCCCAACAACAGTTCCTGGATTTCAGCGTTACATTTTTGAAGTTCCAATGGTATTATATTTTCATGTATTTTCATTATTTAAAGGAAGCCTATTTGTTTTTTAGAAGTTAAAAATTAAAATCTGTGTTAGCGTTTTTATCGTATATCTTGAAAACGGGGCAGATAAAAAACTCCCAGTGCTTACCACCAGGCATCTTATCAGCAGAGAAGATGGGGCCATTTGTGCTGCGTTGTGATGACTTTGCAGCACACATACTACAGGAAACAGTCTGCTACTCACAAGAGACACTCTCTAAATGTTCAGATTCACGTATCTGAGCACAGCGAGGGTGGCATACCGTGTGTTAGAACAGGCTAAATCACATCTAGCAAGTTCCTATGCCAAATTCAGCAAACTATGCTTGCACTACATTTATATGAGCAAATGTAAGGTGTTAGATAAAGGCTGCACCGGAATTAAAATACAGTCAATATTTGGTTAAATCAAGAATTAGGCTTATATAGTTCTATAGATAGGAATGCCACTTAACAAAACAGAATATAAATATCCACAGGGCAGCAACCCTCTTATTTCAAGCAAAAAAGATATCCATCTCTTCCTGTGTGAATTGTCATCCCGGATATAAGTCCTGCCGAAACCTAATTACATTATCGCTTATGATTTGTAACAAAATAAAACATTCTCCTTATGCCCTCAGACAGCAATCACAGAGGACTCCTTACACCCACACCTTAATATATACTGTCACGTAGAATACAAAGCACTCCGATCTAGTCTCATCCACCCACTAAATTGCTCCAAACTTTTCCTTGCACGTCTTATCTGCAAGTCCAGGGAGAAGCTGCTTTATGCAATGGCAATACAGCGAGTGCAGGGTGACAGTCTAACATGGTGTCCTGCTGAGATCCAAGAATAGCAATGCCTTAAAAGGCAGCGATGTTGAGATCACAAGGAAAAGAGAATTAGGGCACAGCTGTGGAGTTCTGTAGGCTAAAACATAGACTCAATATGTCAGAGAAAATTAAATCACAGAGCTACATGTAATTTCTAGTCTCATTTATAACTTAGCTGTAGCTGTGCAGAATTTGTACTTTGGTCATACATGGGAGTCGCTGTGTTTCTGCACACAGAAATAAAAAATGAAATTAAAAAGAAAAAACAAAGGAGTTATATGCAAACAACAATACGAACACCTACGTTTCGAACGATGTTTACATGCTATTGCAGCTCAAACACGGATTTATAGGCAGTCTTCTATCCAGCTCTTGGGGACAAACAGAGAAGCCACAGCACCGCTCGTGAAACAAGCAGAGCTGACAGCTTTACCTGCAGTACAAAACAAAGAAAAACTAAACCAACACGTTAGCAAGCTAAACATATCTGAAAAATGCCTATGTTTTCCTACGTTTGTCAGATAAGGGAAAGAGACCCTTCCTCAGAAATGAAGGTACCAAAACTGATAACAAACTTTGCATCGGCTTTTTCCCCCTTGAAGAAGTGATGTTCTTACATTTTTCGGAACAGTATCTACATATAAATTTGCTAGTATTTCTTTATGCTTGAAGTCCAGTACTAGCTTCTCTTCCAAAAGCATTCAATATCCACAGAATACAGGCCATTATCCTCTGCCAATATCTACTGTTGCAATCTGTGTCCAACTAATTAATTTTGCGGGATGCCAGGGCCTGTAACCGGCGGCGCGAGAGCTGTGCTTTGAGCCGGGAGGTTGCATGCCTTCTCCAGTGCCTTCTCCCCAGCTCCCGACAAACCTCCGGAAGGCACCACCACAGAGATAACTACACAGAGTTGTTAGATGGTAAGAACTGTGGATTCAGCGGGAGCCCGTGGATGAAAAGATGGCCTTTAGGCAGGGCAGGACAGCCTCTCCCGGCTGAACTCCGTCCACCCAGGGAGCAGCGGAGCAGTGCCTCACCCAGCACAAGTGGCCAGGCTTTACCTGACAAGAAGACTTAAATTATCTCTTTAAAGGGCTCTGAAGGCCAGGGACAGATAAGAGAGAAGATGGAGGAGAAAAAGCAGCTGGCAACAAGGGAGTAAGAGACTGACTGGGACGAGGCATATGTGGGGAGCTTTCCTAAATAACTGGTACTTGAGCACTAACGTGATACAGAACAGCAAGAAAACAGAGGTAGGAAGCTGCACGTAATTACGACTTTGTTTAGCTAAGTATATTTCCTGTGGCGCTTACAAAGCACGACTGCATGCAAAGCATGCAGATTTGTTGATATCAGCTACCCTTTGTCCCTAAAGAGGTAAATTATACATCTGATTTGTATACAAAGTTGAAAAACCGTTAAAGGTTGTGCTTGAGTTGCAGACAGAGCTGTGGACCAACAACCTGCAGGAGCCAATTCCTGTGAAGGGATTACTGTATGGAGAGATTTTACAAAGGGTAGAGGGTTGGACTCGATGATCTTACAGGTCTTTTCCAACCTCAGTGATTCTAGGATTCTATGATTCTATGAGTTCAGCAGCCAACAGACGGGGAGAAGCTAAAACAACCCAGCGAGGGACCCGCACGGGCAGCCCAGCGAGTGTCCAGCCAGGGGACGGTGTTCAGTGGGATGTGACCTGTCGACCCATCTCCCGCTGCTGGAGTTTCAGAGCTGTGCGGACGTGGCATTGCTTGGGAAAAGAAGGAACATGCCGTTATAGCCATCACACAGGGAATGAGATAACCAAGAGCGTAGGGGATGAGCAGGAGCAGTGTGTGAATTCAGTCTGCAGTGATGATGGTGAGAAGGCTGTTCTGGAAACTGCTAATATCGGGAAGGGTTAATAAGGCAGTCCTCGAGCACAGGTACTGCACACAGGGGTACATGTGCACACCACAATTTAATTAATAGAGAAAATGCCAAATGTTTGAGATGAATTGTTTTTCCTAAGCAGAACTATGTATTACCTACTTTAAAGCACAGCCTAGTTCATACATATGCAATGTTTTTCACAAATACCACACGTGGTGCAGAAAACAGTCCCGTAAATGAGGATGCAAAAAGAGGTCACTAGTTCTCTCAGAATATCTTTTGAACGAAGGCTCGTCGCCGCCACAGACGTTATCACCGTCCACACCCAGGTCCTTACGGTGATCTGCTGCCCTCCTCGCGTGGTGGGAGCCGTCAGCCCGCTGCGGTGGGTTTGCGGCGCGCGGCTGCTCCCAGCGCTGCTCACCCTGACCCACTTTCCTGCAGTATTTCTGCATAGCGACAGAGGTCCTAGCAGGACAAGTGTCACCTCCCAGCCCACGGGATTCTCCATTTCCTACTGCTTCGACTGGAAGAATGTGTTCAGCATTTTCATGCGGTCACACACGAGCATGGCATTACACATAAATGTATGTAAAGCGCATAAATCCCAGGAACAGAAGGAATTAGAACAACAACAAAAAATCCTGTTCATTTGCAGAATATTCCTCTGAAGTAGATACAGGGCTGTGAGAGCGGCTAAATGAATATCCAGCCGATGGATCCTCCTAACTGCTCAGAAGAAGCCTGGCTGTTCCCTTCTGGCTAAAGCTCTTTTAAAGGGACTTTGCTCGTTTCTCTCATGCTGGTTTTAGCATCCCTGTTACCCCGAATCAACCCTGCCCTTCGACTTCGACCAAAAGGAATACTAATATACCGAGCCAACCAGAAAATTATTATTCCTTCACTACACCTAGCCAAAGCTCTGACACTGTGAGGAAATGCATTTTCCCGCCCCAAGCCTTGCACACCTCACTTACTGTCCCATTTCCTATTCACTCAGTCCCTACGGAATTACAGTGTATTGACTGCAGATGCACTTGTAGTTCTGATGTCATCTCAAGGCTTTTTCTTTTTTTTTTTTTTTTTTAGGTGAAGCTTCTATATTTCCTCTGTTCTGAAATTTTGTGCTGAAACTATAACAAGCCAAAAATGTCTTCAATGGGAAATTTCACAAACAGAGGATTATGACTTCAGCTACAGAATAAGCAGCAGGAGCAGATGGAACTCTTCAGAAACAATGATTCCATTTTCATGCAAATTTCCTTAGTAGTTAAAAAAAGACGAAGAAGAAAAAAACCACCAAGATATCAGAATGGTTTCTAAATGGAAGGTTTTTGAATGATGCTAAAAGCAAAGGGCTGGTAGCTCTCCACAGTCCCAAGCATTTTAGCAGCAGCCAGGAAAAAAAACCAGCATGACAAACTAAAACCAGACTCTGTACCTCCTCAGAGTCGTGATAAGAGAAATTGAAAATGGAGTGAAAGTATATTTTAGTTTTTATGATTTTCAACATCATCATCGGCTTTGTGATAATGCATACTTCAGAGCTAATTCTTATGCTCTTTAAGAGCACAGACTTCATTCATGAAGCAGCATGACAAAAATTCTTTATCCACTTGACGACTACAGAAGGTGACAGCCACCGAGAAAAAGACAGCCACAGGGACACTGTCAGAGTGCTAACCTGCAGCGTTCCTCTCTTTGAGTACAAGTGCTCCCCTGATTACAGGAATACAGACATGCATTTTTCATAGCTGAAACGTGGAAACTGAGCCAATTCTTTTGTTTTTAATACTGGCAGCATACCCTAAAAAACAAATACATGCACAGAGTTAGCAGACCCCATTCCTGGCTCTTCCGCTGACTCGGTACTTAGTTTTGCTCTTATGCCTTCATTTTTCCCTCTTGTTTACTCCTCGAGTGAGAGAATTCAAGCTACTCCCTAACTCT
This sequence comes from Aptenodytes forsteri, assembly GCF_000699145.1. NCBI lineage: Eukaryota > Metazoa > Chordata > Aves > Sphenisciformes > Spheniscidae > Aptenodytes > Aptenodytes forsteri. The sequence goes on along the minus strand of NW_008795382.1, from coordinate 163,958 downwards.
CAATGTTGTGAGGATAACTGACTTTGCACAACACGTAGCGTCACTGTCTCTGTGCCATACTATAGTATAAAACACTATGCTGTTTTGTATACAGAACACATTTTAATGGTAATAAATGGGAATACTTTGGAAGGCCCATGTAATTCCGCTTTTAGAGGCTACTTTTTTTAACTGAGGTTTTAAAGCAGAGAGGAAACTGTACGCACAGAAAAGCAAGACTGAAATCCACCGCTGTTTTGTCACTGCTTCCCCCCTGCACGATGAACCAGGGGAAATGCTGCGGCCAAGCCCCTTCCCACGCGGCGTCCGGATGCCAGCAGTGAGCTGCTGCCACCAGACAGCCAGGCAGCTCCGGCCCCGGCACCCGAGGAGCGGCCAGCTGCGGACAGGGCGAGCAGGGACAATTCCTTCAGATTACCCACTCCAAATCCAAGCGTCCTTTCCCCGATGCTGCTCCTGAAGTTTTGTAGTGAGTCTTCATCAATTTCTACCAATTCTGTCAAACAATTTCTACCTCCCTCAGTTTCATGTTGATTTTTTTAAAATGAATTTTCTCCTTCCTTTTTCGTGCAAGAGATACAAAGCTAGCTTTAAATAAGACTGTAAAGAGCGTTAAAGTAGAGGCCTCTGAACCACGTGTTCAATACCAAGAATACTTCTGTTCAATCCCATTCTACCTACGCTTATCCCTTTCATCATGTCACTAGCCAAATCTTTTCACTTTGAATTTGCTCTCAAACTGAGTCTCCTTCCTTCCTCATCGAGTTAGATGGATTTAAGTAACGAAAGCTACCGAAAGGACAGAGCACATACAAAATAACTCCAAAAAATGGGCTCGACAAGGTTTATTTTCAAGCTTTTCCTTGCTTACTTCTTAGCAGAAGGATGTACAAGTAGAAACGATTTCCTCAGTTAATCCCTCTTTGACCCAAATTAACTTTTTCCAAACAATTTTCTTAAATAATTTGTTTTACAATCTTGCCTGAATGAACTCAACAATAGACACGTTTCAATTTCCCAAGGAAAGGAAGAGGGACAGCAATGGGGAGGGATAAGAAGATAACCCAGCTGGTCTGGCCAGCGCAGTGCCCCTAGCAGGTCGGTGGACGAGGCGAGGTTGTGCAGTGCAGGACTCCAGGCTCCTCTGTCAGAGCCAGGATCTGCTCGCTCGGTCACAACGGTTGTTGGTTTTGCACGACTTAATTCACACTCTTCAGAAACGAGGGCCAAGGAAAAATAGTGACCAGGAGCTTGTACCGTGCCACCAAAAGGGAGGCGCTTCCACTCCATGCTGAACAGCAGTAACTCAGGCTTAGCCCAGCCCTCAACTGCAGGAACTATTTTAGAGTAAAAAGGAGTGCTGGCCTTCATGCTGAAGGCTGCTGTAACATTTTAATAAAATGCAGTCGGTCAATGAATGGACAGTAAAACACCGTATCATCATGAATTTGTCTGAAGGCATCTCTATCAGTTAAGCCCCTTTGCTTTCTCTTCACCCCACCGTCAGGCTGCATCTCTGCTAAGAGCCGACTTTCCGGTTTCTAAATATTCCCGCTGCTGCATTTCTCACGTACGCTTCACCCGTTAGCAAAGTTAGCATCGATGCGGATGATGACCGCAGTAAGCCAGCCTTGCCCTTTTCCTGATGCCGCTGCGGTGACGGGGCAGCCACCGGTTATCAGAAGCGCAGCCAGGAAAGCGATTATTTACAAAACAGCAGAGTGTCCCAAACAGTCACAAATCCTACATTCGGATTAACACTCTTCACGTATACCTCTGCTCTGTAGCTGCAGTGAAGATGAGACAGGGGAAGAAAGAGGCACGCATCTATCATTTAAGCCCTCACTTCTTAGCTTGCTGGGCTCTAAGGTATCAAGAGCAATGAGACACATTTGACTCAGATGCTTGCCTGTCTGCGTCAAGCGTATTGGAGCTGAGCAAACTTACTGGAAGATTCTTCCTTCCTCCTTCCCCTGTCTTGTCACAGTTTTCTCCAGGACGGGAACTGCCAGAAACTCTCAAGAGTAACTGGGCGAAGCACAAGGGAGTACCGCATTGCCTCTCTTTTAGATGCCTCAACAGATCTCCGTTGCTTTTTCTTTTTGACTTGGGTAAATTTTTTTGCAGCAAAATATAACACAAAGTTGATTACAGTATTGTAAAATGGCTTAAGGGTCAAAAACTGGGTCAAACCCCCACCTCCTCCTCCCAGCCCCATCATAACTGACAGGGTCCTGCAGGGCCCAGCTCCTGCTTGCAGGAACGGCCATGGCAGAACATCCTCTGCTGCGGTGCCCTTGCCTGGGGAACTTGTTCTCCACGACTGCTCCAGCAGTTCGTTTCCCAATGGGAAATGATGTTTTCCATAGATTTAGTGAAACGCGGTTCTAATTTAGTAATCGCGATGTACATTCCAACTGAACAGGACCTAGTGTTTTGAGAATGAGAGCAATATAATTAGGACGAGCCTCAAAATATTCAAGCAGCTTAACCATTTGAAGATCACCTCTGACATCGGAGACAGAAAGAGGTATCTGGAGACTGGGATATGATTATGTTCATATACTATGCCAAAACACTGTTCCTTTTTCTAAACCCTAACATTGCATATTTGAGGACTTTTATATTATTTCTGCAACTCTTAAAATCGGTTTACCAGAGGACTTCTGACTCTTAGTTACTGAAGTTTTAAAATTATCACAATCTTGTATTAGGCAGACAGCAGTAAATAACTGCTAATTCAGGATTTCTAACGTACCAAGAGCACTAGGCTGGAATCCATTCTAGGCAATAGACCTAAATGTTTTTCAATAAAATTTGCCCCACTTGTTTGTTTTTTTAAAGCAAGTCTTAAGAATAAAGCATTAGCAGAAAACACAAGGAAATTACATTAAAAGGTTTCATTACTTGGGCACCATATGGGGCCTGGGAGGTACAGCAGGTCTACGAAGCCACGCGCAGGAGTCTGTAAAAGCTCTTAGAGTTTGGTAGCCATTCAGATGGCTCATGAAGACCATACTACCCTCAAAGACACTCTTACAGCTTAATTTTTTATTTTTCATAAATAGATCAAAGATATTGCATGCTTTTCAGCCAGCGCGACCCAGAACTGACCGCTCAGAAGCACATTCATACCCCAGTATGCACAAGAACGCATATTTTAACAATAGCATCAACTACGTTTTAGAAGAATCGTCAAGCGACTCAAGAAGCGAAAGATAATCTTTGAAAGAGGAGACAGAAAGGAAGCTGTCTGGAAACTGGAGAAGTTACTAGAATGGTTATTGCGGGCAGAACGGACAGCAGATATGAGCTATCTCCTTCACACTCATGACAAGGAGGTGGCAACCTCTTCATCCACATCAATAGCAGCTGCGTGACACCGATACGAGCCTGGGTCACCATTAAAGCAGCGTATTAACCTTTTTTTTTTCCCCCCAAATTGCTTCCTTTTGGATAAATTCCATGTAACTGTCATTTGTTTTTTCATTTTAATTTTCCATTTATGCATTCATCCAGCCCTTGAGGGTGAATCCTATAGAAATCCCTGTCAAGAATGCCCAAAAGGGACCTCTCACGCACCCCTCCCACTCCTCTGTGTCCCAGGAGGGGCTCCTAACGCAAACATCATGATGTGTCCGAAACTGCTCAGCAAACCCAGGTTCTACTAGACCAACAAAAGGGCATGAACCGCGTTACTGCTGCAGCACCTTCCTTTCGACCAGTCACCTGCAGCTTCACCAGTGCGTGCTCGCTGCCTCGGGGAGCTGGGACTGTCGAACTACCAAAGCAGAGGAATCCAGAATCAGCAGTAGGTTACCACAGTCGTTATTAAAAGCATTTTAACAGCAGCAAAACACAAACAGAGAGAGAATGGCCCTGTAGCGTTAGAGAAAGAGAACCTTTCCTACGGTGCATGTTTCACCTATAGGATCGTAGGTTGGAAGGGACCTCAGGAATCATCTAGTCCAACCTCCACTCCAAGGAGGGTGTCCAGTACTTTGGTCTCCCCGTGTCAAAATGTCCTCAGAGAAGAAAGAAAGGTCAACTACAGAAAACAAGCGGAGAAAGAAGACTAAAAAGACTGGGAAAGAATGAGGAGAGAAAATGGAGCAAGTACGTTAACTTCTCCCCACTTCTCCCCATGGTCTTGCATTCCCACTGAAAACACTTTACAAAAACAAAGTTAGCCCAACTTCGTTACACAATTCAATATTCCAGAGACATCCGAGTGTCTCGCTTTACTGTTCCAGCACAGGGAGAGGTTACAGACAAGTCCGTGGGAGCAGCTTTGAGTTTTGTTAGTCTAAAACCACCGAAACCAGCAAGTTAGCGGAACTCAGTTATCATCAGGTGGTCTCACTGGAGAACATGCTTAACGCATTTTATTTCTGTCCTGCAATAAAAACAGCAGTAGCTGTTCTCGCCGCGCTCCGACAGCAGTGTTGGTACTAACAGGGACGCTTGCAAAACAGACGGAAAGTCGCCTTGACGTTACGTATCGTCCAGAGGCAGCTTTACCAGTGAATGGGGTGGGAGTCGTCCAACCGCTCTGGAGGAGACAACCCCCGAGATGTTTTCCAGCAGTCTACAGCGTACTTTCAAAGCGCCGGAACCTTGCTATGACATATTATTGCCTTTAAGTATACATATGAAGTCGACGCACATTAAATAAATGAAAGCCACGTTCACGTGCCAAACAGAGATGCCGCACCGGGCCGCGCCGCGCAGTGACCCAGTTTCCCAGTGGCCGAGAAAGACCAGAAATAAATCCCCGGGTCCGCGGGGGCTGACGAGCGCAGACCCCGACTGTCTGGTGCGATTAAGGGCCGTGCCACAGCTCGCCGGGGACGGGCACCCTCCCGGCGGGCTCTACGTGACTGGATGCTGGAACCGGGGTGACAGCCCCACAAAAGGGAGGACGCGCGGGGGCCGGCGACCTGAGCACCCGACGTCTTGCTTTGGCGCCGTTAGCCCCTGGCCGGCGCGGGGTGGCGGATCGGCGCGTTCCCCGGGGCTGGCGCGGGGGTTCATTTCGGGGTGTTCTGATCCCATTGTGCGACGGAGGTGTCAGATACATCCCTAACCGCTGCTGCTGC
>NW_008795382.1:114938-157749 GCF_000699145.1 Aptenodytes forsteri | reverse complement strand
TGCCGGCGCGGCTCTCGGGCGAGGCGGGAGGGGGCCGAAAGCAGCCCCGGGCTCCGGGGGTTTAGTTCTCCGGCCGTGCAGGCAGGGCTTTTGCAAAGAGGTCTGTCTTCCGCGAAGCTGTACATCAGCCGCCTTTTACTTCACGCTCATTACCAAAACCCTCAGCCCCCCGAAAAAAGGCAACAGTAAAACGAACCCCGACTTGCGGTACGCCTCCAGTTCCTGCTCAAACTATCGTACCAGAAATTTTTCTTGCCATAACTTACTCTACAAGAAATCTAATGTATTTGCTCCCCAAACCATCCGCAGTTACCGACTGTGGCGCTTGCACTGGAGTCTGTGTACAATAAAAGACTCGGTCAACGTACACCTATAAATCTGGTATGTTCTAAGAAAATAATTTTCATAAACTTTTCCTATCGGTTTCCCAGGAAAAACAACTCATTTTTAAAACTGTAAGTAGAATTCCTCCACAAGTTTAGAAAGTTGAGAAGGGGCTGATTTGCCCTCCTTGTTTTGTCCAGGAATGCGAGATAGCATATTTTTAAAGTTAGTAAGTATTAAAAGCCACGAGGAGCATTAAAAGCGTATTTCAAACTCTTGTGCTTTCTGCAGCTAAGGCGCTGGGGTACAGACCCGCCAGCGAGTTAAGCATTTGCAGCCTCCACGCCGAGCAGAGGTTATTCACATGGCTGTTCGAGAAACTCCATTCATATATCTGACTACCTGGATTTGAATAGAAACCAGACAGCAATTCTTTCGTCCCAGCCACTATTCGCCCCGCTGGACAATAGAGATTTGTTAGCACACAGGCACAAGCCCTGGGACACAAAGCTGGAGGCAGCAGAGATAGGGGGCTTCAGTGCACAGGAAATTACAGCTTTTGATGCACTGTTGGCAGGTCTGCCGGTTCAGAAAAGCAACATGACTGTGCCATGTTTAAGAGCTCCTTACTGCCATTTTTAACCACCTAGAATGTCATAAAAGCTTTATTGTCACAGTACATAAAATCATGAAGTCCATATGGTTACTTTTCAGCTGTGGTCGCTGCCCCGTGTCTGGAAGGCAGAAGCATGATCTGGCTGGAGACTCTTAATTGGGGGGGGGGGGGGAAGGAAAAGAATTTTGAGGACAGAAAACCTCAAAGTGTTTATAAAAAAGCAGAGACTCGTTACTGAGGCAGCTGATGTCTAGTATGAGACGTGTTGCTGTTGTAATGGACTTCATTTTAAGGGTGGCTGTAAGGGGATGAGGGTGGACAGCTGATTTCATCATAAAAGGTTCAGTAAATTTACTCCCTGCATTTCCTCTATCAGTTGTGTAGGAGGACATCATTTGGTTGTGTCAACTTCGGCAAATACCAAAATAAATAAGAAAAACAAAACCAAAACATTCAGTGTCTGGTACCTCCTATTTCCTCTACTTTCCCCCCAGTCTAGAGTTAAAATGAGAACTCCTCAGAGACTGGGCTTTAATCCGCTGATTGGAGCCAATGAGCAGAAATTATCAAGATTAGAAAACCAACCAGTGGGTTTTATTAGATGAAAAGCCTGCCCCTCACTGTGCACGGCGCCTCAGCCGAGGGGTGGAATTCTGTTCAGTCTTCACCCGAATGGCAGGAAGGTTTGGGCTGTTGCTCCTCATTTTCCATAAATCCTACCTACCCTACCAACTTAGCACCAGATAAAATGCCCAGTCCAACTGGATATTAAGACTCTTAAAATCTGCACAGGCATACAACATTAGAGAGCAGCCGGCAGCGTCCCTGTGCATCGCTACAAGCGCAGCAGGAATGACTTAGCTCTCTTCTTCACCCAGGAAAAACAATGAAATTGAGAGTTATAATATATTGCAGTTGTGAAATGTGTGTTTTTATTATGAACTGCGGAGATACAAAGTATCATAAAATACAGAAAACAAAGGGTGGGCTGTTTGCTGCTCTTGAGCATATTTTATCAATACAATCCTTGTGACCTCAGAAAAAGGGGAAGAATTTTAAAGTGAGGAAAACAGGTCCGTCTTTCAAGGCACCTGGGAGATACCTGGGAAGAGTCATGCTGATGCTATTAGGCAGATGACAGACTTGCTTCCGTTGCTCCTTTGAGCAACATAGGGGAAAAAAAGACTGGATGACTAAAACAACACAATTTTTGAAAAAAGTGAAATCCTCTCTAAGGTGCTACTTGTAAGATTAACAAAACATCCGTATATGTGAAGGGCCAGCTCATATAATTTTCAGCTGCTATTTCAGAACATTAGAAATACAAATGTGAATGGAAATGCTTTTCACAGGAGTCAGTTCTGTCTGAATAATTATATAATTTCCTTGAATTCTCTTCCTGATGTAGTACAATGGCTTGGGTCTATTACTTCTCACTAAAACTTAGGTGATAAGAATCAGGCTAGATTACAATCAAGCTATTTTGATTTTTAATTTTTCTCTTGCTGGTACTTAAAAACCCAGAAGGTCCTACTAAAATAAGCCTTTGAATAAAAATACTACAGATTATTTTCAATAAAGGTAAAGGATATTGATGGCTCTACCTACAAAACACTTTTTAAGAATACCATGGTATTTAATCTAAACACAGCAATCTTTTCTGTTACCTCCAGGACTGCTAATACTTGGTATTCATCTGGAAGCTGATTTTAAAACCTACCCCCTTGAAAGTGCCACCTAAAAAAAAAAAAAAAAAATGCTGGAAAGTTACATTCTGCCCTTGCAATTAGGTCTTAGAGTTTGAATACCTGTTAAGCATATCGCTTTGAATGGAAAACAGACCATTAGAGGTTGGCAAAAAGAGCTTCTGCCTAATAAAAATAGCCATAAAAGGGATGTCTGGACATAACCCGCCCCCATAAACATCTGCATACTCAGCCTGGACATGGGAATAATCCCATCATGCACATAAGAAAAGGATGCTGATGGCTGTTCTCGTGTGATTTTTTTTTTTTTTAAACTGTACATAGAAATAACAGGTAATTCAAAAGTCAGCTTTCCCAGCTCCAGTTATGGCTATTCCAATAGAAAGTTTGTAAAGACTCACAAAAAAGAAGAAACCTGTTAACCACTAAGAGACTTGGAAGTTGCAGCTGATGCAAAAGACCAACACGTATATAATGTGACTATACATTAATATATAGTATTGCATTACAGGGTTAGTTGCCAATAAAAATGCATCAGGTATGCTGAAATCTAGCAATGCACTTGGCAATTTAACAAAAAATGTGGAATCCTAAGAATTTAATTTTATCTCAATGATGGCCAGCAGATGCTGTAATCATTTCAAAACCACAGCATTGATTAATATCACTCAAAAGTTTCAAACATTAAGAACTCAAAAGACAACAATTGGATGTTTTTATGTTAAGGATAAAATGAAAGCATGTTGGTTTTTTTTTCATAAGAAGCAACATTGATGTACAGACTGATGACATCACCTTTTAAAATAGACTTCAGTCATTCTTACTTTCCCTGTACTGCTTGAAAATAGCGTGAACCATCAGCAGCTGTCCTGAACCGTAATGCAAAGAAATTAACACAGTCACCATGAATGACCATTGCATAAAACTGCAAATTTTGAGTGCGCTGAAGTGCTGCATCTCAATACCAAAAACCCTTCCACATTAACAATTAATTGTGCCACCTAAATACACATGCGTGTGAATGAATATTGCTGTAAGTTGAGAACAGGAATTCTGCCTGCCCAGTAGCAGGTCACTTTCCATCTTAACTGCCTTACAATTGTACACAGTTTGGTTTTGCAACACCACATTACTCAGACCTGCGGTTAACCCGTGTTTGACACAAAAAGGCCAGACTGTCTGAGATGAGATGCCAAAATGTGATTAAGGGCAGGAGAATGCTCGGGGCGGGCGTGCTGAAGTGGACAGGCACGGCGCGGCACGCGGTGCGCTAACGTGTCTCCCCACGGGACACTGCCACCAGCTTACAAGGGGCTCCTCCGCAGCACAACTCACAACTGCTTTTAAAGCACAGTAGACATCATCTGTGCGTTCTGGTGGCGGCTCCAGTGCTGGGCATGGTGAACCGCGGTCATTTCTTGCCAAATACAGGCACACTGAAACAGAGCTGGTGAGGTCCAGCAAACTATAGGTTATCAATCCGAAGCATTCCTGTGGTACGTTTACTGATTCTTAATTTGGTGACCTAAATCGGTTTATAGTTCCCTTGAAAAGTATCTTGTCATATGAGCATTCAAGGCTTTACTACTTAGGTTTTTTTGGGCTTACTGGCAGGCCATGCATTTACTTCAGCACAAAACTACACATCCGTCTTTTCTCACGTGTAGAAAGTCCGTAGTGCCTTCTGTAAACAACGCTACATCTAGAGTCTGATGTCATGAACAAAAAGGATCAGTCTGGTCTATAAACGGAGGTGGTCAAGATTTAACCACACATACTGTGATTTCCAGTCTCCCATCCCATACTGACATTTACAGCTGCATGGCATGCTACAGGGCATGCCAGTGCCCTGGAGCGTCAGCAGTTCCCATTTACATAATTACAGTGCCTTCAGTCTGGGTACCACTAGGTCTTGTGCTTTGAGCTGAACCGGGTAGTCGAAGGGAAGGAGAGAGCTCTCACCTAGCCAGAGGACATGATACCTTCATGAGGAGGCCTGGGGAAGTCTGACGGGGCAGCTGCATTACAAAACACGGTTATACAAGGGACGTGAAAACTCTCCTCTGGTACTGGATGTTATGAATGGCTATTCATATTCAGATTTATTTCTTTAGGTGGAGTCTCAAATTCAGATTTTTAAGATGACCAACACGTTTGCAGACAAGGTTCACATGACAAATACAGATTCTAGTTATAAAACAGAATGCATTCAAGTTTGCCATATATTTTTTTCTGCTAAAGATTTAAATATCATGTGGCTTTAGCTTTCTTTCTGTTCACTGAATATCAAGGTCAATTACGAATGATGTCTGGCTAGTACTCTCAGAGCAGATTAGACAGTTGCATCAAAAACTAGGACCATGTATAGGTCATCTGTTACTGTGACCTAGATTTCTGAGAATCTGTTCAATTTGTTTTATTGAAAATGTGGTACTGCCTCAGTTCTGTTTCTCATCGTAAACCTCTATAATAGCAGAAAATAGCTTTATTAGATACTTACAGACATTGCTTACTACTTCTACTAAGACACAAAGAAAATCAAATCCATGCAGCAGACCTGTGCCTGTCATCCATTTAATTTTAAAATAACTAAAGGTTCTGAAAGGCTTATGCCTTATAATCTAAAGCATTTGGTCCACATGCCAAATACTAAGCGATCTGAAATACATAATAGCTTAGCTTCAGCTTTGTTTGCCCTATTTAATTCATTTTTTTTCCTTCAGTAACCAGTGGATAGATGCAATATTTCTGCAGTCTGCTTTGGAAATCAAGAACATACTGACATATTTGTGTAACGTGGCAGCTATTTTGTTTGTATCATTTGTGTGAGCTCTGTGGTGCCCTCAAAGGATAGCGGGTTTGGATTGCTCAGCCTGAGAACAGAACCAGACTTCCCCTCCTAAACCCCTGGTGTTTACTTATTGAGTATAAAGATTTTGCTATCTGAATTTTGACACTATTGCAGTGTATCCACCTGTGCTTTCTGGGTTGTCATTCTGAAACCACATAAAAGCAGATTCCCATTTGGAACATTTAATGACAAATTTCCTCTCCCCTCACCGCTCTTAATTGTTCCGGTTAGAAAGCAATTACTGAAACACAGATCATGCAAACACACCAGTTTGTTGGTGCAAGTATTTAGGAGAAGGAAGGGGAGAAGGTGTATCTTAAAATACTAGACAATGTTTTCTAAACACCAATGAGTTCAGTGTAAAAGGAAAACAAAATAACGAAGTGATTGCAGAATCCGCAATTCAAAGAACAGTATGCCAACCAAATTTTAGAATTATCGTCATCAGTCTCTGTGGCTTATCATGCTGAGAGCGCTGTGGTACAAAACACATCTAGAACAGTTGTGCTCTCATCACACCCCAGGAGAAAAGGTAGGTAATACCGTCAAACAGCGGTAGAAAAGGGCACACAAAAAAAAAGGTGCCAATAAATTGAGATTCACAGATTAAAACCTCCAGTACGTTACTCCCTCATAAACTGTACTTACTAAATATGTTCCAATTTTTTCAAAATTCTAAAGCCAGTTCTACCAAGTCATCTGAATTTTATACTACTTTAATATTCAAACTTTTATGTGCATCTCGCAGCACACTGGGACCAATTTATTTTACAGGCAAGATAAAAACCCAGCAATATTTGGGTGACGTTATCCAAAAATCATTCTTCTAAATGAACATAAGTACATTTTCTCTGTTTTGTTTCACATGATGGCTGCATTTAAATAGGCTAAACATATAATTCAGAAAAGAATGGCTGAGTCCTGCTCACCTGGGGGTCATATCCACATCCATCCAATATTTAAAAAGACACAAAAGCAAAGAAATTAAATATTTAAGGGGGAGGGGGGAAGTCTTTCTTGCAACAGAATATTTGCCTGGTAACCAGATATGAGAGAGCGCCTTTTTCCCCCCCAAAATCATACTTAGTTGTTCTACAAGAGTCTTTGAAGATACTTCTATTTCAAATTTTAACACCTGAGGAACAGTTACAAAGATGCCGCTGCTCCCTGGCTGAGCGGTGGCCATAAGCAGTGGAAAGAAAAGTATCATGGAAATACGGCTGAGGTTCTCTAAATTCAACGCTGTGTGTCCATGCTGTAGTTTAGATCATTTGTAAACAAGGCTAAATGAATTTGGTGTGAAAACGTGAACAAACAGCAATGAAACATAGTGGAAATTCATCCATCGTGTGGGTTAGACCACGCATAGGATGTCACGTCGTTTTTTTCCGACAGCCAGGAGCGCTATACATTGAGGCCTCGTGGTACCTGCCTTGACCAAACAGGAGTAACCAAACCCAGAAATGTGAAGCCAGCATCTTGGAAAAGTTCAGTGAGATCAGGGCACTTTTTTGTGTGTAGCACCCATTCAGCTCACGAGGAAGACCTATTTCTCGTTAAAAGAATAACGTGTTTCCAGCTAAGCCAGACATCGGCAAGTGATAAGAAATCTCACAACGGCTGGGAGGAAGAGAATGGGGAAGATGATAGGATGGATCGTCACCCGTCTTTTTTCTGCTCATTACAATGTCATTGTAACGTCATTTTCTTTGCTTCAGTTATTTACAGTTATTGGAAGTAAAATCTTTATTGTACTAAGTGTATCGTGAAATGGAGTCTTACAAAATGGCAGCATAAAATTGACCCGGAGACGCCATGCTGCCGAAACTGAACCAAAAAGTGAGATTTTAGAGGTGTTTCTTTTGAGAAGAACTCCAAATCTTGAAGTCTATCAGATGAGAATTGTTGGATTATAAAGCTGAAAACCAGAAACTAATTATCTTCAAAGGGACAGTTGTCAATGAATCGGGAGGAGACATTATGATTATGAAAAGCAAATCCTTCATTTGATCCCTCTCCATCCGTACTGCTTCCCAAGCAGATAACCTAAGCTTTATCCAGCTAGAATCGCTAATATTCTAAACAGTGAGTCAAATATAAGTCCCAATTAGCATATGAAAAAAATCTATATTTTTATATTGTTACGTACGAGCAGAGTATGAACACGGGCACACTGCAGCAGTTAAATGGGGGTCGTGTCACTGGTCTGGAGTCGCAGGAAGCCACCTGTGAAATGTCCTGCTCAGGAATGGACTTTCCCTTCTATAGCAGGGATCATGTTTTAGTATAGTCTTTAAAGATCAAGCCATATAAACGAAAATACCTCAAATGTCTCTCCTGATCACTTTGCAGGATATTTTTCCCATATTTGTCACTTGCACATGCAGGTTCTGGGCATTTCTTCAGTATCTCAAATTGAAAAACTAAAATGATTCCTTGTAAGACACACATACCAGGGCAGGCATCATATTCAGGATGAGCCCGCACAACGCAGGCTGTGCAGCACGCACTGGCTCATCAAAAACAAAGGAGACCTTAATTCCAAAAAACAGGATTCTCCAACGTTATCATCTCCAGCTACATTATACATTTCAGAAACAATAACAAGGGAATCTCATTTTGACTGTTGAGACTAGTCTGAGAACAGAAGGCATTTTCTGCCCTCCCTTACCTGAAAAAGCCTGGCCAAGCCCAGCTAGTTCCAATCTCGGAGCAAAAAGGCAATTCTCTGCAACAGAAGAACTAATTTTTGCAAAGACGACTGTCATACTGATGACCGTGCCAATAATTTCTAAAATACCATAATTTCTAAAACAATCTCAGTGACAGAATCATCTGTAGTTAGGATCATCTCTCTCCTTCCCGAAACCGAGGCACAGGAATATGCCTAAATTCACAGCTAATGGGAAATCCTTTTGATCCTCACAGAGACAGAGTTGCCAGCCAAGAAGAGCAGCCAGCATAGGAGTATCTTCTGAAGAACAACTTATCCTAAATTCACCACCATAATAAATATAAAGCGTCCTAGGTCTAGAGCATTGCAGTATTTCAGTGATGAAGAATTATTAGCATGTTTGGTATGCCAAAAGAGCCAATGTTATTTATATCTACAGAAGCTGCTTACCCAGCATTAGATGTGTCAGGGCATAGCACAACTGCAGGAATTCATCAGGAGGACACCTGAGATTCCTCTCTATTAAAAATGATGACTCTAATATAGACAGTAATCTTCATAGCAACAAATGTTATCTTAAAAGATGGGGGATAAGAGTTCACAGGGAAGCTGTGCAAGTTCATGGAAAGAAAAGTGCATTCATCGTTACTGAATGCACAGAAGCCTGTCTCCAGAAGTCTGTGTGTGTCTGGAAGACAGGAGATGATTAGTAGGAAATATGCAAGTTTCTCCTCCTTGTATCCTTTTGTAAACATCCATTAGCCACTGTTTTTATTTTATTTTAGAGTCAGAGCTGCTTTATTGATTGCAGCCAGCAGCTACAATTCAATAGTGATCCCAAACATCAAGGTAGTTTTTTTTCCAGCAAAGACAATTTCTGAAGTTATGTGCAATGAGATGAAGATACACTATTATTAAGACATCCTGGGATGAGGTAATTTTTGTTCCATGTACGCTGCAGGTACAAATAGCTCATAAAAGCAGCTTGCTCCAAAAACCATCCCTGCTGGGTCTACTCAGAAAAACGTCCCTTACGCCACCCTCGGGGTGCTGGAAAGCTGTTACGGTCCTGAAGAAGGCTCCTTATCTCCTCCCCAGTTTGCCTGGGTGAAACTGTACTTAGTCCTTTGGAAAATCTGGTGAAGAGGCAGGCAGGTCTTGCGACATTGTGCGTCTGATCCCTTCACCTTACACAAAAACAACTTCGGAGACAGGATAGCGAGCTGGAGTCTAATCCAGTACGATCAGTCCTGTGTAAGTAGGTCAGCAAGGAAGCTTCAGACCATGGCAATGTCTTCCAGCCCCAGCTGCCCTTCTCACTACAAGCAAATTTGATAAATACTTCCTTTAGCAGTTAACAGGAGACGGAGGGTTTGGTTCTGAGAGCTTGTGTGCTTGTTCTAGAAAGGTAAAACAAGTTTTGTTTAAAAAAATACAACTATTTCGCTATCTCAGTGGCTTGGAAAGAGTTCAGTAAAGTGCTTAAAAATTTAAAGCACATCTGATTACTCAACCTGGGATGTCAGATTGCAAGAACATCCAGACTAGCTCATTCATAAATGCCTTATTTTAAAATGCCGTGTTTGGCAGAAAGAATCAAAACCAAAATAATTTTATTTTTCTGCTAAAATGACTTGCTGAGACTTAGTCCAATATTGTCCAAGAACAAGGAGTATATAAAATAATTTGTTTTGTTGCAAAATCACCTCCCTGTAGTTCAAAAAAAGCTTTCCGCTCTTCCATATGCTCTTGAAACAGAAGTTCACACATCAAGTTTCTGAAGAGCAAGTCAAACCATTTTTCCCTGCTAACACCCAACTTCAGTGTTCTGCTTCCCCCCTGCAAAACCAGACCCATTACCAAGCCCAGGGCAGTGTTGCTGTGCTCTAAGTGGCTCATTTGTGCAAGTAAAGGTATTGACAGACAGGACAAAACTCCCTAACTTTCACTGGTTCACTTCAGAGAACTTCATTTTCCTGGCGACAGCCTCTCTCATTATTTAATTGCTCTCCACTCATCTTTTCAGAAGCCTGTTCAGCTCGGTGATCTCTTTAGGGCAGCCGGTACCAGAACTGGAGAAGGTATCATTTCAGCAGTTACAGGAGAACTAAACGCAGATGCAACAGCCTCTATTCCTATTCAGTATTTCATTGTTTGCACAGTAGTAAAAGTCAAATTGTGCACACACATGCAGTTAATTACCTACCATAGCAAGTACCGCTTCGTACAGTGGAGTCCTTTATGTTCACACATGGTCTATATTCCTTGTTCCCAAACATGTAGCTTTGCATTTGACTATACTGAAGCATTCATTTATGCTAGATTTATCTAGAGATCCAAATTTGTGCTAAAACCCATCGTTTACTTTTCTGTCTAAAAAACCCCAAACCTGCTAACATCTGATACTAATGTTTCTCCCAGGACAGTAACAGCAATGTTTTAGGACATGGCAAACAGTCACTCTAAGACTGCACCAACTTGATCAAGTTCCCACTCAGAATTGCATTGAGACCTACCTGTTTGTCATTTTTTAATCCTTTTAACATTTGCCACAGCAAATTTGTATCATACCAGTTTAAGTTGTCATATGGTATTAAGTCAAACACCTTACAAAAGTCTAGGGATGTTGCATCCACAAGCAAGCTTGTCCAACTCAAAATGAGATCAAAATAACTTGGTAAGTCCTCCATAAATCGCTGAAAAATGGTATTAACTGCACTTCTCTCAGGTCCCAGAAGAGCTCTGCATTTATTTTCTCTGGGATCACCGTCACAGCACTACGTTCTAAAAGGGCAAATGGAACAGGCTGGTAACTTTGACCCCTGATTTCACATAGTCCCAAGACTCGTCAAGTAGTAGTCCAAGGAGCTTTTGGACAGTTTAAAAAAAATCTCCAGTGCTAATTGTAGAAGACTACTGAATCTGAAGTGTTTGGGCATGGCATTGCTATTTAAACGCTCACCCAAATTTCAATAAAACAACAGCCATAACTAAAAATACTGCCAGTGATTACATCCTCTTGTCTCATCAAGGTATATTTGCATGCTTACACTGCTGAAGTCATTTACATCTACAAAGAAAACACATTTTTATAGTACAATTAAAGCCTGTTACAGGACAAAGTAAACATGCTTGCACATGGCATTTCCATGGATGCTTCAAGGCGGGCGCTAACACAGTGTCGTGTGCTGAGCACAGTCTCAGCCCTGATTTCCACACGCTGAGGTTGCACACCTCCCTCCTAAGAGTCACAGCTGTAGCACGGGGGGGTGGAAGGGAAAGCATAGCTGTTTTACTACCAGATGCATATGTTAAATTTATTTAGTGACACTTTAGGGCAGTGCTATTAGGATTCCTGCCCTGCTATAAATAAAAGCCTTATTGTGAGGAACTAATAGAATGATTGAATTAGGGTGTAAGAATTGTTCAGGCACCATAAATACACAGAGTACCAGAAACATCCACAAAATTAACTAAATCCTGTCCCCATACTTCAGACAGTTAACAGGTTAACCTCTCTATTTCAGGGTTTGTATGCGTATTTTGAGGAAACCATTTTCTTCATACAGAAACCCATTCTCTCCACTGTAAGTTGAAAGAAAACCCCGTGAGCTCTGCATCTACAGTATTTTCATTGTAAAGTTCTACTTCAGCAATCCACTACCTCCTTGATTCACGTCATTACGCTGATGAACCTCACAGGGATTCCCATTTGTAAGGCGTACCATGTACAGAGCTAACAGAGTCGGGCTTTCAGAGATCCATGTCCCATGGCTGACTGCCTTTAGCATTTAGGGAAGGTGTCGGGTCCGCTTAATGCTTTTTCCACAAAGGAAAATAATAATTAAGCAGTAACAACAGAGGTGGCAACTGTCAACTACGGGCTGGTTTCAGTGCTTACTAAGCAAAAGAAGTCTTGAGAGGAAGGTATGTTAAAGATTCAGCGCAGATAACTTCTGGGGTGCGTCAGACCAAATTAAGCAGGCCACAAAATAAAACCTTAACAGCATCTTACCAGTTCCGCCACGCTAATGCAAAAAAATGAACAAAAGCTCCTGTACAGCAGGCTTAGGCAGCGGTCATTGAGTACAGGCTTTTCTAACTGCCCTCTGCTCACCCAGCTCAAAGCTGTCGTAGGTGCTTTGCTCCCCACTGTCGAGGCTTCCATTAGGCATAAAGACACTTCAATAGGGAAGCAAAACAGGGAAGAAAATAGATGGAAAATGACATGACCTGTTTTGTGGTAAGACACAGGCAATCACTTATGCGACAGTAAGAAGAGAAAGTGCTAGGTCTATGTGGAAGAGAAATCCTATCTCTGTGCTGGTAGCTCTCACTACTATAGTTTTCAGATGGCTCTTGCTGTAACGGTAATCCTCTCTAAGTTTCCTTACACTATATAGATATATACATATGTATGTGTATATATATACACACACACCCCCTCAACAGAGAGAAAGGACTTGGAAAGTGAAAAGAGAACATAGATTTTGTACACAGTTCTGGAGGTAAAACTTCCAACAACAGAACAGTTGTAAAGATTTCATCTTTGTCTGTCCCGAGCCTTGCACATACTGCACAGTTACAGTTTCCAGAGAATTATTTTATCATCTCAGAATCTGTCAAAAAATTTAGCTGATGGAGAGCTTTGAACTTTGCAAGAGGGAAGGAGTGTGCAGCCAGGATATAGAATTAACGTGCAGTTTGTTTTTAACATTCAGAAGAAATTCAAGCTCTCAAATCATGAAATGAGAAGATGAAAGTTACCAAGTCAAAGGTCAGCAGAGGTACAAAAGGAGGAAGAAGTAGTGAACTGGGGAAAAAGCCTCTCTCACAATGTAGTTTAAATATAAACACACTGTTTTGGTTTGTTAAAACCAAAATTTCATGCTTGACTTGAACTTAGTTTCCTTGATTTATGTTATACCTACCACATGTAGTCACCCTTCACACTGGGACACTCAAGGCTAAGCATTGCTTGTTATTAATTCAAATTTTCTTTGTTCTTTCCACCAGCTCCTACTCCAAAAAGATGGCAAGAAAAAGGTGAGACTAATTTTCAGAGAATTCTTTTGATTTTCAGTATCAGTTAATGTTTAACGATGCCATTAAAATTAGTCCATTTAAGTACAGGCTACAAACTGTATTCTGGGAGCAAGCTCATCTTTCAAACAGCTTACTCAATATAATAGGTTGTTTCAAGTACTTTGTTAGACAATACACTTATTGTTAAGTTACATGTATTGGCTCAGGATATTCAAAGAGACACTCAACAGTCCCTATGACAAGAGAAAATACTCTGAATTAAAAGCAAGTCTCCAGAATTTTAAAGTGATAGATTATTCCCACTAACTCTGTAGGCTCCACTTCACTTGCAAAGTTATTTCAGATATAGCAGCAGATTTCATTTTTAACAAACAAGCTGCAAATAATTCCTCTCTCTCAAACTATGCAAACAAGGTGGAAAAAGCGAAGATAATTAGATTTAAAGAGAATAAATCCCTTTTTCCTCTTTTCAGGGGAAAGATAATGCAATTCATTTATTCTAACCAGTACATTCTTAGGCAGACATTTACATATTAGGTTTAAAACTTGCAGTTAAACTGCTCCAATAACATTCTACATCATAGTAAAAGTGATCTGAGGATCAGAAGGACTTCTCATGCAGTGGTTCACTTTGGGCAGGATTTCCCACACCCCTGGACGCCAGGCTGCTCAGTCTCCACTGCAGGGAACGGAGGAATCTGACTCCGAACAGAAGTCCAGCATTAAATGCCTCTGTAAACTTGCCCACGGCGTACAAACTCACTGGTGGTTTAGTGATGCCCTCTCATGCTTTCAGCTGCCACAGACAACTCGGGAAGGTTTACCTGCAAGTTTCTTGCAGCATGTAGGGACACAACATCTCAGTAGCTCAGAGTATCAGACAAGTAAGGGAGCAGGGGCAGCAGAGGGAAGAAACGATTGGGTGAAGCATATTTTGTGCTGCCTGCCTGCCCAACAGGCAGGTTGGGAGCATCATCCCAGCTACAGCCAATACAAAAGACATTCTAGGGTCAGGTTAATCCAGTTGGAATAGAGCGACTGAAGAAGCACCGTGACCAATCCCCATCCCACTCCCCAGCAGCTCTGCCCAGTAAGATGTTCCTGCCATTGAAGGGCCACCTTAGTTCACCCAAGCAGTTGCTGAGAATCTGCATGCCTTAAAGCAGTGGCACAGATAAAGCCTTTAAAAACCCACGGTCAAGAAGAGAAGGGATAGGAGCTGTAGAAACATGAACAGACATTATGTACTCCAGTAAGAAATAGATTCTCCCCTGCTCTCACTTCTGTTGGTTTAGTTACGGGTGTCCTCCCGCTTTTTTATTTTTTTGAAGTGGACTTCATAAAGAAATCTGAAACATTATAAACACCCTTAGCATAGCTATTTAGAATATCCGTATCCACAGGAGGAAAGGCGCTTTCACAACTGCAATTCAGATATATTCAAAGCTGTCTTAAGAAACACTAAGCCAACTTAGCATCCATAACTGTAGTGTTACACTTCTGCAATTCATTAGTCCTCATGGTTCCATTTTGTAATTAAAATACTTGCAGTTTAAGACTTTACAATAAAGAATGTGCAGTCCTCAGCAGTGTTTCCACTGCTAGTCTATGGAAAACATATGCATGGAAAATATGTACAGTGCATGTATACAGCCATCTTTGGATAGCTTCAGTGAACATTCAACGCTGTCGGTGAGTTTGAGAACTAGAAAAAACCATCGACCGTTGACTGTACCTTGAGGTTTATCACAAACCCTCTGTTAAATGGAAAGCTTGAACCTTCATAGTTTTTCACATATGGTTGCCATTAACAGGTCATGATTTACAGATTATATTAAGAGCTACAGAGGTTGAGTTTTTCCAGTTCTTCTACTTTCTCCAAAAATGAATTGCTATATAAGAAATGTTTGTTTTCTCTTTTAAAAAAAAAATGAAAACTTTATAATAGAGCAGAATTTCTGCAAAACAAAAGTATCTGAGAGTAATGGAAGGTTTCACATGGGCAGCACAAAAGCAGTAACGTATCCACACCATATGGTATACTTGGAAACAAATCTGAGCATGGTATATGTTCAAAATAGCAGAATACAGGCCAGATCAGGAGGGAAACCTCCTTTCCATTTGGGCTGGCAACTTGAGCTTCACTGGAAAAAGCTTTGGAATGTCAATTCATTTGCTCACAGGAACCTGTGCTCGATTTCAGCAGCTGCTCACTGGGAACGCTGGCCGAGGACCGGATCCCTCCCAGCAAGGTCCAGCTGCTCCTGCGACTCACACTGTCGCTTTACAACTAGGCAAGCAAGAAAATGTCCTTCCTTTCAAAGGAACAGCCACCTCAGCACTGTCTACATGGTACCCTTTCTATCCCGCCTGGGTGATTAGATGTAGGACTGCACACAGCAGGCTTTAATAGCACATGCCTTCACAAGGGTGCAGGCAGTTGTTTTTCCCCCCACAGGGACTGCAGAACCCATAAAAGAAGAAAAGACTCAAAGCACGTGCCATGGAATGTTATCTTGGGCTGCTCTAGGAGAAGAGATCTTGTAACATGTATAATTTTACTTCTGTGTACGGTCACAGATGGGCAGCACTTAACAAAATAGATACCTGTCTCAGGACCAAGAGAAAGCACAGGCTCTTGAAAGTTAAGGCTGTTCCCTTCAAGCGCACTTCGCATCTTTATACGCTTGTATCATATGACCTAGCGGAATTAAAATATCAAAACAGGCCTTTGTCAAAACACATGCCAATAGAAGGTGATTCAGCTGATAGTTACATACACCATCAGCTTTCCGACCATAAAGAAGGTCTAAAAATCTTGAACTACGCAGAACTTCACCATCTGAAATGGTTGCTTGAAGCGATAAACCACTTGTCAACAGCAGTGGATACCTCAGTAAAGATGATGGCGCTGCAGAAGTTCTTTTGACAGCCAAGAAGTAGACTTGGTGAGGACATGATAAACACTTTTAAGCAGGATGTCTCTCATACTGGTGTAATGTGAATACTTCTGGGATGAGCCCCAGCCCTCACTGAGTTAGAAGACGATGTGCTTCGTGAGAATTTCTGGAGAATAACTTAAATGCAAGAACAGGGAAGATTCAGTGAATGTGCAGTTTTCAAGCCTTTGGGGTACACAGTCAAGAACTATATAACCCATGAAACAGATATTCCTGACAGCAAGAATCTGTAGTGTAAGTGGAGTAACCGAGCAAAACAAATCACCTTTACCAAAAAAAGGCAATTTATATCATATTTTTAATGTAGTTTCTAAATTGAAGAATGTTTTTCTACTACTCTCCCTGTGCAAGTGTACTTTCCAGAAGACACCAAGATGTTAAGAAGCCCTGAAATAGTTGTATGTCCTGAGGTCAAGACGACTGCAATACTGACTATTCCATGTGAAAACACAGTAACAGCGGAGCAGTCTGAAGGAACAGCGCTGCACATCTTTAGCATCTAATGGCTGATGAAACAGATATTCCTGACAGCAAGAATCTGTAGTGTAAGTGGAGTAACCGAGCAAAACAAATCACCTTTACCAAAAAGCAGCAATTTATATCATATTTTTAATGTAGTTTAATTGAAGAATGTTTTTCTACTACTCTCCCTGTGCAAGTGTACTTTCCAGAAGACACCAAGATGTTAAGAAGCCCTGAAATAGTTGTATGTCCTGAGGTCAAGACGACTGCAATACTGACTATTCCATGTGAAAACACAGTAACAGCGGAGCAGTCTGAAGGAACAGCGCTGCACATCTTTAGCATCTAATGGCTGCAATCAACATTCATTGCTGTCGGTGGGTTTTCATTTCTATCAACTCACTGATCAATGAATGCAAACTGCGGACCAGCTAGCTAAGAGGCTGCGCAGTCATGCAGCTCGGGGCATCTTTCCGGCAGGAAAAGCGACTTAGGATTTTTGCTGAAGCAGCATTGTATTCAAGTTCTGTCTACCAATAACTGCATAGGACAGGTCCCATGGCTCTGCCATTATCTCACCGGGGAAGTTCAGGACACATCATCCAGCTTCTTCATGAGCACGGGTGCTCTTTGCCACCTGACAGCCGCTGTGAAGATCTCACAGAGCAGTAAATTCTGAATAAAATAAGTAGTCCTTGCAGAAAAGCAGACATTATAACAGGGCACAAACACAGCTTTTTTTGAGGCATACTTAACTGTACGAAGTGTTCCAGGCACCTTGTTTTGTGAGAACAGGCTCCGCTTCATTTCGATATTCTAAGAGCTTCTGCAGCAGTGCAAGAAAGATCCTGCCTCCTCGCCCCCCCAGAGACTTGTGCAGTGCGTTGGACCCTCACGAGCCTACGAAATCTATTTGTCTGCTGAGGTGGTGTTCTGAATACAGGAAAACATCATCACGATCCATCCCTAGCATAGACTGAGTGAGTACTCCCTGTCATTTATCAGCTTCAAGAGAAGGTGCTTGCATGCTGAATACTTTATAAAGAATACAAAAAACTTTCTTTTTAAATATAGAAACCTGATCAACAGCTGTCAGGTGCATTTCTGTACAAGTCTGTACTGCTTACTAAAGCACATTAAAATAGTACCTTGTACTAGGTATATTTTTGCTGTGAAGTGGTTTTTTTAAAGAAAATTTTGCTTGTGCAAAGCAAATTTATGGAAGAATATGAATAGTTTATTGGCTTTTATCAGTAACTTCAAATATTTTTTCACATATACTACAAATTTGAACATTACATGTAACTTCAGATGTAAAAAAATAATTTTCTCCAAAAAAAGACCCAAATGCACACAAGACAGCTAGCAGACTACAAGTGAGGAATGATTTAATGATCATTAAGTAGGTTTTCCAGGAGATTCATTTATATCAATGCTCTAACTAAAATTCAAGTTAAACCTTCATTTGTGCTGTAAAGCTGTGGTGTTGGCTCTCAGTAACTTTTGACACCTTTCTTCTTCCTAACCCTGAAGACCAGCCTCTAGCCACACAGCAAAAGGGATCTGCAGAGGTAACACACCAGAACAGTTCCTCCATGCCTACAAACCAAATTCCTGTCAGAGGTTATATTCTACCAGCACCTCCAGCAAGGTGATCTCCATCCCAGTATTTTCAACCTTCACCTTTAGAAGCTGAAAGATGACAGTGAGCTGCTACTATAGCAGCTCTTGTTCCTGAAATTAAAGCCAAGACAGGCCCATCTGTATCGGAAAAATACCAGAAGAAATGCAAGGAGAGAATGCACTTCTGTATTGACAGATGTTCATCAGGCGTTAGCCCTAGCCACATTTCACCATTCACGTTTCAGCCACCCACCAAGTTCATTCTTTGTTTTACAGCATATAAGCGATAGCAATAGAGCCACCTCCATGGACAGCATCTTTATAATCCTTCACAGCACTCTCCCCATAATGCAGCAAAGCCATCCCATTACTACTGAACAAGAACCTTCCCGGCACGGGAAGGGGTCGCATTTCAGAGGACGGTGGGTGAAAACAATAGCCTCTTTCTTCTGTCCCTCTCCCCCCAGATGCCCAAAGTCTCTGTTCCCAAGCCACCTTGTTATCATCGCAGATACTCCTAAGGACTTTACACCACGCTGGACTCTGCAGCGTTATGTGGTCCTTGGTCCCTCCTCTGCTGTTGGGTCCTTCTCCCTAGAAACCCTTCCCTGCCCCACCCTGCTTTCCTCCTCTCCTTCAGGGCTTGGGATCTCCCTGTGCTCTGGGCAATGGGCAGGTGCCAGAGCTGCTCCATCGGCTAAAGAGGAGTTGCAGGGCAGGGCAGACCCAGGGTAGTCACTCAACAGAAGCAGGAAGCTTCGCAGCGGAGTCAAGTCCAGGGAAGCCCGAGTTAGTTCTGGCCAGGTGCACACACTGAGCCCTACCATGCTACTGCTGTTTTAAATATTGATTAAAAGAGACTTCAAAAATTTTTCCTAGACGCCTTAGAAGTTATTTGGATAACTTGCAGTGATCTTATTTAGCCCAGGTTAAGTAAGAGTTACATTGTGCTTTTAGCGCTTATAAGAACTGCACAGGGATTTTTAGGGGGGGGTGTGTGTGTGTGTGCGTGCAGAACAGTTGATCAACTAACTCAATTTTAATGAAAGTGACACCTTACTCTCTCTGGTCCTTGGGTAAGTCTCTACTTTCATTGGCAGTAAAGCATAAACCTACATGAGCTTCACCTGTTGACAGGAAGGGAAGCTTCCTCCTGCACAAGGCAAGCTGTGGAACAAGGCTGGATCCTGTGAAGTGATCAGTGAGATGTGACAGAGGGCTGAAGTCACACAGCCTCAGATGGACAGGGATAGGAACGGGAGGGGGCAAAGCAGAAAGCCTCCAACGATTTAAGATGCTGCTGCAGAGAGCACTCTTTATTGCTGTGGTGGGCAGGGCAAGCTTCAATTACAGTGGAAAGGATCCCGGTCAGAAAAGCTCGTGCAGGAGAAGTGTAGCGACAGGGCTGGAGCTGACTGCCTAGGGCAGGCAGGGACCCTCCTGCTCTGTGGATCAGACATCTGTAACCAATACTGCCTTGAGGCAGAAAAGAACGACTTCTTGAGCTGTCCTCCAAATATGTTTTTAATGATTTACATGACACATACCTGTGCCCAGGAATGCCACTGTCTCTGGACAGCATGATGCAGAGACCACCATGCAGTAAAGGCAAGAGGTCCCTGCAATGCACCCCACCGCTCTCCAAAACACCGTGCTTGGTGAGGGGAGGGCAGGGCATGAGCGAACAGGGAAAGTGGATGCTGTTTTGCTCAGAGGTATCACAGTCAATCCACTGTGCAGCGAAGGGTCCGAGCACTTTTCTTATGCCTTGTTTCCTCCTCCAGTTGCTTATGGGATTACGTTAAAGCAGCCTGTTCAGACATGCTGTGCTGATGCCACACAATAACTGTCTCCCTAAGCTTGCTGTATAGTTCAAGTCAGAACAACTTACTAATGACTTTTAAACTCCAATTAAGTGAATACTCAAAATAAAACCCTGTTTGCTTGTTCTGCTAAAAGACGTAAGCTGTTCCTGTGTAAAACTGAACAAGTTCCACTGAGTTCAACAGAGTTACAAACTAAACAGACTGAACTCTTTGCAAAACTGGGGCTTTAGAAAAAATCTCCCCTCTCCCCCAGTCTGACAGAGAAGGGCTCTGTTCAGTCACCCATAGCGAGCATTTCCACCAAAACCCTTGGTAAGCATGGTAGTTTGATACGGAAAATTTACTACAGTAATTAAAAAAGTGAACAGCCTGAAAGCATGCCTGCCAAATTGTTTAAACATCATGAAAACTAGACAAATGATTCATTTTTGATGCAGTTTGACATTTTGCCTTTGAAATTTCAAATTTGTCAGCATGTTTGGAAGACTCATTCAAAAGTGAGTGCACAATTTGGATTTTTTCCAGTGGCATATTACACGATGTACAAGAAAGCACATGTGTTGTTTTAAACAGACATTTCAGCCTACTGGTTTTCCCCACATACACCTGTATGAAAATACAAAAGAAAATACAAAAGTCCTGACAGAGGTGTTCATCTTTACTGCAAGAAAATGTGAAAACAATTCACTGCAATTACTCCGACTAAGACATTTCGGACAAACAGGAAAAAGTACAGCAAAGGGGCCATCCCCCTGTTTGCAAAGGCATGACAAGCAAAAGGCTTAAGCAGACGCTCCACAGATCTCAAACGCTCTGGATGCACAAATAAGCCTAAGAATTCAGTTTTCTACTCTGTTGTGAAAATCCTCAAGTTTTTTTTGCTTTAATCATGTTTGGTAATGAGACAGCAAGGGAAAAAACTTACTAGGGGAAGACAGGTTAGCAGACATGTTCAGAATTTTTCAAAATCCATGCTTGGGAAGTTTCAGATGTTTCTGGCACCAACTGTTCGCTCCCTACCAGAGATCGCCATCCCACAGAACCGCCTGCCCCGGATATTAGCCAAACCGAACACATCAGGATGACACTGAGCACCGGCACATTCAGTGCTGCCACGGCTACAGAAGTTGGACCTCTCCAGCCCCAGCTGTCCGAGAACTGCCCCAGCAGGAATTGCCAGGGCTCATCTATCAACACCCGGAGGCTCTGGCAGGCCAGCGACGGCTAAGCTTGCTGCAGCACTTTAAGGACATTGCTGCCCAGCTGTCCACCCGGTCCTTCGACCAGCTGGCAGGAGCCCGGCAGCCCACCAGTGTGCCCACGCCCCGGCTGCTGCAGCTCGGCCTGCCCACCAGCACTGAAGGGTTGATCAAAAGACAGGAAGACATCAAAAGAACTCAAGGAGCTCAGTTTATTTAGTTTATCAAAAGTTTATATAAATACCTTCATAGGGAACAGAAGTTTGACAAGCATTTTTCAGTTTAGCAAAAGATAACAGACATGAAAGCTGTAGCTAGACAAATTCAGACTAGCAATAATACACAATTATTTGAGGGGAAAAAGAGAGGGTCATTCAGTTCATGTAAGACAGCCTTGCTTTTGGTGTTTGGCAGATACATTATGATGCGAGAATACTGTGGAAAATTTAGTTTTGTTTTAGTACCTTTTAATGCCTGAGAGGCCTGAATGCAGTAAATCTGAGCTATGTCAGGCTACGAAGGTTCAACAGAATATTGGCCAATGTATCTTCATAAACTACACGTGTCCAAATGGCAACTTAATTATTCTACATACGCATGTGAAATTATCTGTTTCCATATAAAAGTGATCAACTACATGAAAACCCAGCTAGATGCCTACAAAAGTGTGCTTTATTAATCAACACAGCTACACACATTTGCAACTCTGAGCCTATTATACATTCATTCTACACGACTGTTCTCATTATAAAGAGGAACCATATATTCCCATTGTAGAGGAACCACAGTTCTGCAAAGCTTCGAAGTTCTCCAGTAAAAGTAAGTGCAAGTCCATCAGCACGATGACATATGTGGAAAGGACAGTGTCCTGACTCTGGAAGTCTTTTAGCAGTGCTGAACATCTGAGCATTATTTTTAAAATGAACTGTCGGTTAATAGTCTGCCACATTTGAGAAATCCAGAGAGTTTCCAAAAAATGACATGGAAAGTTGCTTTAAATGAGAAATTTGCACAGAGCTCCTCCCTCTATTATGAGCACAATTGTTTTGAATTTATGCCTGTAACTTCCACAAGTCTGACAAGGACTTGTTGCCATCTAGTGGATTATAATCAACAAAATGCATTTGGTCTTTGGACACAGCAAATACCACTAGATGGAGTATGAATTCAGAATTCTTTCTTAATATTATTTTAGGTGTCCAGCAGCTCAGATTTTCAGTCTCAAAAAGTTACAGGCCCAGAATTACAGTGAAATTGGAAGAGGATTTCACCAACTGCTTTCAGTTTCATGAGAAATTCCAGGCTATAGATTTCCAAGTATAATACTGAAACACTTAAGATACTTATATGTCAACGTAATTTACCAGCACCTGAGGTGTTTATATCACTAACATACAGGCATCTACTTTACAGCTTTCACTGATACATCTCTGGTGGCAAAAGATCTTATGCAACCTACATTCTGCTGGTGTAAATCGTGATGTACAGAGCTGGTCTATGCTACTTTCGAGAAAGATCTATCAACTATCAGGTACAGGAATCCCCACCTCCATGAGTAAGCATTAGCTCTTAAAAATTCTCAAAGTCTCTACCATGAAGTATGAATTCATATCTTTAGATTACCTCAGAATGAGAAATTCCACCTCATCACATGTGACAAGAAAAGGAGTACTTACTGCCCATGGAGTTCATAGGAAGGACAGGAGAGGAGGAACTCATCTGCTCCGCATCTGTAGCTAATGAGAAAGTGAAAATGAGAAAGTTGTGATGTACATGTTACCAAGAAGTCTTTAATTTTGAAAACTTTCATTTACATTTAAATTGAATATGCATATCTGATCACCTGAGGAAGCTGCCTGGAGCAGCAGTTAATTTTTAAGTGTCATCCTTCCCTCTTTTAAGCTATTTCTATCTCGTACCCGTTATCTGCAGATCTACTTTTCCGAGCAGTCATATTGGCAATATGTAACTTGTGATGGTTTGAGAATATCAATTCAGAACAAATTTCCAGCACAAAGAAATTTGAATTATATCAGTTTTAAACTGTATACAGTATCAACCTGTAAGCAGAGCGTTACTGTGGAATGAAAGGACATGATGATCTCCCATCTGTCCCCAGTGCACCTTCAAAAGATTCCTGATAGGAAGAGAGATCCCCTTCCAAAGGCATGCAGAGTACTGCTGGCATTTGATCTGGAGCAGTATCAGAAACAAGTGTCTTAAATACAACACACTCCAAAGGCTTTATTTTCTAACAGCTGAAAGAAACAGAACCACCTTCCTATGTTTTGCCAGTGAAAAACCCCCAAGGTCAGAGCATGATCTGAACCAAATGCCAGATGCCCTCTGCATTTTGGGAAGGGTCCACCCTTCCGGGACCCAAACCGGGAAAGAACCATCTTCTAGTAACAGGGTCAGTTTTAACCTAAGATTAGGTAAAACAAAGATACATTCTTTGGGGCTTGATCTCTCTAAGAACACATTCACTCTTAGCACATCACCACAAATGCCCAAGTCAAACAAATCGGTCTCCATCTCCATCATTTTGATGCTAGTAGATACCACATAATTATATATTTATAATTCTCGTTTAGCTTTAAGACCCAATAAATGCATACTACAAGTTTACATTCCTAACCACAGAATACAGTCCCAGAAGCGTAACTTCAGCCCGTAGCCAGGGTTTGCTGTTGGTCCAAATCCTGTGTTTCACATTCTTACAATTCTGATTTATTCAGCAGCAGGCAGTTCCCTGAAGACCACTGTTTACACTGGAAAGTGCAAAGTTCTGCTCTAATTAGGCAAACCACAAACAAGTGTAAACACTTCAGCAGACCATTTTTACAGAATGTGAAGAGCAGACACAGCACCACGCTTAACATTAACTTAATCCTCCTGCCATGCTTTCCTGCCACACCTAGCAAGCGCTTTGCTTAGGAGCCTACTTGGTGTTGCTACACAAAGCTAGCAGCTTCAGTTTAACATGCTAAGTACCAGTAAAAACACAATGACAGTTTTATTCAGAAATGCCCTGGGTTATTCCTATCCTATTCTCCATTCAATTATCAAGACATTCACTGCCCAGAACATCTAAACATTTATAATATCACTTGGCTCTTCCTTGCAGTTCTTGCACCAGTGTTCAGAAAGCTGTATGTGACATGCTGGACTGCAGCATTTCTGACACGCTCTGGAGGACCTTTTTCAGGTCTCTAATCTGCTTACAGAAAAAACTGGTTTTGCATCTTCCTATTTTCCACCTTATTAAAGACATTCACTGCCCAGAACATCTAAACATTTATAATATCACTTGGCTCTTCCTTGCAGTTCTTGCACCAGTGTTCGTTCAGCTGTCTGTGTGTTGCTGGACTGCAGCATTTCTGACACGCTCTGGAGGACCTTTTTCAGGTCTCTAATCTGCTTACAGAAAAAACTGGTTTTGCATCTTCCTATTTTCCACCTTATTACTATAACCTCCCTAATGTGGGAACTGCTAACCCTTTGAAAGAGCTTGCAGGTCATACACTATATACATTTTTATAAGTAAAAAAGATTCTTCATATGCACTATAGCAATTTCAAATACCTGGAAAGAGTTTTGTATTTTTTCCTATTTAAAGCTACATATGCTTTCATATATAGCCAAAATAACCTGAGAAATGCAGCATTAAAGTTACTTTTATTCTTCCAAGAGTGGTAAGATTTAGCCTGCGTAAATACCAGTATTGAGCACAACTCAGCTTTCAGAAAGGTTGAAGTAACAGATCAGCAGATGGTCATTTAAAGGTTACCTGCTGCTCGCCGGCAAAAAAAGGTCAACTGCCCTACAAGCCAGCCAGATGGCAAGGAGCAGGCTCCAAGCGGCCAGCAGCAGTCTGTACCACTTGAGAAGCGATTGTGTGAGTAACAGTGACTTAGGGTAGTAAGCTACACCTGCAAACATCTGGAACAGTTTATCAAGTATCATTCAGAAAGCAACCAAATAATGCACGTGCCTTCTGAAGAGAAATTTCTGAGTGGTAAGCATTTAGAGAGAGCCAGTGCAAATTTTTCAAGTCCTGTAATTTTAGATTGTTCACTAGAATGCCGTGTTAAAGGTTATAAACAAAAGTGTAACAATATTTCCTAGCTATACTTGGAAAAGATAATTTCAGTTCACGCTTGAAATTATATATTTCAATTACTATTTCTAATATGTTCACAAGACTAACGCTGCAGTCACAGCTGTCGGGTTGTTCAAGTTTGAAGTTACTAGAATTGCCCCAGTGTCCTGTCGAGTGCTGCTGTAAGCCAAGGGATGCCGTACCCAGCAGCTGGCCAAGAGCCCGCAGACCATGCAAACGTGGAACATGGCAAGTCTACAATATGAGAAGAGAAGGAACACCTCAACATTTCTGTTCTGGTGCTACTGGCAGAGGGGTACTTATAACCTATTAATTGTAAAATCATACTTCAATTTTTTTAATAAGTATATAAAAGTGCAAGTACTTATCTTACAACTTGCCTTGAATAGGTAGATGTTAAAATTTCTCTCATTCATGTAAATTAATATTAAAAAAATCAAACAGCTCTTTATGAAACATGGCAATGCTGGTTTTGTTCTCTTATCCATATCCCTCACCCTCCCCTCCAGCCTTTTTCATTTTCATAATTATATGCAACACATTAAACTCCTCAAAACAATTCAGCTAAGAGAGAGGAGATATGGATTAACAATCAGCTAAGATTTTGGAAACTGGTTTGCTTTAAAAGATGAAAAGGACAAAAGTCTGCTCAGCTATGAAGAACAGCTGCTGCCAATACAACTATTTACCCTCTGACCTCTCCTCTGCCCAGTAAGTGAACAGTGCCAATTGTTTTCTTGTATTATATACTGTTTACAAGCCCTGAGTGGCATGAAAGGAATTAATAATTTAGCTCACGGAGCTGATGACCTTTATTGGGGTACCCCTATTTGCTGAGCAGAAATCAGAGCAAAAAGCTCCCTTGAAGCCACAGGGTTTCTTTAAGAGTTTCTCACTTTACAGCCTAATTGGCCACCATAACATAAATCAATTATTTCTCCTGTTTTAAGCAACAATGCTACCTATTCTCAACCACTCGATTTCTAACTTCCCTCGTATCAAGTCAGGCCTTGTTCTTTGACTTTTACAACTGTATAGTAAACACGATGGCAAGGACAGCTTGGAGAACTTTGCAGGATTAGGAACATTTGGGAACACTAGCAAAAAGAGGTTATGCTATTTTGAACTTCTCTTGACCTTTGACTGCCCTTGTCCCTGTTTATGCTAATTGAAGGGGTATATAGGCTACTCCTAGAAATGAACTTAGCCTGAACCTGTGACATAGCATTGGACTTTGAAGATATTGGTGCATGAGTTTTGGTACCCCCTCCCCAAAGGTTGTCATCTTACATACAGGAAGAGTACAGTAGGTAAAACATGGTACCCTGAACAAATGCAGGGATACCAAAGATCAGAATAAGCAGAACATGCTGATTCAGTGACTTGCATCATCTTCCACTGCCTTCTGACCAGCTGCAAGCCTGCTGAAGATCAATCACACACATGGATCTGTTTGGTAAAAATGCAGTGGTGCTTGTGGGGTTGCAAAGAGAAGGACATTTGCATAGTAAAATCTCAGTAGGTTGGATAACATTTTAGTAAAGACTTTCTGAAATATGCATGCTAAAAACAGGAATTCTGACCTTGGAAAAAATACAGATAATGTAACATAGGATTATAGACTTCCTCCCTCCCAAAGCTGGAACTGAGGCATCAGAACTTCCACGTAAGAGATGGTACGCTATCCTTAAGACCTTTCAGTAGAATTATACTTCTATTATCATTGAATAATTCAGGTTGGAAGCATCTCTGGAGCTCATCTAGTTGAACCTTGCACTGGAAGCAGGCCTAGCTTCAAGGTTGGATCAGCTTGGTCAGTGGTCTGTTCACTCAAGCTTTAAAGTCTCCAAGGATGGAGACTTCAAGGCCTCTCTGGGCACCTGTTCAGTGCTGCATCACTTCAACTAAGTTTTTATCCCCCTCCCCAAAGTGTCCAGTAGTAATTTCCGTTGTTGCAACTCATGACCATTGCATTGGCCTTTTGCCATGTACCTTTGAAGAGTCTGGCTCCATTTTTTCCTGTATTCCTTTTAAAGAACTGGAAGACTGCTAGTTAATCCCCACTTAGCCTCCTCTTCTCCAAGCTTAACAAATGCAGTTCCCTCAGCCTGTCCACATTTGTCATGCCTTCCAGCCCCCAACCATCTCAGCAGCCCTCCAAGTGGGCTTACTTTTCAATGCAACGTGTCTTCTGCTGGGAGGCCCAGCACTGCACAGAGTATTCCAGATGTAACTCTGCC
Source organism: Aptenodytes forsteri (assembly GCF_000699145.1). Classification (NCBI taxonomy): domain Eukaryota; kingdom Metazoa; phylum Chordata; class Aves; order Sphenisciformes; family Spheniscidae; genus Aptenodytes; species Aptenodytes forsteri. The sequence goes on along the minus strand of NW_008795382.1, from coordinate 130,099 downwards.
ATATCCCAGAGGGGAATAAGCACCTCCCTCAACCTGCTGGCTATGCACCAGCCAGCATGCAATGAGCTGTCATCACCACAAGCACGCCCTACTGACTCACATTCATGAGGTTCAGCAGGACCCCAGGTCCTTTCTGCAGAGCTGCTCCCCAGCCTGTACTGTTGCATGGGGTTATTACATTCCAGATGCAGGGCTTGACATTTGTCTCCGTTTAACTTTGAAGTTTCAATCAGCCCTTTCTTCCAGGTTACTGAGGTCCTTCTGAATAGCAGCTGTGCCCTCCAAAGTATCAATCTGGTGTCATCTGCAAGTCTGATGAGCGTACTCCATCGCATCATCCAGATGATTGATGAAGTTGCTAAATTGTATTGACCCCAATATTGACTCCCAAAGACAACCACTGAATAACTGGCCACCAGATAGTCTTTGAACTCTTGACTGCTACCCTTTGAACCAGATAGCACAGTTCGATTTTCACCCACGTTTGCCTTGTAGCCCAGTTTGGCTACAAGGATGATACGGGAGACCGCATCAAAATCCTTGCTTAAGGTTCAGGTTAATGACAAAATTGCTCCCTCCTCATTCAGGGATCCAGTCATTTCATCACAGAAGGAATGAGGTTGGTCAGGCGTGATCTCCCCTTGGCAAACCCATGGTGAATGTTCCCAATTACTTTCCTGTCCGCTTCAAGTGCCTGGAAACATCTTTCAGGAAGGTTTGCTCCATACTCTTTCCCAGGGACTGAGATGAGGCTGACCAGCCTGCAGTTCCCCAGATCAACTACTACTGAGCAGAGCCGAGTTAAAGGTGATTCATTATCCCTTATCAGCTAAATTTTGCTATACAGAGACATTCCTCCCCTTTCCCCTACATCGGGTAGGGCTTCTTGTCTCACCTCAACACTGAAAACACATGCTATTTGGAAAGGGGAGTGGGAAGTAAGCTCACCTCATGATAAATATTTTGAATTATTTTCATTAACATGGAAAACAATCACAGCTCCTGCTTACCAACATAACTGAAAGGAAACATTCACAGCAGTTTAATGTTCCACATACTTAAAGAGCTATACCTGCACTGTATTCCTCAATAAACACTATACAGACATTATTTTAAATGCCTGTTTACATTCCAGTAAAATTCTGTCGGCATGGTATCTGATTTATTGATGCCATCAAAAGTCACAGGATTCCTGAAATGCCTCCTGAGACACAAAAATCAAAGGAGATGCATGTTGCTGTGGTATCAGCTTTACCACATACGTTATGGACTAGATTTCCAGAAGCCTTCTGCGTTTTCTGAAAGAGAGCACAGTGCCCCTCTTGAGCTGACCACTACTGCTTCACCAGGAGATTTAGCAGGCTCTTCTGTAAAATGGGGTGGTGCAGATGGAAGTGCTCTTGGAGCCATCACTTGGTAACAGCAAGGTACGTAAGGGCTGCTCTCAGCCAACTCATTCCTCTAAAGGGGGTTCATACACATTTGCATCTTATTTTAGACTTTTAGGCTACAGAAAGGGAAAACTTAGTACATAGTCAAGAAGCAAAGCTTTTTAGAAAAATAATTACGATGATGAAGAAAGCCTCCAGGCATGTCCTAAATGAAAAGTGACATTCAGTCACGTTGTGGAGCTCTTCTGATGGCTTGCACTAGGTGCACTGGGTATTCATTCAAAGGGGACTGAAACTATGATAGTCAAGCCTAAAAACATGTCTTACTAAAACACCCAGTTTCTTTGCCTGTAAATTGAGATTCGTGTTAATCTTTCTCCACAGATCAATACTGAAATGTTTTACAATCTTTTGGTGACATTTCCTTTCACTTTCAAAGCGTTTCCACTCAGAACCAAAGTTACAATTCCTGAAGAGGCCAGGCTTTTATGCATTGAGGCAGATCATCAGTACAGCAGTGTATGTTCACATTCAGTTATCACAGACAAATGAGGATTTCAGAATACAGTATTTCCCTTATTCGCAAGGCTCATCTGTTTTTAAAGGGCACTATATCCTGACTTGAGGACAAAAAAGCCTACAAAATGAAGTAATAACCAATAGTAAAAATTATTAAATTGAAATTGTATTCTTAATTTGAATTCATAGTTTGTTTGCAGTCTGAATATTCATATTGGGTCTTCTCTTTAGGAAGATCTTGCTACCCGAGATACTCTCTCTGCAGCTGTAATTCAACAGTGTAATTACTCTCAATCTTTTTGATAAGCTGAATAAGCCAAGACTATCAGGCTGCCTCAATCTTTTTGGGCAATTCCCAGTATTTTAAGATATCAGCATCAGGGTTTTATGCAGCATTGTCAGTATTAGATAGGCAGTAAACATGAGACCTACTTTCAGTTTCCAAAGGACCACATTATCCATATTGCTTTTTGCTACTGCATTGCAACAGGCACTTACTCAAATACCTCTGTTTCACAGCCAATGCTTCTCAGCATGCAATGCCCTATTCCACAGACATGCACTCTTTGTCCCTAGACATGAAATTTTGCATCTTCTATACCTGGAGTACATTTTGGTTGAATAGGATATTGCCTACCAGGCAGCCTAGACTACTCCAATATCGAAAGATGAATTTCTACAGATTTACAGAATGATTATGCAATTTTTTATTTACTTTTTGATCACTGATAAAGTGTTGGCCAACACAAGGCATACAACTATAGCAAAATCCGTCTATTGAGTCCACTGGAATTACCTACATTAAAAATCAGAACTAACTGATATTATACAAGAGATGCCACTGATATTTTAAGAGTTAACATCAACCCAGATTAATACTCATATACTGATAATAGCACATTATGACATACAGAATATGCCAGAAATCATGTTGCAAATTAGCCAGTGTTCCCAGAGGTGAGTGCTTCTAGACACCAACCAGTGCATCAGGCTAGAAACACTACTGTAAATGGACCTTTTCACCACAAAGCGGGTAACATGCCCTTTTAATTCAGCAGCTAGTGCATGAATGGCACTAACAAACTGAGATCCTGGAGAAGCACTGACATGTGATGAGTCTGAAAACAGCTTTTTTCCCCTAACCTCAAGGTTAATTAATTTAACAGCATTTATCTTCAAATTTTAATTAGTGGAGATAATATTACAGCTTCTAACTCTAATGGACTTCAGCTGCACACTGCCAATGCCTACAAGGACTTGGCTCACTGCACTAGCCTGGAGATGGGAAGACTAACTAGTACTTACTAGTGGATGAATCATGCTCTGTGGGAGGATCTTGACAGAATCCTAGAATGTGAAAAATAGGTGTAAGCACTACACGTTGAAACAAGTTTCCTCATCGTTACCACACGTACACAGAAAGACTGAATCATCCAAATCAACCACTGAATGTATAATCAACATTAAAACAGCATTAGAGGGGAAAAAGCTTTACAGCTGCCTAGGTACAGTACATTCTTATAATGCTCAATTATGAAATGAGATTGCTAGGTTGCAGCAAGTATGCTCACTATCATATAAAAGCTACTGTTGGCATTCTGTATTTACACCTACAAGTCTTACAGTTCAGCACATGGAAGTGACATGTTTTAGAAAGACAATATATTCTGTATTGCATAAATCAATCACCAGAGCTGTCACTCTCACTGCACATCACATGAGGACCAAATCAATGAATGAGCTTAACATTTAGTTTGCCAGCATGGGTATAGCTGTGGTTGTTGCTCTTTTTTTTTTTTTGAGGTCTTCATTTCCTACAGGCCACCTGAAAGTGTTTTGTGGCTCATGCTGATGATTGCAATAAATGACCCATCCTTCAGAGGCAGAGGGATCAACCCAGAATTTCCTGTGCCTGTGGGATGCCCGGTGACTGGGGCAGGCACTTCCAGGCTGGGGGCGATGCTGCAGCGAGAGCAGGCACTCTGCTTCATAGCAGATAGGAGACAGCACTGTGCACCACGGCTCATCTGAGCTCCCGTCAGTCGGACCAGCACACACCCTAAACTTCCTCCTGAAAACAGATATAAAAATGGCTGGTATACTGCAACTTTACAGTTACCTGGACCCAGACAGCAGTCACAGCTTGCCGTGACTGTAATGCCTGCTATGGAATAAGAGTTTTATACCCTGTTAAAAATGTTTTCCTTCCATTATTGATTCAAGCATCTTGCTCATGAAAATCAGTGATCTACAGCCTTCCAGTCTCATTGAGTACTTCCCTTTCAGCCCTACCAACACCAGTATCTTGGGTTTTGTTGGAGTGAAAAGCTTACATTAGGCATTTGGCCTCCCAGGGATGGGGATTACATACAGGCAAGAATCAAGGGAAATTTGATTCTTCCTCCCCACCTACCTCTCTGCCTACTGTCTACCATGTTTGCAAACCGTATTAGCTCCTGCTGCTTGCAATTCCAGAAACACTTCCCTTTCTCTTTGGGGCTTATTCCAGCCACATCTGTCTACAGCTATAATCTCATTTTGCAGGATGCCACATCTCTTATTAGTTTTTAATTGTGGTAACAGACATCTAAGCATCTTTAAAAGCACATCAGAAACTGACAGCTAGAAAATATTCTTCAGGATAGAAGCATCATTCCTAACATTTGCATATTTGTGGGTATTTGTCTCCACTTGTATTAGACAATTACCTTAAATACAGGAAAAGTGCCTGCATTTTTAAAGGAAGTTCCCATTCTTCTCAATGGGAAAAATCACTTTGGAGTGAATTTAGTAGACACTGTTGCTCTGAAGAGCAATAAGTTTTAATGTAGACACTGTTGCTCTGAAGAGCAATCTGAAGTTTTAATTCTAGTTTAATCTAACTTTATAAAAATACAGGAGTTCGTGTTTTGCTGGTTTCCATGAAAAGGCAGCGTACAGTTTTGCTTTTTTTAATCTCAGGTTTTAAGACATGATTACAAGCTTTATAATTCTAAAATAATCATTACATACATTGCCAAGGGAAATCTATTTATACTCTTCCTTTTGAAGCTGAGTAATCTACTAGGTAAGCAAATAAAAATGTTTAGAGATCAGCATTTTATAAATTTTTTTCCAAAACCAGGGTAAACATTCAGTAGCTGTGATTTACCATTCAATTTTTTTTTATGCAGCTTAAAGGAATTAGCTCATCAGTAAATCATCTCCCACAGTACTGACAGCTAGAGATGTAAATGTGTCAGTATCTCCCTTTCTGTACATGCACACAACTTGTTCACCATCCACTTCAGGAAAGTAAGACCCTGCTCGTGAGCAGGCTGCCATCCCCTGGGTGCAGCCTCTGCCCATGCCTCCCTGGACAGCCTGCACCGCCACTCTTCAGCCATCTCCCCCAGGTCTACCCCGACACCCAAAGCCCCACTGGGCCAGCACACCCACGGCAGCCACCCTTCAGCTGCTGCCCAACAGCAAGCAGGAGCATGCGCTCACAAGAGATGACAGCCAGGCCCAAAGCTGGAGTGTACACACTTCACCAGTGAGCCACTTAAAAACAAATCATCACTGAAGCCGAGGAGCTACTGCTTGTGATAAGGTGCTTGTGCTCTCTCCTGAAAGCCTCGGCATGCTAAAGCACAAAACAAGCACTACAGAAAGCCAGTGATTTCAATGGGCAGTGAATCGAATTAAAAGAAGTCAGGCAACATTTCATTTGAGGGGCAATTCAGGCTGATGCTAGTCTTGTGTGTGGGTGAGGAAAGAGATTCAGTACTTCACTGTATCTGCTGGGGATCCACGTGAGCTTTCCAGCTACCTTACCTGTAGCATGCTCATCTGCAAAGCTTCTCAGTGCAGGGAGAGTGCACTTCAGCTGATTAGAGTCACAACAAATATTAACATGCTTTTAAAGTTGCAGCTTAATTTTTAATCCCTGTGATAAGAACCATCAAGGGCTTGTATTCCTGTTGCTCTGCAGGGGGATGTTGCAGCACCCATACAGCACAGCAATCCTTGGGAAGGCACCACTCGGTGCTATCATTAGGACTGCTCCCTCTCTACAAGGCCATGGCATTAATGGGACATGACCCATGGTTCAGTCTTTGAGGCTTCAGACAAGCCAGCCAAGGCAGGACAAGACACAGGCATGACAATTAACTACTATACATGCACCCTCAAGAATATATAGTCATACTTTGTTTCTTGACAGTATTCTCAGCTTTAAACAAGAAACAGAACCAGTTGCTGCAGACAACTGGCATAGTTTCAGTTCAGTCATCTCCACTGAATTAATAAAAAAGTAAATTCATAAAACAAAGTGGCAGATAAGCACCCAGCAGCTCTGCCAGCTTCCAGCAGTCATTTAGCCTCCCCTCACTCCACTCCGGCAGCGCTTGTCAAGCTTGCACCGTGAGGTGGACGACTCCTGTGCTCCTTTTGTGAGGCTCTGCAGGGCAGAAGTCCACCACAGCCCGCATTTGTTCTGATATTATTTCTCTGGCAACTGTCTCAACAACACTTGACATCTTCATACTTACAAACCAGAGACTCTTGAGTTCTTGCCTCATATGATAATTAGAAATTAATCACTAAAAATCAGAACACCACCACTCCCACCTAGGCGCTCCCTGCTGTTCATCACTGCCACATAAATCAGAACACCACCACTCCCACCTAGGCACTCCCTGCTGTTCATCACTGCCACACTTCACAGATGGCCGTGTTCTGCTTGGCCAGCGGTGTGGGGTAAGGCTTGTCATTTGAGCACGAGCCTACTGCACCCCCACCCCAACCACAAACCGCGTCCAAGCTTGAAAACATCTTACTCTACTGAAGAAAAAAAATAATCCTAGTGTGACCTGATCTTTAGTGGACTGAATAAGATGAGAATGGCTCTAGCACTGCCCTGGTGCTCTGGAGAGGGCCAAGCTGCACAAGGCAAGCCTGGGAACCTACAGCAGGAGCTTCCAGCACACTTAACTAAGCTTAAGTGACATCTCGAGTGGAGCTGACTTCACCCAAACCCTCCATTGTTAAGCTATGGATACTTAAGTGGATACAAGCTTCCTAGATACAGGAGAAAGAGAGGTATATACATTATGGCTTGCCCTTAGCAGTTTATCATTTTATGAGCTACAGGGTGTTATCGTCCTTACTGACAAAGTTTCAAATTTCCTAATAATCAAGGCTCAAACAAAAAGCAATAGCTCAAGAGTAAGAAAGAGGGTTTCAACATCATTTTTAGACCAGACTAGTACTGAACTAAGATAAAACCTCAAAGATACCACCAGCTCCATAAGAAAGCTGCAGAGCTGGAATAGCTCCCTTTCAGAGCAACAGCCCACAGTAATGATACTGTCTTGACAGTAGAGCTGAAACTGTTTAAATTCATACACTTACAGAATGACAAGTAACTCTGTACCTTCACTGACTATGAAAAAAGGAGTTTGTTTTTAAAAACAGATATTAAACATCCAGCTGGATTTCTCATTAAGTAGAGTAAGCCATTACAGTAAGTCTCTAAAAAAAATTAAATTTCCAAGCAGTTAGGTGTGAGCATGCAGTTTTATTCTCTGGTTATTTCTACATATAGCCCTTTTCTTTTTTTAAGAGATGTACTTGCAGCCGTTCCACGTGGCCATTTTGCACCTCAACTGCATTCTGATTATTTCTGATCTTTAGTGTTCATCCAAGGCTGCCATGAAACATTTTACCAAACAGCACAGTACACCATTGTACCTAACCTCTTTTGCAACGGAGAAAAGTCATAAATTTACTTCAAGACAGCTTTAGATTCAAGGTCATTTCAAAGCTTTTAATTGCTAACCAGGATTTTGTCCTCGGCATTTAAGAGCAGCTGGCAATCTTATCATTATTAACTGTTACACACATGCATTGCAGACAAACCATTTTTGATACCTGAGGCAACCACAGCAGGGCTTGCTGGCTCACCTCTGGCACCTGCCAGCTACATCCACACACTGAGACTTGCTGTGCCCTATAGACCACCCCAGTGTGTCATTTAAAGATGCATATTAAACATCAGGATTTGACAAACTTAAAAAGAAGTCAGGAGTACTTCTGATGCAGCATTTCTCAAGTTTTAAGGGTTAGAAATGCTCCTTCTCAGCAGATACAGGATGCACTGGAACAGTAACTGTTATTCCTAAGGTGTTTTGCAGAAGACAGCTATATGCCAGGAAAATGCACTTAATGTTTGACACAAGTCGCTAAAGTCTTGACTCATCTTTTCCATGAAGACAGCACAGAGGAGGCTGGCCGTTCCCCCCAGCCCCACGGGCAGCGCCTGCTGAGGTAGGCTGCCTGTGGTTAAAGCCAGGCTGGGGCTCCGGCTCTGCCATCCCCAAGCACTGGGGACCCCAAGAAGCCTCTGCCCCCCCTGCCCTCCCTCCGGCCGTGCCCCGAGGAGCAGCAGCCGCCAGCCTGGCTCTCCCAGCCGGAGGCAAAGCCCTGCAATGGAGGGGGCACACAAAAGGCTTTTGCCACGGAGGCTTTTGGCCTCCCACCACCAGGGAAAAACTGGCACTTTCCTAAGTGTGTGTGTAGAGGAGTAAAGTGCTAGACCTTTTAAAGTTACAGCTTTTGTTTCAGGTTTCTGTAGCTGTTGAAATAGAAAACAGACACAGCACTCGAACCATGCAGCCAAGTCTGTGTCAAACCCCCCAACTACACACGCATTAAAGCAGAGAGCAGCACCAGAACCAGCGCCCAGAAACACCTCCGTGAGCCAGCAGCCGACCCAGGGTTAGCACTGCCTCTGCAATTACCCACGGCTACCTGAGCCACGCTTAGATCAGGCATCAGAGCAACACTACGCCAGAGCTCATTAGGGCCATTAGCTCAATGCCTCTTATTTCCTACGAGGCATGCAAGAAATGTTTTCCTGGTGAAGGAATTCTAGCAATCTACTTGCCAATTATTTTACCATAAGTGTTATGGCATTTCTTATGTAACAGCTATTGCAGGTTTCCATGGAAAGAACAAAGTTATAAACAACTCTCTTGTTCCAATTTATAGCGTCTTACTAGAAAATAAGAATTCAAATAACCCCTATCCACTTACTACAATAAAATATCCCACAGATGTTGACAACTACTGTTTACTTATTGAGCAACCTAGATATCTATTTTTTTTTAACGTAAGTTAAATATAGAAAAAGAGGACAAGCATCCAGAGGTGCATTTCTTCCCCAGTATCAGTTTGCAATACAAGCTATTTCAAACTTAAGTTGTTTCATGAAGAAAGTGCAAAATTTTAAAATTCTGATCCTCTAGAGAGAAATATCACACTGCTGTACTTGCCGCATATGGAACACAAAGGTTTGGGAACAGAAGATGAAACCTTCACCCATCAGCTACAGAAAGGTAAAGAAAAAAATCTCAAAGCAAAACATAGCTCAACTTCATCACTGGAAACAAAATCTTTAGTTCAAGCTTAGGTTGCCTATACAACATTAAACCCTTTTCTTCACCAATTGTCTTTTACAAAAGATGGAGTCCTTTATACCGAGGGTGTAAGTTACTACTTGTGAATAAGCACAAACACAACACTTTTACTCTGTCAACATGAAGGAACATTTTTGGTAGGGCCAGCGATCCCCATTTCCCACATTGTGTGATTGATTACACTCTACCCCTTAGAAGAGTTGATTGGTTTCCTGGTGCCAGGAAAATGATTGATGAATATTTCAAGACATGGGCCTCTCTTCCTGCTGGGTGTCCTTTTCACATGTCTCCAATGGGCCTGGGGATTTTTTTCAAGACTAGGAAGTGTCATTTTTATGGATATCATCCTGTGATAGGGACAGTTCCACTGAGCAGAGGCACTATGTAAATCAACGTGAAATACTAAAGGTCAGCTCAAGTGTTAAGGTGACAGACCCATACAGTATATATCAGGTAAGCAGGAAAAATAGAAGTGGGCAAAGAAAAGCTTCACAAAGCCAGTAAGCAAAGCAGGAGGCACTGAGTAACTACACTGTTAGCCTGCTACTGCGAATTGGTAGTAGCATGCTATTATACAACACCGGCACCAAATGCATGTTTCCTCAGTTTTCTTCCATTTTGTAAAGCACTGCAACAGGCCCATCAGACCCATTCTGGTGGGAGCTTGGGTTTCTTCTCTTTTTAGACGCACACACGCACTTTCAAGAAAAGACAAACTTTAAAGCTCTGAAGAACACTCTGGCTGGCAAGCACCAACTAAGAATTTCTAATGAAGCAGCAATGATGAGGCTAAGCTATGATTTCCCAGTTTGCATGCTGGATCAGCATCAAGAGTTTTACAAATCTTCAAACCCATCTCCAAGCATCTTATAGTTAGCACAGACTTTTCATTTAAAAATCACATGATATAATTAATAGTTAGTTTATGACAATAATACATAACAATATAATAATAACCAGTTAGTTTTTAATGGGTGTTCAAGAAAGTTGATCAATCTGACACCACAAAAAAGTGACTCAAATCAGCGTTTCATTGCAAGACTGCAAACTGCAGGAGAGGATCACAAAACCACAGAGCTCTAACCACAACAGCTATAATTTTAACTAGTTCATACAATACTAGCAGGAAGAGCTCTTCCTGCTACCAGTTCTAGCTTTGCTGCTGTGTAGGGAGGACTCAAGCCTTCATGACCATCTTACAGGTGCTTTTAGCAAATATGTCAGTGTGCTGACAAACTGGTATGGAACTGCAGCAGCAAAGTACAGCTCAGTTGTACTGGTCAGGGAGAAAGCACCCTTCCCAGCCCCTGTCAAAGACTACCACCCTGACAGAGCCTGCTTGGAAGAAGCTGGATGCTAAAGTCTGTGTTTGGAATTAATCCACCCAAAACCACCCTTTGGTGTATATAAGCACTTAAACTATCCCAATGAATCTGGGATACTCCCACAAATAAGGTGTAGTCATATGCAAAGATCATCAAAACCAAATTCTTTCAGTACCCAAACCACTCAGTCAACACAGGCTGAGCGAAGTGACCCCAGCCCCTGCTGACCTGACACCCTGATCTAACTCTGGAAAAAGCCTACCTTAAATCAAGCCCCGAGCTTACATTCTACTGCAAAATAAGCCAAGATTTCAGCTGGCCTGTTACCCACCTTAAACCAAAGCCCCAGTAACCGAGAATGCCATATTACATGAAGTTATTTGCAGGTAAGAATAATCACTGCTTGTGATCCACAGAAAGGGCATTTCTTTACAGCTGTTGACAGAACAGGCACAGGATATAGAGTCTCCTGGCGAAAGCATACACAAGACATCTAAAGTAACAATATGCTTAGGAATAATTCTTAGTAAGTATTGCCAAACAACATAAAAAAGTCAGGTTACAGCTGTGAGACTGAATGAAGAGATTTTTGGAGGACAAGTTGGTGTTTGGCAGAACTTTCAAAGGCCAGAAGTTCTTTTAAAATTTTTTTACTACAACCATGACAGCCATCATTTAATCAATTGGCTTCATGATCTGAGGGCTCCAAAATAATTCCCACAGATAAACCCTGTGCTTCTCAGTAGCGCCAGAGTCAGCATCAACTAAGTAGAATAAACCCTAACGTTTATAGGAGCACTGTGCTCATTTACAGTTTCAGAAAGAGTACACCCGCTAACTGGTTAGTTAACAGTACAGAGAATCCACCACGTTGACCTGAGCACAATGTATGACTTTAGAAATATGTACCACCACTGCAATTCGTATCTCCTGCTGGAATAGCTGATGTGCTTTTGTATGACAAGAGAATTTTGAGATTTAGTCCCAAGGGCTTCACAATTCCGGATTATATTTCCATGAAAAATGTTTAAGGTTTCCATCAAGTTTCAGCTGAGAGATATTTCCAGACAAGGACATCACAGCAGTTTGTAGTCAGCCTGGCATTAGAGCCTTGGCGAATTTATCAGGTTTTTTTCTGATGCATCCAAAAAGGGAGAAAGGGCTTAAAAAAAATTAATCCTTCACACTGACCAGACATTTCTCTAAGTTTAAATTTCACCACCTATACAAGCCTATAACTGGGATGATTAGGCAATGGGAGATAGACATGTAACTTACACTCTCTGAAGGACGCAGGGTCCACCCTTTGTAAATGAAACCTCCTTATCGAAGAGCTGGAGTAGAATTAAGATATTCCAGACATATACTGCTTTCAAGATAAGTTATTGGTAATCATTTACAAATAAAGAACTTCACTGAAGCTAGCCTATCGATGGTATATTTCCTCTTTCTAACAAAACCTGTACAGAATCATTTTTAGCAACATATAAAATCTGGAAGTCTTCTAATTAGGTAATTAGAACTGTAATAATTAAGACTAAAGCTAAACCTCGAAGGGTCCTCTTGTCTCCCAACTTCCCTTTCTCAATTAACTCTTGCAAAGTGATAGCCACTCTGGCTTAAAGGCTAAAAAAAAGGAAAGGATCAAAAGGCTAGTTTAATACAGCTGGAGGGGAAGAATGCATTTCAGCTCACCAGCAACCATCTGATGAAACCCTGGGCCAATTCCTTATGTAAGTGACTTAATTAGAATTACCAGATTACACTGCTGAAGGCTTTATTTAAATAGGCAGTTTATCAACAGGATAAATTGCGCTCTCAATCTCAGAGAATGCTAGCGTAAATGCATTTGTTCAAAGCTACCACCATGTAAGAGTTGAACAGTAATTTAATAAACCGCTTGCACATTCCCCCCCACCAAAAAAAAGGATATCACAAGCGACTTGCCAGAGACAGGACAGAAAGATGACTATTGCTTCCCAACAATCAAGAACTAGTCTCCTAGATGGAAAAGTTCCCTCATTTTCTCTAATACAGTATCTTTATACTGTTTTATAGCAAAGCAGGGAAAAAAATCCTGTTGTTGCAGTGTCACATCACATACTGCATCTGCTGAACATACATTGCTAGTCCTGTTTTTAGTACAAAGAGGCATGCATAAACCCATTTTCCTGATTAATGATCTACAGAAGCCATCAATACCAAATTCCAACTTTACACTGAGAGGTATTTTTCCATCTTACCATCAAATCAACTCATAACAGAGGAATTAAGTTCTTCCTAAATTACAAGTTTTTTATTTCCCATCATAGACCCAAGCTCAGAATTCTATTATTTATTATTGTCTATTATTATTTGCAAAAGCGAGAGCCATCCACATTCAACAAGCCAATACTGAGTCAAAATAACACTGTAGCTTCTTGTTTATTCACAGACATTTGACTTTAGCAGCATTGCCATTCAACAACTCAATTTGTTTTTCTTCCTAAATCTTCAAAGAAATGTTTATAGCAAGCAAACGAAGACCTAACTATATCAATGAAATAGTCTTTGTTAAGCAAAGTCTTATCAGATGCAAAGCAATCAAGCATAAAGAACCACTAAAAATGTCAGTGTGTGCCAGTAAAGTTTGAGCGCGCCGTGGAAAAGGGAAGGGATGCAAGCAATGGGATTTTTCTTTGAAAACTTTACATTCTCTGTGCTCTTACAGCTTTCTTCTTCTCTCTGGTATGAAGTTCATCCAGATTAGTAATCTACCTGAATAATTTTATCTGAAAACTCCGATAATTTTAAGGGAACACAAAATTCAAGCAGTTCCTGATACTTAAATCTGTCTTCTAAGACCATACCACACAACGAAGTGTCCAAAGTTACCTTAATTCTAGATAACCCACTTTATTGCCGTTTTAGTTAAAACATAAAATAACTAAAACTGTGTAAAAGCCATCATGTTTCATTCACAGAGGAAAAAGATGCCAACTGAAGCTATAGAGAAACTGGTCTTAAATGGGACCCTGTTGAGAAAGAATTGCTAGTAGTGCAGGAAAAATGAATGCCCCAATGAAATTGTTTTTAAAAAGAATTAATTTTACTCATTGCCATTGATTTGCTCGATGACAAAATATGTTTCTTACATGGAAGGGGATGTACTCAAATTGGTAAGAGAATACCATCATCTTATATTCTAAGAATGTCAAATGCCCCCCTCAAATAATGAGGCTGTAATTTACCGTAACTGCTGAAATGAAATCATGTAACTGCATTTCAAAGTTATTCTGAGGCTTCTTTCATTGAAGATGCCAATAAACTTGCGGCAGTTTACTCGGGGTTAACACAGAAGCCATGTGCAGAGCTTAAGTTCATTAATGATTTTAACATAGCCACCAAAAATATGAGCCTACTTTTTTTTTTTACATATATATCTCTCTATCTTCCATGTATCTATATGTATGTCATACAGTTTTAACTGTTTCCATAAAGAGTGAGGACATTGTACTTCAAGGTATCAAAAGTGCTATGAACCTTCCTTAAAAAGAAGGAACGTTAAAGACTCTTCATTTTCCATTACCATTTGCAGATATTTTATAAGCCAACAAAGCAACAAGCCAATCTTTACTGCTCCTCCCCCGGCCGCTGTAGGCTTTAGAAAGACTGAAGGTCAAGCAATGTCTCAACACCGTGCCAGTATTTCACATTTTTTTAAGGCAAAGTAGTAAAAAGTTGTTACACCATCCATTCAAAAGACTAACTGCAGCCACAGGTACAACGTCTATCACATGAAATAGCTATGCAAGACACACAACTAATTCTTAAAACCAATCTGACGAATCAGAAGAGATCCACCCAAAATGCCACATTTCTGTGGGAAAAATAGTTAATGCAGACAAAGTGTTAATATTGTTGCATTATTAAGGACGCCAAAGCAACTTCCCAACACTTCCCAAATTAAGTCAAAGTTCAAAAAGTATTAAGGATGAACAGCATCATCTAATTAAGAGAGGAGCAAAATGTTTCTAGCAGCCTCACAAAAGGAGGCAACTCAAAATTACATTTCAGGGTAATCGCAGAAATACCCATTTCTGTCATTGCCAGCACCGTGTATATTTTGGTAGCGCCTGCATCTGGCAAACGCCAGTGATGTTGCCTGATAAGAAGCCTCTTTTGTCCGAGCAAACCCTTTGTAGAAAAGAGTACCGTAAGATGGTAAAACGCAATCGCGAACCATAAAAATTGGCAGGGACATTCAAGTGCAGATGCAGTCTCTGCATACTGGAAGTGTAAAACCGTCCCAAATGGTGCCTATAAACGCCACGAGCCGCCCGGCCGGAAAGCGGCCGCCCGCGCTCCGACCAAGCCAGCCTTCCGTGCCAGCGAGGCACCCCGGTGCCAGCAGCGAGCCGACGCCGACGGAAGCGTGACACCGGGCAGAGCCGCGCCGAGAGCCGCGCACGGAGCGCTGCGCGGCA
>NW_008795382.1:110892-112952 GCF_000699145.1 Aptenodytes forsteri | reverse complement strand
CCCCCGGCCCCCGGGGGAGCGGGGCGGCGGCACAGCCCCCCTGCCCCGGGCCGGCGCCCCCACCCGCGCCCCGAGTGTAAGGCTGGTGCGGTTTTGGTGCTGGTGCTCCCTTCGCTGCGGGGGGTTCGGCGGAGGGAACGTTTCGGGCTGCGAGCGTGCTTGGTGGGTTGGACGGTGCCCAAACCCCGGCGCCGCCGTGATGAGCTCTGCAATTAGCGTCTCCGTGCCAGAAAGAACAGCCCGGGCAAGACTTGCCCCGCGGAGATGAGAGGAGCGCGGGGAGCGCGGGAGCGGGACACGGCAGCGCGTGGGAGCCAGCCTCTCGCGTGGATCCAAGAGCCCTCGGTTCCAGCCCTCCCCGCTGCTGCTGTCCCGCGGGGTCAGCGTCCCCAGCCGGGCCAGCCCAGGCGGGGCCGGAGCCGGGACATCGGGACCCAGCCCAGAGGGAAGGTGGTGGGAGCAGCCCCCGGGGAGGAAGGGCGCTGATGGCAGGATCACCAAAGCGTTAAAAAGCCAAGATTTTCCGAGTCGTTTGGTGGAACAAGATGAAAACACAGCTGTTGTTGGCAACAGTTGGCTTGGGAGTGGTGGCTGGGGGAGCCCTGCGCTGGGGGTCCCGGCAGGGTTTCAGGGGTGATGCTGTCTGAAGGACTCTGGGATCTGCAGCCCATGGACCCGTACAGTGCTGTCACCTCCCTCCCTCCTTCCACGCAGGTGCTGCCTGCTGTGCTTGAAGGTGTTTTTTCAGTTCTTGCCGTTTGGATGAGATCCCATCGGTGGGCATTCGTGTGCCACACAAGCGCTTCCCATGGTCGTGTCCCCGTGCCCCGTGACTGACACGGGATGCCCGAGCAGCCAGTGCCTGAGGCCTGGCCGCCGTCAGCCACGGCCCGGCTCTGCCAGCCCTGCTCTGCCTCGGCTCCCGTGGTGCAGAACGTGTTTAAAGCTTTGTGCCAAGCCGGGGAGGAGGAGGAAGAGGAGGGTGACATGGTTTCCCTCCCGTGACAGGGACATGCTTTCCAGCAGCTGTGCGAGAGGCGCGCAGCGCGGCAGCGTGCTTATCAACACAGCGTGTTTTCCTCTGAGGCAAGTCCTCTGGCAGCAATCAAAGGACAGCTTAAAAAGCTGGCCAAGGTTCATTGTCAAAGGTCCTGCTTTCTCCACATAATGGGACAAACTCCATGCTCACATGGACGCTCTTGCAAGAGGTCCCAGAAACTAGGCAATGCTGGGAAAATTACCCAGCTCGTAAAACTGGGAGTGAGGAAACCCTCAGCAAAGTGCAGGGATGCCCTCCCACACCAGCCGTGGGTGCGCAGACCCGCTGCGGAGCTGGGACCTGGCTCCAGAGGAGCAGCCCCCCCCTGCCGGCACCCTGGGCCAGGGTGAGCGGGGGGATTCAAGGAAAGAACCACCCTGAGACCCCGCGGGGCTGCAGCAGCCCCCTCAAAGGTTTCTTGGGGAGCTGTTAGATTTTGTCCCTGAGCAGCCGGTGCAGCATGCCAGCCTTCGGCCGGGGCTGCCTCGTGCCCCTGCGTCCCGACCCACCCACATGCCGGCAGCGAGCAGGTCCCACGTGCGCTGGGGGGCACGGGCTGTCCCCTGAAGGGTCAGGGCACAGACAGGTGCAGGCTGGCAGAGGACGCCCGGGCAGGCGTCACCCTGTGGCCAAGGCACCGGGGCGGGGTGACCCTCACAGAATTGACTGCGCGGGAGCCTTTTTTTTAAGACTTCCTTGTTTATAGCCTTTTCTGTATAAATAGAACATACGGTTCCTGTTTAAGGAAGCCGTTTAAAAGGCAGAACGAGGTTTAATGTTACTACCCCGCATGAAGGCAGGCGGCTGCCCCGGCTGTTGCGCAGCGAGGCTCACGCAGCGCCCGGGAAGGGGCAGCTGGTCTCCCCCCGGCCCCCAGCGCCTGCTCACACCTCGACCCGAGGTGAGCGGATTTTTCTGTTGCTGAGCGGCCGCGAGACAAAAGCGGCTGCCGGGCCCCTGGGCCGCTGGCTGCCCGCCCGGCCGGCTGCCTGCCCGGCTGGCTGCCCGCGAGGCTGCGCCC
>NW_008795382.1:110541-110765 GCF_000699145.1 Aptenodytes forsteri | reverse complement strand
CCGCTGATAGGGCTGCTCCGGGCGCATTTGCTGCGCACGGCTCCAGCCAGCTCGCACCCCACCTCAGCGGGACACGCGGAGCCTCCACGCCGGCCGTGCCTCCTGCCGCAACACTGCCAAGGGCGGTGGGAGGGAACGCGCAGCCCGTGGCCGCCTGCTCCCACGGGAATGAGCTTCTAGCACAGGCAGCTGCAGCCCTTCCCCGTGGGAGGTGCCGGTGGGGG
>NW_008795382.1:107134-110478 GCF_000699145.1 Aptenodytes forsteri | reverse complement strand
TGTTTGCCGGGCCCCCGTGCGCTGCGCAGTGTAAACAGCCGCTGATAGGGCTGCTCCCCGCGCATTTGCTGCGCACGGCTCCAGCCAGCTCGCACCCCACCAACGGGACAAACGCGGGGTTTTCCCCGCGGCCGCAACCCTGCCAAGGGCGGTGGGAGGGAACGCGCAGCCCGTGGCCGCCTGCTCCCACGGGAATGAGCTTCTAGCACAGGCAGCTGCAGCCCTTCCCTGTGGAAGGTGCCGATGGCGGGCGGGATCGCAGTGTGTCCCTGGGTGTCGGGCTGTGCTGTGGCGGTGGTAGCTTCACTGGTCATTGGTGCTTGGGGTGTTGGTGGGAATGGGGGGCCCCGGCTGGGAGCTCAAGTGGGGTTCCCATGGGGCACACCAGCACCTCGTGCAGGGTTCCCACAGGGATGCACGTGCAAACCGGGACCTCGTGCAGGGCTCCCACGAGGATGCATGTGCACACCGGGACCTCATACAGCGCCGTGCACATGGAGGGACAGAGCTCGTGGCGAGGACAGCAGCTCAGCTTGGGAGCCGAGGAGTTGCCCGGGTGTGTGCGGAGGGGCCAGCAGCTCGCCGCTGGGCTGTGAATCATCCTGCCTGTTTGCACAAGCACCGGCATTGCCATGGGGAGGTCAGGGGGCCCAGGGAGGTGCGAGAGCCTAGAGGGGTGGTGTTTGGAGAGGGGGTCCCGCTCCCTGCCCCACTGCTCCCTGCCGAGAGCTTGATTAGATCCTGTTCGATTTACAGCCCTCTGGGCCGCCTGGTGTTTTCCTCCCAGCCAGCGGGACCTTCGTTTCACTTTGAAAGAGAGAGGCCTTTTTGAAATGCAAAATGCAGGAGGTTTTGCTGCGCCTTTAGGAAGGAAAGCCCCTGTCCCCGGCTGTGAGGCTGTGGGGAGCCGGGGGTCCCTGCTGGGTGGGCAGTGCCCAGGGAAAGCCACTGCCCGGGTGCCGCCAGCGCGTCAGCCTGGTTGGGCGCGGGAAGGATGGCGCCTGCACGGCAGTGGGTGCTGCCCACAGGCAGGACATCGGCCCTGTGGGCCTCTGCCCTTTCCCACGCTGCGCTGTGCTCCGCGGGAGGATGGGAGAGCCAGAGCTAAACTCATTTCCCAGCTCTGCCACCATTCTGTTTCCCAGGGTGAGTCAGAGTCCCTGCGGACAGAGCCCTCTCCCTCTGGGGTCACCGCGCTGCCTCTCCCCTTTCTTCCCCCCTCCCGGGTGCTCGGAGCAGGCGCATCCCCACACATGGGGCACTCAGCGCAGCCTGGCCGTGCTCCCTGCCAGCCCAGACATCCCCCACGGGTGTACAGCCAGTGGCAGGGGGTGAGAGGGACGCAGCTCGCCATCCCACCGGGCAGGCTGAGCCACAGCCTTGTTCCCGAGCACACGGCGGGGGGGAGAACGGTTCCTTATCTGCAGAAACCAGCCGAAAAGCACCCTGGGCTCCGTAGCGTGAGTCAGGGCCATGTGTGGAAACAAGGGAGTCCTTGAGTGTGCGCCTCGGGCCATTGCCGGAGTCTGGAGGGGCCGAGCTCGCCCCGAGGTGGCTGTGTGTCACCATGAACAACGGACCCTGTGTGGGCTCGGGGCTGTGGGTGGGGGGGGGACAGAGGCACTTCTGGGTCTCCTCGCCACCATCCCTGCTCACTCGGGTCTTGCTGGAGGTTGAGAAACAGCTACAGAAAAATACCTGGGGCACAAAATGCTCTGGTGGCCGTGGGGGCGAGCGGCTGCCTGGGTTTCGTCACTGTCACCCAGGTGCAGGGCAGTGGGACAGGGTGCTCTGGGCCAGACGATGCCCCACGCTCTTCAGGGCACGGCCAGGAGCCCCAGGGGCTGTGGGAGACCTCTGGGCATGCAGCAGAGAGGGAGTCAGCCGTGATGGCTTGCTGGAGTCAGCAGGGCCCTGTGGGACACCCGGGTGGGACACCAGGCTCACCGGCCACCCCACCGCTGTATGTCCCCGCAGGCGCTGGGCGAGGCGGACCAGGTCCGGATGACCTCGGAGGGCTCCGACTGCCGCTGCAAGTGCATCCTGCGGCCGCTCAGCAAGGACGCCTGCAGCCGTGTCAGGGACGGCAGCGTGCGGGTGGAGGACTTCTACACGGTGGAGACGGTGAGCTCGGGGGCTGACTGCAAGTGCTCCTGCACCGCCCCCCCCTCCTCGCTCAACCCCTGCGAGAACGAGTGGAAGATGGAGAAGCTGAAGAAGCAGGCACCCGAGATCTTCAAGGTATATGCAGGCATGGCGGGACTGCGGGCTGGGGGCCAGAGACGCCCTCCCTGTGTGCAGGAGCCCACGCTCCCCGTCCCTGCCCCAGCAGGCCCACAGGGCAATGGAGCAGTGCAGTTCCTGTGCTCCGGCCATGAGCGGGGACAGGGACATGTGGGGGCATCCGCAGCAGCTGTGCAGCCCTGCCCCGTGCCCCAGCCCTCTGCCCCAGCCCTGCTCTCCCTCTGCAGCTGCAGTCCATGGTGGACCTGCTGGAGGGAACGCTCTACAGCATGGACCTGATGAAGGTGCACTCCTACATCAGCAAGGTGGTGGCCCAGATGAACACGCTGGAGGAGGTGAGTGAGCTCTGGCAGGCACCATCCCCGCAGCATGCCCCGTCTGGCTGCTCGGGACCATCTGGGGGTGCCGTGGGCTCCCTGAGCGGGGCTCCACACCTCTCCTCTCCTCCAGACCATCAAGACCAACCTGAGCAGGGAGAATGACTTCATGAAGGAGAGCGTCCTGCACCTCACCGACCAGATGAGACGCTACGAGAACTATTCTGACATCATGATCAGCATCAAGAAGGAGATCTCCAACCTGGGCTACCAGCTGCTGCAGAAGGACGCTGCCGCCGTCCCCGAGAGCAAGGCACAGGTAACCCCCAGGGCCCCAGCCCCTCGTAGGCACGGCCGGTGCCGCTGGGCTTCTCCTGCTGCGGGGCAGAGCCGAGCTCCCCCGGGCCTGTGGCAGGTGCTGGCAGCTCCCAGGAGCGCATCGGGGTGCACCACACCAGCAGCCGAGGGTTGGTGCCTGTACCCGCTGTCTGGCACGGTGGTGGGAGGGGAGGGGGTCTGACCAGGCTGTGCCTCCCAGGACACGGCAGGCGGCCGAGAAAAGGAGGCGGGACGGTACCCCAGCACCCGCAAAGTGCTGGGGGACAGGGCAGCCCCCCGAGCGCCCAAGGAGAAGCAGCTGAAGCCCGAGAAGCCCAAAAAGGATAATGCGAAGGCCAAGGGTGTGTCACAGCCTACGCCCAAGCCCAAGCCACCAGCGCACCAGCAAACCGTGGTCCGGGGCATCACTTACTACAAGGCCGGGCAGGCGGGGGTGGCGGAGGG
>NW_008795382.1:98223-106981 GCF_000699145.1 Aptenodytes forsteri | reverse complement strand
CCCAAGCCATCATGCGGGCAGAAACCACCGTGCCCAGCACCACGGCTGCGCCCAGCACTGCCCTGGCCCCCCGCACCACCGCCCACAGCCCCCCCGCCACCATTCTCGGGCAGGGGGCTGATAGCACTGGGGGCCCTGAAACGCCAAACAGAGGTGGGTGAGCGGGGGCGCTGGGAGGGGGCACCCGCCCTGGTGGTTCCACTGCCCGTGGCCAGGCTGGGCCAGCAATAGCCCTGCCACAGCAAAGGGCTTCCCAGCCCTGGCAGGGGCAGGCTGCCTGGGGCAGGGGTAAGCCTTCCTCCTCCTCCTCCTCGGTACCCAGTGAAGGAGGTGGAGTGCGAAGGCACCATCGAGTCGGTGGAGCCCCCCACGGAGCACCACAGCTACGGGCGCAACGAGGGGGCCTGGATGAAGGACCCGGCGGCCAAGGATGACCGCATCTACATCACCAACTACTACTACGGCAACAGCCTGGTGGAGTTCAGGAGCCTCGACAACTTCAAGCAGGGTGAGGGCTGGTGGCTGAGTGGGCGCAGGGGCCTCGGCTCCTCCTGGGTGGGTGCCCAGCACTGTGCAACGCTGGCTGTTCCGGGCCCTGGGGTGGTGGGCAGCTGATGGGGACCTGCGCTGGGGAGCACCCATGGGGCAGCGAGGGGGACACAAGTCCCCTGCCGCTGCTGGCATGCTAGGGCCATCATGCATAGGACCCCAGTGCTGCGAGGGGTCCCAACGACTCTCCCACCCACTCACAGGCCGCTGGAGCAACCTCTACAAGCTGCCCTACAACTGGATCGGCACCGGGCACGTGGTGTACCGGGGGGCCTTTTACTACAACCGCGCCTTCACCAAGAACATCATCAAATACGACCTGAAGGAGCGGTACGTAGCGGGCTGGGCGCTGCTCCACGACGTGGTGTACGAGGACACGACGCCCTGGAAGTGGAGGGGCCACTCAGACATCGACTTCGCCGTGGACGAGAGCGGGCTCTGGGTCATCTACCCCTCCATGGACTATGACTACTCGCAGCAGGAGGTGATCGTCCTGAGCCGACTCGACCCCGGGGACCTCTCGGTGCGCAGGGAGACCACCTGGAAGACAGGGCTGAAGCGCAACGCCTATGGGAACTGCTTCATCATCTGCGGCATCCTCTACGCTGTGGACACCTACAGCCAGAAGGAAGGGCAGATCTCCTACGCCTTCGACACGCACACGGACACGGAGGCAGAGCTCCGGCTGCCCTTCCTCAACCAGTACGCCTTCACCACACAGGTCGACTACAACCCCAAGGAGAAGGTGCTCTACGCCTGGGACAACGGCCATCAGATGACATACGGGCTCCACTTCGTGGTCTGAGTGCCCGGCCGGGTCCCAGCCGCACCCCTGCGCCCACCCTCCGCTGTGCCTGGCCGGGGCGCCCCGATGCAGCCTGGCCCTGGCACCTGGGCCAGGGCTGTGGTGAGAGCCCGGCTTCCACCCCAAAACCCTCCCCATCCACTGTGCCCCAGTCACCTGCACCATGCCTGCTGCATTGCAGGGCAGGGGGTGCAGGTAAGCGCAGCCCCCAGTAGACACCACCACGACAACGTGGCCTCTGGGGCCGTGGGGCTGCCCCACAGCTGGCAGCTCGGCCGGCGTTGCCTTCCCGGGGACGCAGGAGAAGAGCCCAGCCCCGTGTCCCTGCAGCACCGGGAGACAGCTGGGTCTGTGCCGCCAGCGACACGGCAGCACCTGCCCCGTGCCACCGCACTGAGCACCCGCTCACGCTGCACCCAGCCTGAGCACCGCTCCCCACACACCCCGCCAGACCCTGCGTGACCGCACACTTACCATAACCGCCAGCTGCCAGCGGTGCGAGTGCCTTAACAGCCTGGTGCCGGCTGCCTGGGCGCCGTGCCCTCACCTGCCCCCGAGCTGCCACAGGGCGGGCAGGGCCCCCTCGCTGCCGGGGCAGGAGGAACAGCTGCCAATTGCTATTTTAGGAGACGTGATTAAGATGCCTTTGCTTTTGCTGCTCATTAGCTTATTATTTAAATGCATTCACCGGAGCTGTGCGGAGTCCCCTCTCCTGGCAGCGGGCGCAGAGCAGCCTGGCTGCAGTGCCAGGGTGCCCTGCCTGCACACCTGCCTGCACCCAGCACCGGGCAGGGAGGAGGAGTGCATGGCCAGGGAGCCCGTGGCCCTCATGCTCTCCGCCTAAGGCAGGGCGAGGGGCCGGGAGCACTTTTCTTGGTTTTGGTCATTTTAGACGTGAACAGTATTAAAAAAATAACAGATGTGAAACCGGGCTGCGTGCGCTGTCGTTTCTCCCGAAGCCGGGTGGGGAGGGCGGGTGCTCGTCGTCCCCGTCCCGTGGCCAGGCGTGCCCAGGGGTTGCCAGCACACACGGCTGCTGTTCATTGCACATCTGGCTGGCGCGGCTCCTCGCAGTGCTCCCCATGCCGAGCCCGGGGAGGGCACCCCACATCCCCCCCACAGCCCCCAGCAGTGCCACGGCTGCGCCCGCGGGCCCCAGGCTGGGCAGCACAGAGGCAGGCGAGTCCTGAGCACAGACCTGGGGGAAAAGGCCCTGCTGGGTCCTGGGGGAAAAAGGGATTTGGCATTTCCAGGACTGAGCTGCAGCCCAAGCAGCAGCAGCCGGGAGCTGAGCTCCGCAGCTGGGGAGAGTGGGAAAGGGAGAGAGGAGAGCAGCTGAGCGTGGGCACGGCGGGAGCAGCTGCCCTGACTCTGCGGCAAAATTTGGTAAGCATGGAGCTGCTGGGGGGCCCCGAGGGGTGAAAGCAGCCCCCGCGGCCCAGTTCCTTCCCACTCCTGTCCGTACGTGCCAGGGCAGCCACCCCTTGGCACTGGTGAGCCCTGCACACCAGCCAGGTGTCCCGTCAGGCTGTAGCCGGGCTCCTCGTGCCACGGAGCCATCACCGGGCAGCTGAGCCCGGTGTCCCAGGGTGCTGGCACGGCTGAAATGTTTCCTCCTGCAAAGACCCGAAGCCGGTGCTGGGCACAGGGCAGCCTGGCATCCCCTTCCCTGGCCCCACACTGCACCCAGGCCCAGGTCCTGCTCTGGCTCACGAAGGCACTGACCGTCCCTGCCCCTGCCCATGCCTTGGCCCTGAAACCCCCCCCTCGCCAGCGGTGCGGTGCATCCCTTGCTTGGCCGCAAGTACCCGCCACGAGAAAGGAGCTGGCTGACTTTTTCCCCCCCCAGCTGGGTCCCTGCCAGGCTTATCTAGCAATCCCCAGCAAATCCCTGTCCAAACAATACGGATTTCTGACATTTTTTTGCGGTAAAGTAAACTCCCAGCACATCTCTAATTCCAGGGCTTTGTTGTTCTTCGGCGGGGGCTGCCATGGCTCTGCGCTGCCTTGCTGCGCCGGGCTGGGCTGCGGGACGCCCCTCCGCCCCCCTCGGGAAGAAAACACAGGGAAGGGAGTAATTAAACCCGCGTGGCCAGAGGGCAGTGCCACCTAATTGCAGCCGTGGGGCCTCCTGCAAAGTGCCGCAAAGGCACCCCTCTGAGATCACGCTCCTCGCTGCCACTAACACCGTGATAACGAGAAGCTTTAATTATGCCCACATGACAGACATTTCATGAAATACGTTCTCCCCCTGACGGCTGCCCGGCCTCGCCCCCGAAATCTGCAGCTGCCCGCGCCGGCTCGGCTGGGCTCTGCAGCCCTGTCCTGCCACAGGCTGGGGGCAGCTGGGGAGGGGACGACACGGGGCGATGCGGAGCGACACGGAGCGATGCAGGGCAATGCGGGGTGATACAGGGCAATGCAGAGTGACACGGGGCAATGCGGGACAGTGAGCCAGCAGCAGTCTGCAGCCTCAAGAGGGTTTCTTGGCAGCACAGGGCCATGCAGTGGCAGCACGGGCTGTAAAAGCTCCGGCACTGTAAAAGCTGGGGCGCGGGCACTGTGAAAGCAGCCCCCCGCTCCCCACCGGCAAGCAAAAACAAAGGGGCTTTTGTTTCCTGGTGGGGTTATTGTGCTGGGTCCTTCGGGCTTCCCGGACCCCCCACCGCTCCACGCCTTTTTCTGAATCTAAAGTCACCCTGATGCCCTTTCTCTGCTATTATATGTCAAGGAATCACACCTCAGGTCGGGTCCATGGAAATGCCTCTGAGTGCCTGCTCTGACAGTCCCTGCCCGCGGCCCGACCAGCCCATCCCCACGGCAGTGCTGCTGCACTGGCAGCTGGACTTTGTGGCTCCGGGACATGAGGAAACCTCCCTCGCTCCTGCTGCTGCCCGCAGGGACATGTGTCAGATGTGCATGTGGCGAGGGAGCTCCAGCCCCAGCAGCCCTTCGCCAGCTGGTCCTTGTCCTGGTCCTGCTCCTGGCCGTGGTCCTGGTCCATGGTCCCTGGTGCCTGGTCCTGGTCGCTGGTCTCTGGTCCCAGGTTCTGCTCCTGGTTCCGGTCCCAGGCAGGATGAGGCAGGCTGGGGAGGACAAGGGTCCCCGAGCAGGACATGGTGGGGATGTACAGGTGGAGGCAGAACAGGGTCCTGCTACGCCGGGCGCTGCTGACTTCCAGACATTCCTCCTGTGCGTGGCCGGCACCACTTCGGCTCATAACGTGATTAAAAGATTAAAATATCTCAGTTCAGCAGCAAGCAGCAAATGAAGCTTGAGACAGAGATGCTGAGGGGCTGCAGTGCCTGAGGCCCCTGTGACAGCAATGCAGTGCCCAGAGAAGGGTGGCTGAGGCCATCCAGGCGGGTGGCTGCTGGTGCCACAGCCCTCCCTCTAAAAACACCCTCCTGCGGGCACAGCTGGCCCCTCAGTGAAGCTGGGCAGTGAAGCTCTAATTCCCCCCTGTCCTGGCTGCTTCATTCTCAGTTACCGGCTGGGGTTGGCTTGTTTGTGGTGGTTTTGCCTCATTCCTGGCCCCGCTGACCAGGCAGGGCAGTGAAGCTCTAATTCCGTCCTGGCTGGGCAGTGAAGCTCTAATCCCTGTCCTGCGGGCTGAGCCCCCCCCCCCCCCGCCCGGGCTCCCCCCCCCCCTCCCCCCGCCACTGAGCTGGCCCCACCAGCACCGTGCCATGGTGCCGGCACAGCGCAGAGCTGTCTCAGGGCCACAGGGGAGCCCCGGCGGGTGGCCAGCCTTTGGGCGGGCAGGATGCACAGCGGGTGGAGCACAGCACCAGTCCTGCTCCAGGTGACATCCCAGCCGGAGCCCGTCCCTGGCTGCAGCCTGTCGGCTCCCACTGAGAGGGATCGCCCCTCCCTTGCACTGAAAACCTCGGTCTTTGTTCCACCTCGGGTGCTGAGTGCCCCCAGCCCTGGGTGCCGGGAGCCTCAGCTGGTGCAGCCAAACCACCCACGGCTGCAGTTTGCTCCCACGGGAGGGCCCTGTGCCCATCGCCTCCCCGGGGCGTGAGGTGCACCATCACTCGCCCATGGCCACACAGCCCTTTCCTGGCCACGGAGAGCCAAGAGCCACCTG
Source organism: Aptenodytes forsteri (assembly GCF_000699145.1). Classification (NCBI taxonomy): domain Eukaryota; kingdom Metazoa; phylum Chordata; class Aves; order Sphenisciformes; family Spheniscidae; genus Aptenodytes; species Aptenodytes forsteri. The sequence goes on along the minus strand of NW_008795382.1, from coordinate 101,534 downwards.
CCTGAGGGCTGCAGGGCCGGGACCAGCTGCGCATGGAGCATCCAACAGGGGAATCGGGCCCTTCCCTCCATTCTTGTCTCCACCCAGGGACCACTGACCCGGGGAACGAGGCAATGTGTGTCTGGCAGCCAGTGGGACAAAGTCATGGGGCTGTGCCCACATCACAAACACGCTTCAAAGCCGGAGCCAGCAGCACCGAGCGTCACAGGGATCTATTTTTATTGCCCTCCCTGACCCTTCCCTCCACATGGTGCCTGCTGCTGGCAGGCCTGGGCACACAGTGCAGCAGCGCGGGGAGGGGAGGCTTTTCCTGCTGTGCCTCTCCCTCCCGCTCTCCAGGGACGTGCCCTGGCTCCCTGTCACAGTGGCAGCACAGCAGGACAGTGCTGGCACCGCTCTGCCCACACGTTCTGCTGGGGCATCCCTGCCCTCCGCATCCCCGAGCCGCGGCTTGCAGGGCAGCGCCTCACCAGGATGGGCATGTTCCTGATGAGACCCACCAGCTCATTGCGCCCAGGGCCAGCGGGGAGCTGGGGAGGACACAGATGGTGAGGCTCCCCTGGAAAGCGTGCGGGTGCCCAGCATCAAACCTGCTCAAGCGCTTCCCCTTGGCCAGGGCTGTGCTGGCAGCAGGGAGCTGTTTCTCTTGTAACTGTGATGAAGCTGTGGCTGGAAGCACGGCGGGGGCTCAGGATGCGAGTGTTGACCAACCCAAACAATGCTGGTCAGGCGAGCAGCAGGCGCTGCCGGCTCTGCACGCACCTTCCCAGCACCCCAGGGCTTCCAGGGGCTGCCAGAAATGGCGTGGCGGGGAAGCTGAGGCATGAACCCACCCCTGGGACCAGGGGGCCTCTGCATCCCTCCATGTCCCCCTCTCCGGGCTGTGGCAGGCACAGAGGGCACAGCCCAGCACAGACCCGCTGCTGCCAGCACAGACATGCTGCTCCCAGCAGGGACCCGCTGCACGAGAGAAGGAAGGTGGAAGGGGCAGAGCACCGGGCACACACCTGCCCCCACCGCCTCCCTTCTCTGGGCCATATAGGGCACCGTCCTGCTTTGCACCGAATATAGAGCTGATCGTCCCCAGGACTGGCAAAAGATTTACCAGGGGCTGCAACTGAGTCATTGCCTGGGGAGGCAGCACAGCCTGGCAGGGAGTGTGGCCTCATGCCCAGCAGTCCTGCCTTCGCCCGGCTGGGACCTGCCTCGTGGGGCTGGGGGCGATCCGGCTGCTGCTCCACCTGGATCCCTCCTGGCACGGCTGCCTGGGCATGGCCAGACTCTGGGACCAGGGGCTCAGCAGGGGGCTGAGCCTGGGACACGGTGCCCAGCCATGCCAGCAGCCTCTGGGCAGAGCCTGGCAGTCCCCAGGTCCTCCCTGGGGAGCAGGAGGCTCAGTGCCAGTGCTGTGCCCCCATCCCGTGGGCCGCCCGCGCTGGGATGTGTTTGGTGGGAGAACATTGGTGCCACTGGGGGCCCTGGTCGGTCTCTGGAGAGCCACAGGGCGATGCGGGGCTGCGGGGCCATGCAAGGCCACAGGTGCCAAGGCTGCCGACCTTGAGTGACTGCAGACCTTGAGTGGCAGTGGGAAAGGGCTGGGCGGCAGGACGCAGCAGCAGCCGGAGGGAAGGGAGGGGAGCCACGGGCCTTGGCGGTGCCACCGCTGACTCACTCATCAGTGCAAACAGAAATCTGTTCCCAGGCTTGCTGCCGCCACCTCCAAACCACCCCAGCCCCCTTGGCACAGCATGGCACAGCAGCCCCTCGGGGTGGTGGGGTGCACCCTGCTAACCCCCCTTCCCCGGCAGCGCCCCACGGCACAGCACAGGGGGAAGGAGAGGGCTGCTCGTGAGCCGCTCTCATGGCCGGGCTCTGCTCACCCCTACACAGGGGCTTTCTCCATCACCCTGCAGATGTGCAGCCACGCTGGCAGGGAGCCAGGAGCCCCGGCACACAGCGGCCCCCAAGGGCCACCTTTGTCTGGGAGCCCCCGGGACAGTGGGAGCAGGGCCCCGCGGGGCAGCGCCTGTGTCCAGACACTGACCGTATTCATGGGAGCAGCAGGACCAGGGCGGCGCGGGGGACAAGTCCTCCCCCAGTCCGGCCAACAAAACGGGCATTCAGGGCAGGGAGCGGGCGGTTGCCCCGGGCAGACCTGGGCCGCCCGCGTGGCCAGCGGGGCATGGCATTTCCTCGCTGGGCCGGGTGCTCACAGCATGGGGCTTGTTGTCAGCAGATGCACCAGACACGCTGCTCACACGCAGCCGTGCGGGGCTGCCTCTCCCCTAGCACAGGGAGGGGAGTGGGTGGCACAGCACGGCTGAGGGCACCTGGACGTGCCCAGGGTGGTCGCTCCCAAGCTCCCTGCCTGTCCTGCCCAGCACCTTGTGTGTCCCACCACGTGCTGCTCCCTGCACACCCCGCTGCATGCAGAGACCAGGGTCAGCCCCCAGTGTTAGTGCTCAGGAAAGCTGCTAAGGAGCCGTCCCAGAGGAGGGAGGTTACAGGAGCAATGCCGGGAGCATTAGAAGAGCTGGAGTTTGTGCCCATCGCAGCAAACACTGGCCAGGGGAGGTGGAGCCCGGGCTTTCCGACCCAGACCTTGCACAACTTGCATCTGCCCTCTCTGCAGCTCCCCGCTTCCCCCAGGCCCCCTGCCCCTGCCCAAGCTGCAGGATCAGGCCCAGGAGCAGGTCCTGCCAGCTCCCAGAGACACTGTCCGCACTTGGCTGGTGCCTGCTGTGTGAGGGAGTTGAGGAGAGAAACATCTGGTCCTGCTGAACGCTTTCCAGGGCACGCAGCCAGGGCTCCCTTCGCAGTGGCATCAGCCCTGGGCCGTGCCCCGCAGTCAGCCGGCAGCTGTTCCTCCTTCCTCATCCCCACCCTGGAAATTATTTATTTGCTGAAGAACAGCTTTCCCTGGGAAGTCTGCTCTAATGCTGAGGGACATCTTCAGTTACAAGGAAAAAATAAACAGTTTGAGCCTTGGAGGCCCTGACGCTCTGCAAACACCAGTGCTAAACCCAGGGCCAGCGTCAGCAGCTGTGTGGGGTCAGCGCAGGAGAGCAGCGGCATCCCCCAGGAGAGGGGCTCCAAGCACCCCTCCGTCATGCCCAGGCAGCGCCATGCCGAAGGGGGACAGCCCATACTGCCTGCAGTACTGCCTGGTCCCTGTGAAGGTGGCGCAGCCCTGGGGTGCTCTCGGGGGGCTTTGCCCTTTGCTAGGGGTTCTCCCTCCCCACCACGCTCAGGCCAGAGCAGCTCCGTGGCCGCACAGGTACTCCTCCACATACCCCCCCGAGCACAGACGG
>NW_008795382.1:90759-95894 GCF_000699145.1 Aptenodytes forsteri | reverse complement strand
TTTTTGCCCCCCCCCCCAGTTTGCAGCCAGTTTGCAGCTGGCCGTTTTGCAGCAGCAACTTCTGCCAGGGAGCTGGGGCCACACGGCCGTCCTCTGGGGCTCGTAGGTAAAGCGGGAACCGGCACAGACCGCTGACTGCCCTGCGGAGCTGGCGACGCAGGCCAGGACAGGCATCCACCTTGCTCTCACAGGAGTAACAAATGTCTTCTCCACCTGTGCACTGGAGGAAGCTTGCACTAGAGCCCCTCACCTCACCTCTGCATCCATTCAGACTATCAGTATGTTGTTCCCGGTAATTTAAAGGGCTGCTTGTCCATGGGATGTCTTCTGTAACAGCACAGGGTAATTCTGATGAAAGGGCTGGACTGTGGTTTTGCCACCCTGTTACGGGTGGATGGAGTAACTCAGCCCCAGGATTTAGTGTGGTGCCAGAAACCCATTTACCTCCTTAAATACCTGCTGTGGACTGTGCACAAACCGAAGCTTGAGCTGTTCTCCCGCATCAACTCCCGCTTCAGCGTGGGGATGGCTTCTGGGCGCAGGCCTGGCTTCCCAGCCGAGTATCTGGCAGGTCACCTACTCCCCCTCCCGACAGCAGAGCGCTGCGCCAGAGTCCCCTCTCCCGAGGGAGCAGTTCCACACTTTGCACAACCACCCTCTGTGTGCAGGAGGCAGAAGCAAAGCGTGCCCTGGGCAGCAAAGGCTGCGCCCCAGCCCAGCGCCGTGCTGCAGGACAGGCTGAGGCAGCTCCGAGCTGAGCACCCTGTGTTTTGTTCTCCATTCACAAGGGTGCATAGAAAAGCTTTGAAAATACAGCAGATTGTAACTGAAACCCCCATTAGATACCTGAGAAGTTGTACGAACTGATTTACCTTCAAAGGTAGCCTTGCTCCAAGCAGGCAGTTGCACTAGAGACCTCCAGAGGAGCCTTCCAACCTGAATTATTCCATCTTTGTAACTGCGCCTTGTAGAACTGTAGACACACAAACACCAGCAAAACCCTCCTGGTTGTCACTTCAGGATGTTCAGGGTATCAGCTTCAAGCTGCTGTTCATTTCGTCTCTGCAGTTCGGGCACATGTTTAGTCTTCTCCGGGCACGATGATGCTATCCAAACCTGTGACTGTTCAGTGCCTGGTAATCAGTTTGGTTTTTTTCTTCTTTCTTTTTTTCCCCTCTTGTTACTGACTAGTAAGTGGCATGTTAGTGATCCGTATCACAGCTGGATCTTTTCGAGAGAAGATCCTCTCTAGGCAGCGCTGCTGCTCTCATGGCTGGGGGGGGAAGGCACCAGCCGTTTCACCTGAAGTGCACTCCGATGTTGTCATCAGAGGCTCTGCAGTGCATCCACCTTCTTCCCGTCTTCATTGTCAAGCCAACACACAGCTGACGCCATCCAGGAGCAAACCCTGGAAGGCCATCAGGGCAACATTACCCATGTTTGCTTTTCCGCGTCAGGAATGCTGGCAAGAGCCATCAGGCTCCTCTCAGACGCGCTGCCAGAGGAGCATGGGGGTACACCACGCCTCTCCAAAAGAGAAGCCCAAACGCAGCCGGGCACGATCTGACAGAAGCAGCCTGCCCCAGCCTGCCCGATTCCCAGCACAGGGGCCCAGCCTCTCCCTCGCCTCTTTCAGGCATCAGCCTCCTGGGACAGGAGTGTGCGGATCTGGGATCCTCGTAGAGGTGCGCTCCTTCTTCCGGAGGGCCACGTGTGCTGGGTGAAAAGCATGTGCTTCTCCAGGAGCGGCTTGCTGCTGGCCACTGCAGGATATTCAGAGACGGTAACGCAAAGCATTTTGTAACCCTGCCTGCCTTTATGGTAATACGAACACGAGCCAAAGGAGCCAGTTCCCACACGCAACACTCCATCTTACGGCACGTTTCAGCAGCCTGGATCCATGCAGAGCTGGGCCCAGAGCTGCGCCAGGCTGGGTCTCCTTCGCCGCCAAACGTATCGTGTTTGGGTCCACACTAAGCTCCTAACAAAGCTATCACACAGCCAGTATTAGCATCATTGTAAAGCTATCCCTCGTAATAGGTCAATATATGGGAAATCACTTTACCACACATAATTAGACCTCTCTCTGGTTAAAACTTGTTTGAGGCTTAAAAATCCTTCAGATCTATGCTAAGTTCAGCAAGCAGAATTAAGATTTTTCCTAAACAGAATCTGGATCCAATCCAAGTACTCCCTAATGGGTAGAGAATTTTTTGTTAGAATGTATTAGCTACACTAACACAAACCATGACTGCTGCATCACTAATGCTCGAGCAGCACTGCGTAACTCTTCCTTACATCAGAACCAAAAAAGGCTTTTGGAATCGCAACTCCATCCCCAAGTTCCAAAGAACTCCGTGGGGGACAGAAAGTCGAACGATTTAACTAGTTCTGTGCTTCAGGGGTGAAAGCGTGGAACTGTGAGACCAGGGAGCGCCTTGAAACTTTAGAGGCAACAATCTTCTAGTTCAGCTTTTCTCAACTCTGGTTTCCCCGATTTCATTTGACCTCAATCAGTCTTCACACGCACACAAAAAGAACACTTGGCCTGAATATCGTATCCCCTACATTTTCCTAACACTTAACTGGAGCTGAGCTTCCTCTCTTCCCATCCCACAGCATGAAATGCTGTGCGCTAACACCAGCCTGGTTGGACTATCCTCATCCAAAAGAAATAAGCTGCGTGCCACTAGGACACCCTCTTTACACCTGTAACTCCCAGGGTGAGTGCAGCGTCAGCCTGCAGACTTCATAGCAGGCAGCGTTGCAGCTTGTGCGGGTGGATGCAAGCACCCCTGCAGTCCTGCCGCAGGCCCCCTGCGCAGCCAGGCACCGACAGACCAAACACCCTGCATCCAAAATGCACCTCTGCTGACAGGCAATGTTGGATGGTGCCTTCACCTTCACCCCGGAGAGCACCCTCTTACTTCCAGGAGCTGTTTGCCAAGGCTAAATCAGCTGCAAGTGGGAACAAATCTGGAGGACGATGCCGGAACCCGCTGTTTGCCAAGGCTAAATCAGCTGCAAGGAGGACGATGCCGGAACCCAGCTTCCTGACCGACACTGAAGAAGCTTCCTGGGAAGGCGGCTGCAGCAGCCCTCTGGCCAGCCCTCGCTGCAGCTCCAGGCAGCGGTGGTCGGACTGGCGACCAGCCACCTGTGAGGCGCCTGCCTGAAGCCGTCTGCCGGCAGGGCCAGGCAGCTCAGCTAGGCAAACCGCTGCCTGCGGCATGCGCCTGAACCGGGGACGGACGGGGATTCTTTGGCGCTACAACTAGTTGCGCAGAGATCCGAAACAACTGCTGACGAAATTCTTCAGTTTCAGTCCACTAAAACACCTCGCAAATTAGTTCATCTCTGTAACACTTAAACACTGGCACAAGACAAAAACTTTAAACATTTACTCTTAAGCTACTGAAGTGATGAATACCAGCTTATTCACATGGTAAACATCCATGTGCAGTCTATCTCAAGTTAAATACTTCTTACATGTTAAGTGCAACCCCAGCTTCGCAGATCTGTACTCATCTGCCCGTTCTTCAAAGAGAAAAACAATCCTAAACTGCAAGTTATGTTAGTATTTTCATTAGCAATAAAAGTTCAAATAAACTTTCTGTGAATTCTCTGATTTCTCTTCATAAAGCTGTTTGCTTCTTTTACCCACCACTACTGAAAAAAACCACCAGTGACAGCTTCCAAACAAAATTCTATTTAATGAGACATACTCAGCCAATATAATTAAGAACTTTCGGCACACTGCAGTTTTATGCCTTGATGGCGTATTTCCGGACAGGGTACAAACGTTCTTTTCGCTGCTGTTTTTTGGTCTTCAGATTTTCTTCATGTTTATTTAATCTGCGTCGCATGGCACGAGTCTTCTTCGGCCGCAGATCAAGAGGCTTATACTTTTTGCCCTATTTGCAAAAATACAGGACAAGTTGAGTTTGAGAGACTGCAAGGTAGCAATCAGGTGCACAAGCTCAGAGCGAGCTGAGCTGCCTGCAAGAACAACATCCGCAGCAGTGCTTTAAGCTTCTTTTTATTGGGACTATCGTTACAGTCTAGAAGTTTAAGAGAATTTCTCCCCACTGGGAAACATGAGTCGGTTCCAACTTTTGTACCGGCTGTACTGGCTTTGACTCAGGTTTAAGTAATGCTTAATCTTACAAGTCCCAGCTATCCAACACCTCTTGTAAAGTTCTTTTTTTCCTATTCTATATAATTCAAACCCCGAGAAGTAATATTGTAAAAACTGGAAAAACTTATCGAGATAAAGAATTCCTTGGTCACCTGCAACATGATTGAAATTTAGGAGAGTATCTGTATTTCTGGAAACTGCATCTTCTAGAAAGTACACTACCCCGCAGATTAGTGATGCTGCCCAGAAAACTCTCCTAGCAAAAGCAGATTCGCACCGAGCTTACAGAATGCAGGGTAGTCTTGCAATATTTAAAAAGGAACCATGACTAAAGAACTTTAGAACTGAACATAAATGAGTATTTTTATCTTGGGTTTTAAGCTTTTAAGTAACAATCCACAAAATCAGTTCCTGCCTGCAAATTACATATTTGAAAATAGTAAGAAAAAAAAGACCGCTATGCAAGATGTTTGGGCTTACCTTGTAAAACTTCCTCAAGTTCTCCTTCTGGGTCTGGTTGATAACAGTTAGGACTCTGGCAATGGATTTGCGCACCACACGTCTGCACATGGGAAAAAAAAGTACGTCTCAGAACATACTGAAAGACAAGTACCACAGGTTCAAAACCCGGTATACAGAAAACGTGTACACGCTACAACCAAGCAACTGACACCGCACCGTGCTGTAGCAACACTAACGATTTCCGGCATATCTCAGCGTAACATCTCCCAGCAAACAGACGCACAAACCGATTTTCAGGCCTACAAATGTTTGTTCCTCTTTCATACCATTTTTTCCTCGTTTTACAGCACAAGGCAACCACACAGGCTGTGAAAGCACCTCTCAAACACAGCGCACCGTCGCCCACACAACCCAGGCGCGACCACTCCCACGCGGTACCGGCTAAAGGCCGCCGCGCGGTACCGGCTAAAGGCCGCCGCTCCCGCACCCCCTGCTCGGGCAAGCTCCTCCGCGGCCTGACCGCAGCACCCCCCCG
>NW_008795382.1:38124-88878 GCF_000699145.1 Aptenodytes forsteri | reverse complement strand
CGGGGGGTCTGTGCCCTGTGCCGGGGCTGAGGGGCAGCGATGGCGGTGGAGGCTGCCGAGGCCCTGTGCCTGGGTGCACGGAGCCGTGCTCACCGCTGTCTTTGCCGTTAACGGGGAAGAGAAATACGATGTGACACGTTTTCCGTTTAGGCCTTGATTCGCAGCGTAACTGCAATAATTACGAAAACGGCCCCCTCTTTATTAACTTCTCCATTCTTTATGTTATCTTCCTTCTCGCCACCCCGCCTCTCCCAGCTGGGGAGGCTGTAGGTGTTTAGCATGCCTTTGACAGGTAGCTGCCTTTCTGCATCAGCAAATGAAACCTTTCAGGTGAAATATTGCTGGGTTTTACAAGAGCTGTCTGCGCAGTGCTAGATTTCCAAATTGCAAGTTAGATGGAATCATCATGGATTTGTTCTGATTTTAAACTTTTACCTCAGCAACTCCCTCTTCACCGAATTCTTGTTTTGTACTGAGAAATGCTTTGGACAATAGGTGGTGTGAAATGCCCTTGGGGATAGAAGCTGGATGGTTGTTATGTTGTGTCATCCCCCCAGATTTCTTGCCTGTTACTGGCTATAAAAATGTCAATAAGCAAAGGCTGCCCCAGATAAAACACTCAGGATCAAGACTGCAGGTTTTCAGAGTATGGGTCTAATCTCCCACCACAGAATAGGACCTGTTTTCGTCAAAGTCTGAGTTGCACTTCTGTAATTTAATAACCAGGCTCCAAGCTTGCTTGCTTAAGCTGTGTCTCGGCTAAGCAATTCTAGTCCTCCAATCTGCAAAATGGATCCCTTAATAGAAAAAATCCCTAGTTTTTGCAAGAGCTGTCCAAATGCAATCCATAAGTCTCAGCATCTTGTCTAAGCTAATGCAAAGCAGCAGCGTTGGACCATATGATGACTGAAATGCTAGTATAAGTGAGTCTCCCAGCATGCGTACGCTCTCCCACCATTCCTGTGAGCGACAGAACCGCAGTGTTGGTAGCAGCCTTCGGAAATCATAGAAGATCATCCTGGTATGGATCTTGCTGTGGAAGTTTGCAGATGCGGTTACTGCCCGGTGCATCTTCTCGCCTTGTGTGAACCCTGTTGCGTAACAGTTGTAACTTCCCTTGCTCAGGCTGTTGAGGGAGCGATTAAGAAGCATGACACCTGACTGTAGATCATGTTCTTAGAGAAAAAGATGCTTTGTTTTCAAATCAGATAAGTCAGTCTCTTTTAAGATGTTTTGATAAACTGGATCACAATTTATGTTAAATGAAAGAAACAATGAGTCACTTAATGAGAAGCAAAAAGCATAATTCTCCAATCACTCTGGGCTGCCAAAATAATACAGATAGCATACACAAATGTGATAGCCAGGTTCTTTGCTACAGAAAACATAAAAAACATTCATAGAAACTACATGGAGAGAAGAAATATTTTGCTGTGCTACAAAGGAAGTTGTGATCATTGTTTTATCTTGAAATATAGGTACAATACAGCATCAAAATTCAATTGGCAATCCATGTCCCTTACAAACATTGGAAGATTTTATCACAAAGATGACTAGTTGGGCTAAGCTCTACGTGTAAGAATGATGCAGACAACAGCACCGCGTTCTGTGTTCACCATGCTCAGTTGAGAAACTAGATCTACAAGTGATAAAATGCTGAAAGTGCTTAGCAGTGGGAGGAATGCATAGCTTGCCTGTATTGTTATTCATTTCTGTGTTACTGTTTTATTTGGTGGAGAGAGGTAATAAAAACGGAGAGTAACAATTCAAGACATTGAGAAGCTTATAACCTGAGTCATTTCTGCATTGAAATTAAATTGTGTTGTCCGTAATGTTGCACTGAAGGCACAGATTTAGGAAGGTGGGAGGACGGGGGCTGTAGCTCTCCCTCCTCTGCTGCCAGCGCCGCTCCTGTCACATGATGCGACTGCACAGTCCTCCGCTCGCACTGCAGCTGCGCTCGCCCTGGCGTGTGCCAGTCAGATTTCGCCTCCTTCTGCATCACTTTTATTCTGGTTTAGCTCTGTTGGCTTTAAATGGAGTTGTTGATATAAACGGATGATGGGAATTCATTTGATCATCTGGACACGTTCCTTTGTTGGCTTATCTTTTATTCTGCATGGTGTGCTTTAGGCAAGGAAGGAAGAGTTCTGGTGTGAAAGTCTACTCTGAGGTGATGTTATTGCCTAAATAGCTAAAATTTAACTGTATTTTAAACAAAAAACCCAACACACACACCCCCCCAACCCCCCAAAGCATGATACAGCTATCAGAGTCTTACCACAGAAATCTGCGTGTTGATGTCTTTTTTCACAGAACTTTTCATAGAAATGTTCAGTTGGAGCAATCTTTGTAGAAGGAAAACCAGGACCACCTGTACATGCAAGTTTTATATTAATTTTCTTTGATATTCTTGTATAAGGACGTTCTGCAGGCTTGGCTTTTTAGTTGAGTTGCTCTCTTTAAGCACATAAGCTGTTCTGGATATGTAGTTTTTAAACAGGCTAGAAACAGAGGTTTGAAACAGGGTATGTGTTGCAGCAGAAGGAAGCAGTTTAAAGCAGTGGACCAAATTGTGTGTGGGAGCTGCATGGAGGGTCAAATAGAGGTCTGTTTCTATAAAGTATGTAAGTTAGTTGCCAACACAAATATTACCTAGCAGTTTACATGTGCTGAGAGAGCGCAGTACAGCCCTGCAACAGGAATAGAAGAGAATAACCATCAATCTGGTTCCCTGAGGATGTCAGTCAAGAAAGGAAGTGTGCGATGCCAAAAAGCCTGGATGGAACAGCAGGTTTAGAGGACTCGTCGTTTGAAGTATTTTTAATTATTGCTATTATTATAATGGAACACAGACTAGAAGCTGAATTTTTTAAATATAATTAAAGCAGAAGTCAGCAGGGGGATTTCTCTGCTGTGTGGCAGAGAAATGGTCCAGGAGCAGTTCCTGCTCAGGAGGGTGAATTCCCAGAGTGATAACGCTCTCCGTGCAATTCCCGAGCTTGCTGGCAGCTTACTGCCAAACACCGGTTTGGAGGGAAGAAGTGAACTGAATTGATCAAAAAGCTTTCTGTAGCTTGTACTGCATTCTCTTTTGTCAGAGTAAGGTTCCAGTTGGAAAGTAGCCATTGACACCTTGGCTGAGAATGCTAACAAGATGCAGAGTGTGATAACTGCCCTCCAGATCGGACGCTGGCCTGAACTGCCATTTGGGCCATCTAGTAAATAATTTGACTCGCCGGAAAGAAGTCTCCTAATTCTCCATATCACATTAACATCAAGCTATATTGTATAGCAACCGTTCAGTTTTGAATTAATGAGTGTACATCAAAGAGTTAAAACATCAGTCGTTTTCTGAGTAAAGAACGAAGGAAAAAAAATCTATCTTGTAACTCAGATGCTTTTCAGGAACTTGGCCGCTCTAGATACGAGAGGCATGTGCTTTTCCGCCCTGCTTTAGGTGATGGCTTAGTTCAAGGGGGCCCAGATTTGGCTCAGTCAACAGTTGTGTTGGCGTCTTGCCATCGAATGTGCATAAAATGGAGCTGACTGCAATTCCCTTCTCACTCTAACATGGAGGGGCAGCCCAGAGAGACCTGAGGCCCTGGTATACCTTGCTGTAGGTTGACTTGGCTATGAGAGTTATAGCGGGATGTGCGATCCCTGCAGCATAAACTGTGGTATTGTGACTTGATCATTGCTTTCAAGTCCCTGGGTTCTATTTTGGTGTCTTGTCATAACTAATGCATTTCAACCCTTGTTGTGCCTGTGCTTCCAAAATCCTTCTCCCTTCTCACAGTGGCTTACGCGCTTTTCCAGATGTACGAGGTTCATACGTCATTTGCCGACTCTTCCTATATTTTGTGGCATGTGCATTGCCACAAAATCAAGATAAAACACAACTGGCATTTTAGCTGCTCCAAGAACACTGTGTGTAAATAAACCACTAAATAGTTTAGCTTGTGAAATGTAAATACACACAGCTCAGCCCGCCGCAGCTGATGGTGTTTTTCTATCTCCCTTCTTCCCCTCCCACCCCTGCCAAGAGTAGGCTAGCCTGATGTTCTTTTTTCTATTGCTCTCTCATACAATGCAAATGTCTATTAAGTACCATGTAGGTGGTATGCAGGCACCACTACAGATTCATGATTTGAATTTGGGTGAAAGGGAACACTTGCATCCTCTTCCACATTGCTTCTGAACCATCTTCTGGGGATTCCTGGACTCCGATGACCCAGAAACTCTGCCTTGGTCTGACTTTGAGCTTGAGCTCATTTTTGGTAGCAAACTAGTTAAGTCAGTAGAAGAGCAGAGGCCCAACTGTGATGACATTTTTAGCCTTTGCCCTTTGTTCATCCTATACACAAAAGGTCATGAACTGCAGTGAAAGAGGGATCACAGAGGGCGCAGAATGGACAAAGGTGGAACAAATTGCCAGTGGCAGAAACATAAAGAAGAGAAGCAAAAGTTTTGTGTTATGAAGGTAATTGAAAAAGGCCACGCGCATCCCACGGTGATATCGTGTCTCTTGTATGTAAAGTGAGTCTGCCCATAGTGAATTTAGAAGAGGCTGCTGGTAAGGTGTGGCTCAGATGATCTCAATGTAGAAGGCAGGGACAACACTGTTTCCGAGGTATGATGTTACTGAGCAGCTCTGCGTTGTTCTAGGAGAAAAGATGCGAAAGCTGCAGTTCTGGATACAGTCAGGTGTGTTTTAATCAATAAAAGGATTTTTAAAGACTTGTAAACCAAATGAAAAGTCTGATTCTATAGACTAAGCACTTATTTGAAGCTAAATAATAGGACTGACACTACATGCTGGATATTCAAACTCATTTGACTCAGAATGGAGTCGAATTTGTGGTGTTGGTAGTTTCTCTACAGAAAGTCTTGAGACTGTTCCTGCTGAGATGTCAAAGGTAATGCAGGGGTGGCAGCTCATGTTAACTCTGGGGTCTTAATATGAGACACTGTTTGCAAATCTTCTGGTCTTCTGATGTGCTGAGGAATGAACTACACATTCATGTGAAAGTATTAAACTTTCAGTTTGCAGTAATAAAATAAAATTCTTGTATAACTGTGTGCCTGCTATCTGTCACTTCCACTTGCTATAGCAGTGTGCATCTGGAGAATTGTGCGTGCGTGTTTTTATCTTGTTTTCTTATATATCCCCTTCCCTCTCCTTTCCCCTTTTTAGGAAACAAAGTTTATGCAAATGCATAGTCAGGCTTCCTTGTTTTTTTTCTTCTTCTCCAAGCAGCTTTTAAATCACTTGTCCGATGTAACCAGTGTTGTTGCAGGGAGAAAGGTCCTGAAGATTATCTAGCCAGTAACGTTCACAAAGCTCAAAGGAAGTTGAAGGAGAGGGACATGTTTAGTGCATCTATTAAAGGGAAGAACAGGCAGAAGAGAGTTGTTATATTTTGTAGGAGGCATCTGGCCAGCCAGTCAGCATGTGTGGAGCTCTGGGACAGCTGAAGCAGTCCCCTTTGCCGGGTGGGCGACCTGGGGTTATTGTGATGGGTGGGGAAGGATCAACAGGGCCACATACAGGTCAATGTGGGACCAGGCTTCCTCCTTCTGTAAAAGAGAGGATGACTGTTCGTGCACAAATGTGTGAGCTAGTGTCACAGGCTCAGTTGGTTTTTTGTTTTTATTTTTTTTTTTTTTCTCTGTTCGTGCACAAATGTGTGAGCTAGTGTCACAGGCTCAGTTGGTTTTTTGTTTTTATTATTTTTTTTTAAAATGTCTTCCCTCTTGCTTAATCTTTAGAGATAGTACTATTTCTGCAAGTTAGCAGTAAAATTGGTATATTTTAGTAGGAAAAATACTTTCTTGGTGAATTCCTGATTGGAGTAGAACTAGTTGCATTTGCAGGTGATTTTCAGTCAGCCACACTGTAATTTGTTTACAAAATAGAAGTTTTTCACCCACCTAGTTAATGCTGCATTTCTCCTTAGTGCCCTTTTGAAATAAGCATGCAGGCAGAGAGAACATGATTTGACCAGCATTATCAGCTAAATAAAATAGCTCTGTGTTTCTCTTTCTTAAGTTATATTGTAAGTTGCTTTTTATTGTGGTGTTCAAACAAAAAATATCTCCAAAGCCTGGGCTCTGCCCAAGTCCTTTTCCTTGTGTATTCTGTGTGCATGTTTATACAGCAGTGAGCATAGCTGGTACAGAAACAATCTAGTTGTTCTTTAAGCTAGACCTGGCTATTGCTGTCCTCCTGGACTACAGACCCTGCCAGGAGTCCAGGAGTGGTCTCAGACTGCTCGCAGATGCCTCCTGCAGCGTCCAAGTGAGCTACTGTAAAAGGAGCTTGGTATGTCTGGAAGAGCTGCAGCCACTGCAGTGCAGACATGCCCTGAGGTGAACAGTGGTTGGGGATGAGAAATGTCTATGTTTGGTTCCAACTTTTACTAAAAACCTTGGAATACTAAAGAAATCCTTCCCCCCCCCCTATATTTTATAAAGAAATGGTCTGATATATAACTGCTCTTTGCCGTTCCCTCTGAAGTACTGACTCCAGCAGTCTGTGAAGCTTTCAGTGTGTGCACATCCGTGTGTATGGGGTGTGTGTGTGTGTGTTATTTATTTATTTCAGTCTTTCTTGAATAGAACTGAGTGGTGTCTCAGGAGCTTTGGGACAGTGGCTCTCAGTGGAGGATTAGGTATTCTTGCGAGAGGAATGAATTGGGGTTCTAATTAATTTTGTGTTGTCTGAGGCTCTGTCAGGACTAGTGCTCTGAGCAGATTACATGGAAACGCACAGATGGTTTTCCCAAAACGTGCAGTATAGCTTTGAAAGAAAGCATGAGAGGCGAGTATGCCAGTCTGTAGAAGAAAAGGAGAGGCAACTAGAGAGCAAAGGTAGACATCTTGCTTGACAAAGGCAGGATCAGATGTTTCTTGGTAGATATTTGAGTCATGATGGTACCAGGCTTCGGGTATGAATGATCAAGAGCTTAGTTTTATCTGTGCTATTAATTTGTGGCTAAGAAATAGATACCAACTGGGCATCTGGCTTTATATCATGTCCCTTTTTGGCAATGATGCTGTGGGAGATGTGTCAGGATGAAAAGTGAAAAGAGAGCTGGTCTCTTTGACTCAAGGTTTGAGACCTTTAAAATCCTGATAGATTGGAATGTATTTTCCACCATTGGTTTCTGTGGAGAGCAGTTCTAATAACATCTCAGTTTGGGGAAATTCCTGTATCAACAAGACAGATGTAGAAAGTGTGTTTGCTTTTGCTTTTTTGGTTACCACTTGCATCTCGAAGTAAGGAGTGGGAAGCATTTGAAAAACAGAGTCCTATTCCCATCCCCAACATTAACCCTCCTGGATTGTCCTGTTAGATTTGCATCTGCTGTCCTGCTCAGAAGGTTGTGTACAGGTTATTTAAGGGACAGAGCTGAAGGCTCAGTAATCAAAATGGCTGGAGCCTGAAATAAAATACAGATTCTCTTTCTAATTTTAGTCAAGAAGCTTCACTGGGTCACATTGATCAGTTCTCTGCATTGTAATAAATTTGTTCCTGTGTATAGTGTCAACATTTAACATCTAAACTTTATCTTTGGAAGGCTGGAACACCATGGAGATCAGTATTCGTAAGGTGCGTGAAGTCACCTGTTAAATGACACAATGAGTGACGTGTTCTGATTTTTGGAAGAGTTGCTTCTGAAAGATGCGCTCATGCTTATACTTACAAAATCATACAGTTTTTTCTGAAAGTGACAGTTTAAAGTATAAATGTCTAAAAATTTAAGATTAAATTCTTCTGGTTTTGAAGTAAGGAAGACAGGCTGTATATCATGTGCGTGAAGTATCTGTACTGCATACTGCTTGTGTTCAGTAGTACGTACTCTAATTTCCTTGGTAAAATACCAGACAGAACAAATGTGCTGCTAAAGTCTTTGTAATGAGATTGTTTGCCTCTAGTAGTACAAGATGAGAATTTTAAGTCTACTGCTGATGCTCTAGTTGAGAAGAGAGTTGTTCTTTCAATTGACTATTTAGGTGAAGCAGATAAAACACTGCTAATAGGTACTCACAGCTTTTATCCTCTAAATACGCATGTGATGAGGCTGTCCAGGTTGACTAGAAGGTAGGAGACACTCAAGATTCCACAACGGAGCAGAAGCAATGGCTTAAAAAGACAGATCAGTTGTAAAAGTGCTCTGTCAGGAGGTCAAGGTGCCACGTCCAGCCAACTCTGCTATGCAGCTCTAGGAAACTGCCTGTGATCCTACCTGTCCTTACTCAACAGTTTATACACTCCTAACTTCCAGCTGTACAGTATGCCATACTGTTACAGTATCACTAAATTTTCTGTGGAGTGAGGTTTTATTTGTTTGTAGGTGTCAGGTGTGAAGTTACGACCACCCTCTTCTACCAGGCAGCTGAATGGCAGGTTGTAGCGATCCTGGCTAAGTAATAAATCTGGCTAAGGAGATGTGCATGTCATACAGTTATTTAACATATCTATGCTTGACTTTCATTGTCAGCTTGATTTCCTTGACCCAGAGTATTCTTTCACCGTTCACAAAGTGTGTCTTGCTTTACAGGCCTGAGCCCCAGTATAGGGCCAGTAGGGAGTGCATGCCGTTGACTTCAGCACTCTTTTTCCCTTCCAGCTGAGCCTGGAAAACCTTAGCCAAAAGACGGCAAACCACAGGGAAGTGGAAACGTGTGTGATGTAAGTGACACATAACTTTAAAAAATACTGGCTAGCATCATGAAACTTTCATCTGTTTCCCATACCCCTTCTCCTGCTGCC
The DNA here is from genome assembly GCF_000699145.1 of Aptenodytes forsteri. Lineage (NCBI taxonomy): Eukaryota > Metazoa > Chordata > Aves > Sphenisciformes > Spheniscidae > Aptenodytes > Aptenodytes forsteri. Next base: position 80,099 of record NW_008795382.1, on the reverse strand, counting down.
TTTCGGCTCCAACTGCTTTGCATAGTCTTGCCATCCTCTGGGATGCCTGTAAGCTCTTCTACCCTGGGTGCTGCAACGGGATGAATTTGTAAAATCTATTAATGTATTGTACTAAGCAAACCTGGAATTGTGCGTTCTGAGAGTGTGTTGGAAAGAACCTGGCACACGAAGTGCAATGCTTGGCTAGCACAATTTTTCTGCCTTGTATGGCCTGAGGAGTTGGCAAAATCTTTGAGAGAATAATAAGTTCTGCTGGAAGTCACCATTTTCTGACTTATTTTAACAGTTTTTTAAAGCAATGTTTCCATGTCTCCTTTTGCAGACTCTGGAGATCTTTTTTTTTTTTAACATGTGCTACTTGAGGAAAAAAAAATGTCATGCAAAACAGTCCAACAGTTTCTTTTGCATGAAAGAAAGCAAAAAGCATCAAACACAAGAACAAAAAATTAAGTAGGTGATATTTCTGGTATAGCTCAGTTGACAAAACTGGGAGAACTGTCTGTTTGCAGAAGAGGAGCACAGATCTGTGGGGTTACTTCTAGTATCAAAGAGGAGAGGTCCACGTTGTGGATGTACTACTGGTTGCATTTTATTTATATTTTTCATTTGGAGCTCAGCAGTCCCTGAGGAAAGGGCGATGTCAGTGGCTATATTCCTCCCTTTGCTGTGCCCACTTGCTGTTTCTAATAATAATTCTTTCTCCTGTCTGTAATGCTGCTGCATTACAACACAGTCTTTAGTGCAGGGAAGACCTCCTCCTTTCCTGAGCTGCTCATGATAGTAGTTCATTCTTTGTACGGCACCAAATACCACCCCCTTCGGAGCATGATAAGCCAAAACCAGTGCATGAGATAACTAATTTTATTTTCCTTCTGTGTCAGCTGGAAAAGCCAGCTTCACCTATCATTTAACGGCTCCTGTTGTCCTTTTTCTTTCCATCTTCCCTTCCCATCTTTTCTTCATATTCAGGCATGTGCAGTGGCTGAGTGAAACCAGGGTTTAAATTGCAGCAGCGCCTGTCTCATGTCTGTAACGAAAATGCTTCTTTGAATTTGAGATCTGTAGAAGAATTACCTTCTGGCAGCTTTTCTAAAGATATCTCACAGAGGGAAATTGTCATGTTTATTACTACTGTGCTTAATTCTTCACCGCTTTTATTTCTTTCTTGATTGAACCCCTTATTTCTTTTCCTGATTATTTTTTCCTAGAAAGAAGACTCTGTTTGCCCATGATGTGATTCAGTCTGAGTATTTTTATAATGTATTTTCTGTATGGTGTTGTTTTATAATCATCATGAGGATAACTTTGACATGTAGTGAGTAAGAAACCAGTCCATTCTGAGCAGGACTCATGCTTTTAAAGTGTAACCTTTAAGGATTTTCAATAGGACTTTCCACTGTACCATTCATGTGTGTAAATACACTGGATAGTCTAGAAGTACTCCTGTTTTCTGAGTGCAATATGTGGCAGAGCCAGAGCATGCCTTTAATTATCCTGCAAGAGGGTGAAACTTGATCTTGTCCATTGTCACTGTCCAAAGTTGATTATTTGGAGCATACTTGTTCTGTCATCCCAGAGGTGTTATGTCTGTTGTGCCTATTCTATCCCACAGGCAATTGTGCTTGCATCTTCAGGTCATTAAGAACAGCGATAGTTTCATAATTGTGTGGGTAGCTAAGGTTTCATTTCATTCTACTTTTAACTGTGATTTAGCTGTTTGTTTCTGGGTTATTTTATAATAAAAGAGGGCACGTTGAGGCTTCTGTGTTTAATTTATTACGTACTAATGAAATAGTTTTTTGTAAGCACCCAGAGTCTTCTCCATTCATTCTGATGTCTTAGATCAAGTGTCTTCTGGTCACCTCCCTCCCTCTAAAAGCATCAGTAGAAAATGAGATTAATTTTTTGCGTCTGTCTTACTGTTTAGGTGCTTAAGGTTGAGTGAGAGGAATACCACCAAAATGTTTGACAAACAAGGAAGTTAGGCTAAGCATGTCTGAAAAGCGCAGATTTTTTTTTGAGTTTCTCGTAGGGAGTTCTGTTCAAAGCCCTTTTTAGAATAAGCATTAAATGTGTAATTCAAAGCATGCTGATGGAAGTATGCACGTTAGACCCAGAATAAGACACTCAATGCAAGTCTTTTTTTTATATCATATGAAATACATATGACAATCCAGATTAGAACCAGGTAGAAGGCATATTTGGAATGCTGAATGGTAGGGATGTTTTCACGGCAGCAACTATCATAGTGAGTTTTTTTTAGTCTACTACTATTAGCTGTGTTTCAGTCTTTTTGTATCAATATCCAATTGCTGAGTATTGGTTTTAATGGAAATTAAAATGAACAAACAGAAGTTTTAGCAGAAGGTCTGTGAAAATTTTGCCATTTGCAACAAGATTTCCCCTCTTCTTCCACCTAGCCTCCTTAGTCACCACACACACAAAGTTTGAGCTGCAGTACCTTAATGATATAAGTACATCTCTTTGTTTTAAACCACTGTTTAGGTCATGTTCAGTAATAGTGCTTTACAATGTCAAATACTGATACTAGCTGGTTTTTGTTTTGGCCTGTGCTGTTTCTCACCATCTTCGCGCTGCTGGTTGTGCCAGGATGATAACCTTCCCTGGAACACTGAGAGCATCCCGCACTTGTGATGCTTATCATCTGCTTAAATAATCTAAAATATAGGGGTAATAATATGCAGTGGAACTGTTACATTTTTCAACACAATCTAGTTTTTACTGTCTTTGCTAAGTTCATGTGACATGCAGTTGTATCGGAACTCTTTTATTGTCATAGTAAGACATTGCCTGGCAGGCAGGCCCTCTATACATAAAACCCGAAGTTGCTTCTTGCAAATGAACCTGAACTTTTTGTAAGATACTCATTTTAGAGGACGCAGGGTTTTGTTGTCTTCACCCTGAACTAATCATCTATCTCAGTATTCTAATGAATTTTTTTTTCTCCCATCCCTTCCTTTCATATCTGTGTTTTGTTTTTTCCCTTTTTTTTTTTTTTTTTTTTTTTTTTTACATGTCTGCTTTTTGTGCTTGTGGCAGCTTCACTTTAAAGTGGAACTTGATCAGGCATTTATTGATATTTTGATCTCTAAAGCAATACAAGCTAAAGTCTTGATACACATGTTGATGTATGTGGTTTTTAAGATTTCACCTTACTCAGTTGTAGAGTGAAGATGTAATTTTGCAGGTACTGTAGTTTCATGTCTTCTGTGTGGAACAGTCTGTTTTACCAGTAGGGATTCTTTTCTGGAGATAAGTTTGAGTGACTGAGACTTAACTTCATTTCCTCTCTTTCAAAAAGTAAACCCCTAACTATTCTAGTAAGTGTGCTCCTTTTGTATGCTTCTGCAGGTAAGTCTCTGCCTCTTACTCCTTACCCCGGCTATATAATACCACATTTTAGCCTAAACTCAGGCTACTGGTTGCCTTAATACCATCTGTGTGGCTTGATTGCAACATACATTTTTTTTCATCTCTGAACCTGCAAATAAAGGAAAAACTGAATGTCCTAGTGGAGTGTCTCCAGGGTATACTAATTTTTCAGGTCTCTATGGAATGTCAGAACATGCTTAAATGTGGTTTGTTTCCTAGGTTCCTTCACTAGCAGTCTCTGATAAGAAGACAGGTTGTTCCCTCTGCTTTTGGCAGTTTCTTTCCATGAGCAGAAAAGGTGCTTTTGCCCTCTGCTTCAGCAAAGCCACATGCCGATAGCCATATCAGGAGGCTGACCATACAGAATATTCTCCAATATTTTGTTTTCAGTTTGGTAATATCTCTTCCCCACCCCCACCCCTTTCTTCTCTCAGTTCTTCTAACTTTCCACAAACTAGTATTGTGCTAAATATTTAGGAAGTGGCTGGGTTTAGAGTAGGCTTTCAAAATACACCTTAATTGTCTATAACCCAAGAGAGGTTTTTTCTCCTTTCTCTGCAACAATTATTTTTCCTGCCTTCTGCCTCTGATACCTTTCAGATCGGCAGGCAGTGAATTTTCTAGCATGTCTTTTATTGATTGCATAAATGGCCCTCTTTGCAGTGGGTCTAGTGGACTCCCTCAACATGAGAACCACAGTTGGTTTTACTTGCCTGCACCAGGGCTAACACATTCAGTTGGCCAATGTTGGCAGTGGTTGGGGTAGTTGGATAGTATAACTTAAGGGTAGCATAAAATAAAATTGACTTTACCGTTACATTAAAGGAATGATCTACAGACTGTATGAAACATACTTTGCAATTTAAGCAAGCTCCTCAACTTTTGAAAATGTATCTGAAGCTGCTCTAGAGTGCCTGGTCTACCACAGTGGAGCGCTGCAGAATCCAAGGGCCTCGCTGCAGGATTTAGGTCACCCTTGCTGTGGAGCACACAGGACCTGGGGTATTGTCCCTCTTCCTGAAATTCCTGAATCACCTCCTGGCTGCTTCTGACATAAGTTTTTTAGCTCTCGCTGTTCACTTCGATTTCATATGTTGGTGCTTTAAGTACTCAGTGTTCTTTGTTTCATGCTGTGTGAATGTAAATGTTTAGAGATTTCAAACACAGGCTGGTGCTTCACAATATTCATGTCCTGCTTGCTAGGCTCATGCCAACAGCTTTTGACATCTGGTTGGTATGTTTTGAATTCTCTTACGCTGTCTGGCACCCATATTGCAGTTACCTGACAATAAATAGATGCTTCCTACCTTTTTCTGGAACTCTTCAACAAGCGGTTTGTGCAGTGCACCCCATGTCTTTGCACTAGTGCTCTAGTGCACTGTCAGGTGGGTGTATAAAAGACAAGTGAATGTGAGCTGCATCTTGTCTAAACTGGGAAATCATGAAACTGCTTGGTTGGCAGGATATGCTCACTAACTTATCCCCAAAAGCTGGGGGGAACTGCCAATTTCTTCTGCGTTTGGTAGGCATGAAATGTTTGTTCAGGGAAGTATTTCTAAAGTCTGCTTGGTTATTATGAAGGTTTTTCCTGACAGTTGATGAAAGATGCTTCTGGGTACTTTCCAATGACTGTAAGGAGTTAGCATTGCCACTTCCTGGCTTGAATTGGGACTTGTAGGTAATTATTTATGCAAATAGCATCCAAACAGAGCTGCTGCACAAATGGAAACTTGTTGCTTAACAAAAGTGCTTACCAGAACCGGTAGAGAAGTTGCTGAAAGTAAAAGCTCTGCATTTGCCCAGTTAGAGGTGTGTTTATCTTGCACTAAAATTCTTAGAGAGCACAGAAGAGCCAAAGACCTGGCAGCCATTTTCAGAGGAGCATGTTTTGTTGCTGCTGCTGAGAAATCTGTAGCTCACCTTTGGATGATCAAAAGGTAATTTTCTATCTATGTATGTTTCAAGTAAGATTTTAAAAGCCAGTCTGCCTTTATAGGCTTCCGTATTCCCTCGCTTACTCAATACTAGGATTATCTACGTTGTATTTTAGTTTTTTGTTGAGGTGATTACTGTACAATATGACATTTTGCTCACATGAACGGTAAAAATAGATCTGCAGGTATAATTGTGGGCAGTGCAAGCCATGGAATTAAACAGTCATGAGGAAGTAGAGAGGAAGCAGGATATTTTTTAGCATTCTGTCTAAAATTGCTATGTTTTAGCACTAGCAACTAGTGAGCTACAGTTTTCAGCAGTTACAGAAGAAAATGAAATGTAAACAGAACTGAGGCTAGTCTCTAAATACGGCTGCAGGATAAACACCTCTGCAGAAAGGCAAATTTAGAGAGGATTTCTTTGTCCAAGTATGAAACCCAAGTACTGTTTGTGTTACAGTCCTTTTGTTGGCAGTTTTGTGTTTGTGAATACAGTCCTCAGAGTTATTTTATTTTATGACCCTTGTACCACTTTTATTTTTAATTTTGCTCTGTTAACTAGTGCATTGTGCAATAATTAGTCCCATGCTTTGATTCTCAGCTGTTATTTTTAATGAGTCTTGAGAAGAGTAACCTGTGGGAGAATTGCATGCTCTTTGTTACCATCCCCATGGAACTGTACATGCATCTAATTGGGATGTGTTCATAGTAGCCCTCAATTTTTTAGTAATATGGCTATTTTCTTCTTCATAGGACTGAGTTTGCCCTAAAAGAAATCATGTCGTCAGGAGGAGCTGAAGATGATATTCCTCAAGCAGAGAGGAAAACGGTGACAGACTTTTGCTACTTATTGGATAAATCTAAACAGCTCTTCAATGGCTTAAGGTTAGTGCATTTTTGACAGTATTCCTTCAGAAAAGCATTGGAACATACACTTTAGTATGTGAGTGATGCTGAAGTCAGTTGTACAATGAACAGTTCGAACTCAAACCCAGTAAGTTTGTTTAGGAGAGAACAATGTGCACCTATGTATGGGTAGTTTTGGACCATGTATGTAAGAATGTCTGTAGTAGAGGTTCACGCATTTCTTCAAGACAGTAGGGAAGGAAATGTGAGAAAGGTGAGCTGAATGTCTCAGTCATGTCAGTTAACAGTAAACTAGAAGTTGGAAATTCGGTGAAATTGATAGAATTCATACTGAAATGTTGTGCATGAAGCACACAATTAAGGACTAGGTGTGGCTGCATACAGTCAACAGCATGCAAGGCCAAAACCCCACAGCCTCTGTACCAAAAAAAAAAGGGATGAAAAGGATTGGCCTAGGTGGGAGGAAAGGCGGGGAAGGAATATTTTTTGCGAAGAAATTTAGGAAGTGATAAACAGAAGCATCTAAACCATAGCCTGTATGTGTCTGGTGAAACAAATGCTTAATCTGAACTGTGGAGAAAGGTAAAATCTGCATTTATCTACAAAACAGCTGCAATAACATCTAGAAAGTCTAGCTGTTTTGTCACCACCAATAAGAAGGGGAATAAGAGTAAGGGGAGTTCAAGGAAAATAGTTCACGTTTGGACAGTGATATAGGCATCCTGTTTATGTCAATATATGCTGAGTTAAAGATAATGTATTCAAGAGTTGTTTTATTTCTAAGCTTTGCTGTAGAGTCTCTTAAGCAACGTGGTTTTTAGCTCATATCTTGTTGGCAGTTCAGCGTCTTACTGGTCTCTGAGTAATACTGTATGTTTGGGCCCATATAGCTTGCTGTTATTCAAACACAGATGGTTAGCAAAGATGGTTTTAATTCCTTCCCCCCCCCGCCCCCCACTATTGATAATCCTTTCATGTGCTTTAGAAGTTGATTACCAAATCCAAAACAAACAGTTTGTGCTCCAAATTCTGAATGGTAAATGGGCAGTAGAGACAAGGAGTGATTGTGATTCGGCACTCCATGAAACAGGGTCTAAAGCAAAAGGATTGAGATCTTGAGGCCAGGATTTCTAGGACCATATATGCCGTTACATTGGCTTTCTGATATAGCTCACTTGAAATTTTGGCCTGAGTCACTGAAGAGTACAAATTAATACAGTTCATGTCTGGATGCGTGATGCTCAAGTTCAGATCACAGAGATGGCAGAGCACCTACAGCCATTCTGTCTTTTCCTTTGGGCATGGAGGGAGTTAGTACTTGTATCAGATTTCCAGAGGAGAGATGTAGTTTCTGTGTGTATCCACGGTACTTTGCCAAAAAGAAACCTTCTTATCCAGCTAGATGAAAAGAAAATGGAAAATACCTTTGGATGAAATTTGGGCAATAAAAATAGAGATGGGCTTCAGCAGCTGGCTCTGCTGTGTGAAAATAAGAACATACTGGAACGGGAGCCTGCCTCTGTCCTTACTGTAACTTGACACAATTAACATAGTTGCTTCTTGCACTGAACTTGACCATCATTTCACCTATAAGTCCTGCGATTCCTATGGGCATAATGACTGGATAAAGCAGCAAGATAATTTTCAGGTATCTCCTCTGTTAGTGCATGTTCTCTTCTGGGTAGTTCACCTGGAAATGACTTAGCAAGTATCCTAATTCTTAGTCCAGTTGCTTGCTTTTCCCTCTAGCATAATAAATGCATTTGATGCATGCCTGCCTTCTTCTGTTTTGAAGATGGTGATGGCCTTTGCTGCTGTGTTTTATGCCATTCTCTTGTCCCTACCATGTTTCATGGAAATGAAGTGATGGGGGAGGGAGAGGAGAGCAATGATTTCCTTCCTGAAACCTCCTCTGGGCACTTCAGCTAAAGGGAACTGAGCCTATAGCTGTGTTGGCAGCTGCTTAGCTGTTGCTGCTGCCAAAAATGCAAGGGCTCAGCCTGCCACGTCTTTGTTTCAGTAGCATTTCCTTCCCCTCTTCCCAATACAGATGCCAAATACAGCATTTGAGGAAAACATATGATGATCTGCCAAGGTTGCTACTCCAAAGTATACTTCATGCTCGCACTACCAGTGATACCATCCTTTTGTGGCCATGCCTGGTAGAGTAACTTAGAGGGGAGGTTGTCTTTCTAGTGTCTGTACTCCCTTTTTGAATACTCTGAGCTATAAGTTAGAAACAACTTTTAATGAAGTATGTCCCAATTGCTCTCTTCTCTCCCTTCCCCACTCCCACTTGCTTTTTTCTTGGGAAAAGGCTGGAAAGAGGGAGCATGTTAGGAAGCAGTTTTTCATGGCGTACTGTCACCAGTTATTATTTTCTTTTTATGTTAAAAAGTGCTTAAATGTGTTCAGTATCACAGAGAAGCTTGAAACTTTAAGAAATGAAAAGACTTTCCACATATGTCATGCTTTCCCAGATTATAATGTTTCATTGCTCATTGTGCAGGCTGCAAGAATCACGACTGCTGTCCTTTTATGGAAAGAGGTGATAGTGTTTAACCATTTATTTTGTAGACTTCTAGTAAGATGCAAGTTGAACCTCTTAGTTTTGTTCCATGCTGCTGCTGCTGATGTAGAAACAACAGGACCCTGTTAGCTTCAGGTAATGCTGCAGGCTGTACCCTGTCTGGTACTGGGAGGGGACTGGCTTCTCGCACCAATTGCATCAGTGAGGCAAGTTAATGTGAGTGCTACTGGTGTGCTTACTGTCTTTGTGGGTTATTAGAGGCGATAGGGAAGCGATGCCACAATGCCGTTATCCCACTTCTGCTTAGGTTCTGGGAATAGGAGCCTGTAATTACTACAAGCCTATGAACATAAAAGGAAATTGTCTCTTTTATCACCTGTCAAAACTGTGAATGTATTTAAAGCTCTGAATGTTAAACTTACAGTTATTGTAACCTTCCGTTTTGAAGCATACTGCTGAGTCTCTAGGACTTTTTCAACATCTTTACGTCTCTGGAAGTTGTCCCTATGTGACAACTTCCATGTGGTCCTGGCCAAACAAACCTCAGCACCTTTAATTGGTTTTCAGCCAGTATTACCTGGCTTCTGCCAACAGCATGGCTGAAATGAACTACTGACAGAAAATGAATTATGAGCACGTAAGTAGTGCTGGTCTTTCCTGAGACTATACAGCAAGAATGGGACAAAATTCTGGACTGTCTATGGAATTTATGCACCAGCCACTCTAATGTGGCAAGGGAACCAGTCTTCTGTGCCCAGTGCGAGAAACCATCCTTTTAGAACATCTGAGTTTGTGTCTTCATGTCCAGTTTGGAATGTTTTAAAAGCCAAGAAATTGAAAACAGTCTCCACTTGTTGTTGGAGGCTATTGTAATGAAGTGTGTAACTGTCTTCCTTGTCTGGATAGAACTGTCCTAAATCAAAGCATCTCCATTGCCTTCTCTGCATCTAGATTGCTTCTTGCTGCCACTTCCTCTGTCCTGTAGAGCTGATTGTGATCAGTAACAGCATGAGTGAGTACCCCTACCACTGCCTGTTCTGTACCCAGCATCCTCAGCCAGGCACACCTCCGAGGAAGATTAGGCTGTTGCCTTTTTCTCTCCATATTGATCTAGTATCCTTCTGTAGATCTGGAAGTAGCAAAATGTCTTGCTATAACATAGGTCTTTTGCTCTCAAGTTGGGTGTGTAATTACTTGTGGATCATATATTCCCTGTCTCCTTCAGTGGGGGGAGCTGTATTAATAATCCACTCTGCAATCAACTGAGTCTTTAGTATTCTTTTGGGCTATTTCTCACCAAATAATGCTGATCCTCTGGTCCGATTAAAAAAATTGCACTAAATGTTCCCTTTTGCTCATGCATCTGTTTTCTCACAGCAAGATTTTTTGACGCATGGGAGCAACATGCGTGATGTTCAGAACACAAAACAGTAAATGGATAGCGGCAATGGCAGCTCTTGTCTGCAAAAATCTGCAGTGAAACCATGGTAATGTATTGTCATAAATGAAGTTTTATTACAGCCATGTCAGAATACTATCAAAAGAACAAGTGCTACTGTCTGTTTCCATGGAGATCTTTCCCGTTCCCTGGGGAGCCGAGGAATTGCATGGTATTGTGCAGCTATGCCAGCTGCAATTAGGCAAGCACACTGCTTGAGAAATATACATGTGGACACCCAGCAGTGACTGTGGACAACAACGGCCAAACACGTGTACGCTGCGCTAACAGAGGCTTTTTAAAATGCCACTAATTTTCATATATTCAAAACTAATGCAGCACAGTGAGTTGAACTAGGTTTTATAAGAATGTTTAGGCTCGTGCAGAGGAAGGTACAGAATCAAGGGGGTGACAGAGGTGCGCAAGGGAAGATGACAGGGGAGGTATAAAGAGCTTACTGGTGAGGGATATATGCGTAAGCATGATCAGCAAATAGTTACCTGCTTATTTCTTAATTTGTGCACATACCTACTTCTCGGTGTTTGAGAGAAGAAGGGTATGTTTCCTTGTATGTTTCCTTGTTTCCTCATGTTAGACCTTTGCTAAAATATCCTAAGCAACTTGGCCTACAAAGGCCGATTTACTACTGGTAGGATTCTTTGAGTCAACTTGCTAATTCAGTCATTCTTTAAGTTAATGCCAGGGAACTTCCATTTTTATTACTTTTTTAAATGATCCATTTTAGTGTTGTTTTGTATTTGTATTCACTTTTTATTTTATTTTACTTAACATTGAAACTTGTGGATGTGCTAATCAAATTTAACACTACCTCTTGCTATATCAAAGCCTGCAATATATCTTAGGCATGTATTTGGCCAGTTTCTTAACTTCTTTTGTTTAGCTAAAATGTTTATGTCTATTAGAACAATAGAAAGTGGTGAATGTTGCAGTAAATGCTTTAAATTTGCATGTGTTTGTATCAAGCTCTATTTGGATGAAGATGTTTGTGCCCTGAAGCACATGTTTATACTCCTGTTTAGCCCTTCCTACGCCAAAGTATGTTCCAAGATGTTGAGCAGCCAATTGCAAGTTTGAGAGGATTTTTTTGTAAAATCCTGCCCAGTTTCCTTGGCATCTTCATAGAATACCAGCAGCAAGTACTGGAATGGTTTTCCAGGCTGGTAAGAGTCATAGCTGATAACGGATTCATTTTATGTGTAGTAACTAAGCTAGGTCCCTTCAAGCTGTGTGGTAAGTACAGTTGGCTGATGAGCAAAGGAATATTAATTTCCTTTTCTACCTAGGGTGCTGTTAAAGCAATTACACTTAGCAGAAATGCGCCAGTACGCTGCTCTGGAAATTGTAGTGTACTGCTTTGCTTGTCTTACTCCTCCAGAGGACATGGTATGGTTTCCAAAAGGTGGTGTTTCCCTCAGTCTTGACCTCCCAGGCTTGGAAGTGGAATATGCTGCTTTTCTGTGCCCATCTGCTGAAGGCTAAGGTGTTGGATGGTATATTAACCAGCACAGTGATTTGAGAGAGCATTCCCTGAAGAAATAATTTTTGAATCAAATGAAAGATTATGCCATCTTGAAAAAGCTGTTCCACTTCCAAGTAGAGTTGTATACCTCCTTTGAATCAGCTTCAGTACAGATTTGTAAGCAACAAGTCTTCAACGGGACTGAAGGTTTTGGTCTCCTCTGTTGCATTTGTTCCAAGATTCAAGTAGCTCCGAGGTTGAAGGCCTTCTGTTAGGATTGAGAGCACATATCTTTAAAGATAAAATCCTAAGGACTATATCATAGTTGCGGGGTGGAGGTGGAGGGAAATATATCACAGCGTGGAAATCGAGTGGAGGTATGAAAGCAGAACTGAACTGGATTGACTGACTCGCCTTATAGCACTGGGCACTGATACGAAAAAAACAGAAGGTCTCCGGTTCTGACATACCACTAACTATGAGTTAGAGGGTGACAAATGTTGTGGTGATGATGTAACCCAACCCAGTGAATGTTAGTGGTGAGCATCCATATGCTTGCTTGATCTGGTGACATTTGGACAGCTGATTTACGTGTGATGTTATAGGGTCTGTTTCTGAAACACAGTGAACAGCCTCATCCATTTAAAAAAGATTATTTCCTTAATGAGTAGCAAGAAATATTATCAGTCTAAATGAGTCTAAATGAACTAATTTCCATTAGATTATTCTGCTTGCTCTTGGGTAGGTTTTTTTTTTTTTTACTGTGATATTTTAAGACTCCAATTTAGCTTTCTGTGCATATAACCATAAAATTACTTCTCTTTTAGCAAGACAGTAAGATGTTTTCAATCACCTGTTGAGAAGTGCATGTAGGAACATGGTTATTTCCTGTTTGGAGTGATTATTTGTAGGCCTGTTCTTCTGATGCTGTTGAGAACCTGTTAATATTGAGGAACCTTGATAAAGGCATGTTTACAGGGGTTAGCATGGATTCCTTTTTGCCCTTAAGACTGCATTTGTCCATAAATACCAATGTTTTTGCACATATCCAGTCACTTGACTCATGTTAACTCACTCATGGAGAGCACTGCTTCCATCTGCTGCTATTCTGCATGTTGGAGTAGCCATTCCAGAATCCCAGGCACATCTGGAGAGAACAGGCTCATGTGTACAGTGTGTCATATGTTCATAATAAATACTATATAAATACACTGTAAATGTACCATATGTTTCATAACTAACTTAAAAGTGAATGTCTACCTGTATAACTGGTGGAAGCTGTTGGACAACTCATCTTGTTGAATCTTTTGGGGAGGGAGAGTCAGCCTTTCCTAAGGGGCCTGCTGTGCAGGGGGACTGTTTGTCAGTCTGACTTGTAGCTGGACAAGCGCTGTCAGGTAGGATAATACGGATTGTGGATATTGACTGGCAATAGACACTAGAATAACTAGAATAATTCTGCTGTTCTTTGAATAAGTGATTGAGTTACAGTTCTTGCATTTGAAGGCCGAGTTACTGTCTTAATAGGAAAAGTTTTACTTCAAAAACTTACGGTTAAGCTGTACACCTTCAGTTTGATGTTATAGCATCGTCCTTTTTTGTATGGAACCTGCAGGGCTCAGGCAGTTTGCAACATTAGCTCTCTGCGTCCCCAAAGAGTCATTAAATGTAGGCAGTCACTCATAAGATTTGCAAAATGCATGGGACCTTTATTAACACTGATAACTTCAATCCTTTTGCATTTGAAAAGTGACTGGAGAATTCGTCTGAAAGTAGGAAGCAGTAATTAGGAAACAGCACTGAAGAATTTCTTCCTCCCCCCAATACATGCTGCTTTCTCATATATATGCCTATGCAGTCTTTTCTTGTATATATGTTAAATGAATATGCTGTCTGGCTTGTGGCATGTTTTTAGGGATGCTATGGTCAGATCTTGATACATGTACTTCCTACAAGCTAAACAGGATTTCCTTGTAGATTCCAGTAACAACAGGTTTTGAGAAACTAAGGAATCGTGGTTCTCATAGCTCTGGGTGCAGGCAGAGTTATAAAGCATTTCAAGTCAATTCTGACCAAAGCTATTCTGACATGGACACAAATGTGCTGCTGTCACACTGGGCTGACTGGAATCTGCTCCCTAACTCTGCATTTGTCACTTGTCTGTTGCAGGGATTTACCTCAGTATGGGCAAAAGCAGTGGCAATCCTATTTTGGGCGAACATTTGACGTTTATACCAAACTCTGGAAGTTTCAACAGCAACATCGGTAAGGGAACACTGTAGGCAGACATGTTCTGTGGATTTAAGTGTGACTTTAATCTCTGGTATGCCTAGGGGCCCCAGTGAAGATTGAGATTTCACTGCGTTATTCAAGCATGAAGGGAGGGAATAGCCACTTCCTGTAGTGCTCACAGTCTAATGAATTAAAATGTTGCAGAGTTTTCAGTGTGACTTTTTTAACAAAACCTTTTGCTCTACTTGAATGCATGTTGCTTTAATATATTACCAAGGAGAAGCTGGGATGATGGCCTCTGCAATGCAGAACCCATCTGGAATGGTGTGAAGCATCTTGCTGCAGCGTGGGCTCTGATCTTTCACACCTTACATTGGCTGCGTAGTCTGAGTGTTCTCCTGGGAAGTTGTGACCTTTTGTTGTGTGTATTTTGTGCAACATACTTATGTCTAGCTCTTGCAAGTTTATGCAAGATAAATGGTGCTTGTTCTGGTGTGTGTATGCAGTGCTGTTGGCTCTGTGAGGGACTACTACTGGGAATGCCACACCAGTAATGAAAGCTGAATTTGGCCCTACAATGGCTCTTTGTCTTGTCTGGTGTCATGTTCTGAGAAATTCTGGAATGCCTTTTAATCTTTCTTTTCTCTCTTGCGAAATAGACAAGTATTGGACAATCGGTATGGGTTGAAGCGGTGGCAAATTGGGGAAATTGCTTCCAAGATTGGGCAGCTCTATTACCATTATTAGTAAGTAAGCACAGAAAAGGATTCAGTAGGGGAATGCAGTGTTAGTGGCAGCTCCATGCCAAACATCTGGATACTCAGTCAGGAGAAATGAATGTATCAGTTGAGTCACGATGCCTGTTTCTGAATGAGAAGGCCTTTGGGACTGCATGGGGGTGCTGCAGAGAAAGGCACCCGTGAGCCTGATACCACATTGCTAGTCACATTGATACTGCCTAAGGACTTACCTCCTGCCTCGAAAGTGTCTCTAAGTCTTCCATGTGTGCTGCATTCAACTCTTGTGCAAAAGTGTGATTTACAAGTTTGGGAGCTTAATGTTCCTTTAAACTTTTGAGTTAACCTGTCACCTGTACATATGGGCACAAGATGGGCAGATTTGATTGTTATCTGAAATGGAATCCAAGCTCTGAAATCTATCTTCCCAGCAGGCACAAAGAATGAGAGTCTGGCTTTCATATGATGTTACTTGAGGAGGGAGTTTTGCCATTGATGCACAAGATTGTCGAGGGGGCAGGAAGGGAGGGTTTGGCATGGATTTCCATCTGAAGCAGTGAGCTAATCTGGTTCTTCCTCTGCAGCTTGCGCACTTCAGAAACCAGCTATCTCAATGAAGCTTTCTCCTTCTATTCAGCAATTAGGCAGAGGTCATACTACTCCCAAGTCAACAAAGAAGACAGGTATGTCTGAATGAATGCCCTCATTTTTTCAAGACTAAACGGTGTATGAAAGCCCCAAATAACTATAAACTGTAGAAGCACAACTGGGATAAAATCAGTGTTGTTGGAGGAAGTTTCTTTTAATCCTCCTGCCATGACTTTGCTGTATGACTGGAGGAATATTCTATTATCTGGGCCTGGCTAGAAAGCTATTGGCCCCAAAGTTTTGTCATTTTGAGTCCCAAGCAGTATCAGTGCTGGGACCCAGTATGCTGTGGCTGGAAGATAAGTCAGTTGGGCTGAAGCAGAGGAACCTGTTTGATTCTAATCAGGCTTTTCGGGGGAACATCAGTTAGTACTGCAGTACAGCAGCCTTCTGTAACAGACTGGGACAAGGTCCAAGAGCTTCAGGAGGCATAACGTCTTCCTTTTAAGACACTATACTGAGAAAGGTACACTTAAAGCAGGGCTGTGTTGCGGCAGTGCAGAGAATGTGCTGCCTGCCAAGAACATAGGCAGATATAAATAGGAATAGGTAGAGAACTCAGTTCTGGATCCTGATCTTACATTCTAGCCAGTAAACTTGGGTTCCTTCATCAAAGTAAAGAAGAAATGATCTGAAGTCATCATCAAGATAAATGTAGAAGGTTCGTTGGGGAGTTTCCTGCCAAGCATTCAAGGACCTCTGGACTTAAACTAATTGCACGTCTCTAGTCTTGCTGATGTCTAAATGCACCGGTGTGCCACAAAAAGATGAATGTTTCCCTGCTCTGTTCTGTTATCTGTTGATCCTATTATCTTCTCTCTTAAAAATCTCTCAATTTCAGTCTGAGTGCTTGAGCTGTTTCAGAGAAGGTAGGATTGACCAAACATGTTTCTAGATGCTGTCAGAAGATTTTAGAAATGGATGAGTAATTATGGGCTATGCTGACTTGCAGATCTCTAAGTTGTCCCAGGTGGGTGAACTCTGAGCCAGCTGTGATTATCACATGATGCAGTGGGGTCAGATATTGCCCATGAACTGTCAAAAGGTTTGAAGAGCCAGCTATTATATCTGACTCCCATGCCTGTTCTCGCGTAAGGAGACTGTGGGGAAGGGGGAGGATGTGGCTTTCTTGATGTATATTTTATGTCTCTGTACTCAATTTTAAATAAACCTCTAAGCAGCCAGGTAGCTATTGATCTTCACACGAATTCAGTTAGAACTCTTAATCTGCAGAGTGTTCAGTCTTGCTCTAGTCTTAAATTCCTCCTCTCCCTTACCCCTGTTGCCTACCTATGTTCTATTTTAATCTCAAATTTGGCTGTGGTGTTTTTGTTGTTGTGTTTAGGCCTGAATTAGTGGTTAAGAAGCTGCGTTACTATGCAAGGTTTATAGTGGTTTGTCTCTTGCTCAACAAAATGGATGTTGTAAAGGACCTTGTAAAGGTATGTTAAAATGAGGATAAAGGTGCTAAGGGGTGGGAGGTTCCTGGTTATTCAGGGCTTTTCTCCTAATTAAGGAATCCATAATATAGTCTATTTCAGTTGAAATATTACTCATTAGATCTAAGATGTTAGCTGCTGTTGCAGCATAGCTTTTCGGGTTTTTTTTTCCTCATTTAATTGATTGTGCTGTTGGATGCCACAGAAGGAAGGAATAACATGGCTGGAGCTATGGAAAGATTCAGTATGATGTGAACATTTGGCTGGAGAAAAACTTTAAAAATTTATATAGTTAGTTAGGAATAAACTGTAAGATGCATGTTATTCATGTGAAAGTGTGGGGATCATCTGATAACTCTGAGTATGTCTTCATTCCTGTAGTGGATTTAAGACATGGGTAGAATCTCCCCCAGCAAGTCTTCATGACACACACTTGCTTGGAAAGCCAGTGTCTCCTAGCTTGATGTTGAGCTTATTTCTCCTCCCTTCCAAACTGCTATCACTCTGCCCCATGTCTAGAACACAGCCTGAATACATTTTGCACCTTCCAGAGACCCATCAAAATTAAACCTTGCTAAATGATGTAGATATTACTGTGAAATTGGAGAGGCTGGATCTGCATATGCCTCTGCTGTGGGAGTAAAGCACTGAATGCCTATAAACACAATCTTTAGGTGCAACAAATAGAGTACAGGCCAATGTTGATCATTGCTTTTCTAGTATATCTGACATCCAACGTAGTGAATATCTTCTGTGAATCAGACATTTAATAATGACACTTCAAGCTCAAATGATTTGATAGCATTGTTTGAACACCAAGAAAAAATACTCCAATAGCTGCACCCTAGATAGGGAGGTATCCTTTAACTACAACAAAGGAACAGCATGCTTCTCCTGACAGCATATGCTTCCCAAACCCCTCTAACAACCTTGCTGCAAGCAGCTTCTGGTATTGACAGTTTTGTGTAGGTTGCATTACTGTCTTTGTGTCTAAGCTTACTTGAACTGCTAGCTTAGCTTAGTAGCAGCTAAAAAAGCCATACCGTTCACTTTCTCAATGTATTTAAAGTTACTTGTAAGCTGAAATTTGAGTCCTTGGTATCCATAGCTTATGGTAATAACCAGTGACATAGCTGTATGTGAGTGTGATAGTTATACTTAACTCCAGATATTCTTTGCATTTGGACCTACTTAAAAGACACTTTGCATTGCCAAAATTCTGTAACATTGGCATTCTGTCTCCTGAAAGAGCGCGTTTTGGCTGGCATGTTAGTCATAAGTGTGCTGCATATGTTCTCAAGTAATTTTTTTTCTTTAATTATTCTTAAAGGCCAGCACAGCTAACCAAATTGTAAAGTTATTGACTGCATGTTAAGCTCTCAGTTTAAGAAGTGACTATGTCTGTCTTTGAACTTTTTACATCAGGAGCTGTCAGATGAAATCGAAGACTACACTCATCGTTTTAATACTGAAGATCAGGTGGAGTGGAATCTGGTTCTTCAGGAAGTGGCAGCGTTTATTGAGGTGAGAATACCATTCCCTTTTAGTTGTTAGTTTAAAAGTAACATTTTCTGATTTGTTCACCGAAGTGTTCCTGTATCACTACCTCTATGTGGTAAGCAGGTGTGCCACGTGCAGGGACAGTATTTCTGTCCAATTTAATCATTGAATTAATCACGTTATACGGTAGCTTAACAGTGACAGCCGTTAAAGTGTCTGAAGAGTCAGACCTGGTCATGTAACGTATTGAAGACAGAAGTATGAAGCTGAGATATGCTTGGTCACCTTCTTGTTTTTGCTCTTGGTGTTCAGAAAATGGTGGAATTGAAAGCACAGCAGCTACCATGGTCAATATTTTGGAGAGACTGCCAACTCTAGTTCTGTTTTTGTGGAAGCCAATCCAATTTGCTGATGTTTTGATTGTGTTTCAACGTGTACTTTGTTGGAGTACTGGTCTCTTATACTGCTTATGCATTGCCAGCATATAATGGACAATACGGTGTAATCATGGCAGTTAACTGATAGGCTTTTAGCATGTCTGTAATGTGATCAACTTCTAAAGTTTGTTAAAAGGAAAATAAATTTGTTTATTCTGTCAAATGAGACAGTGTTCTACTTTCTTCCTTTTGTACAAGATGTCACTATGTAACACAAGTATTTATTTAAATATTGCCAGAGTGGATGGCAGCATTATCATTTGCTCATCTTCTTTGCTATTTACTTCTAGGAAGGGAAGGCGAACTAAAATAGTGCAGGATTCTTCTGTATTGTAGGAATGTTTAGTTTATTCTGCGTGAATTTGTAAGGATGTAGATGACATTTGGTTCCTCAGGGATAGAAAAGCTGAAG
This sequence comes from Aptenodytes forsteri, assembly GCF_000699145.1. Taxonomy (NCBI): domain Eukaryota; kingdom Metazoa; phylum Chordata; class Aves; order Sphenisciformes; family Spheniscidae; genus Aptenodytes; species Aptenodytes forsteri. The sequence continues at coordinate 61,052 of NW_008795382.1, read as the reverse complement.
CAGAGGTCATGTCATTTGAGGAAGTATGTTTTCTATTTGCTGTACCTTCAGGTACTTGTACCGTGTATTTGCTTGCAGTCCCTAAGAGCTGTTGCTTTTCCAGGTGGTGAGGTGTTACTCTGTAGGCTGCATACAAATATACAAATGTATATATGTATGGCAAATTAATTTTAATAATCTGCCTCAGTTATGAAATGTTTACTGTGAGTGACAAGACCTTTGGACTTCTCTCTGACTACAAATCTGTATATTTTCTTGAATTCCTGATTTATTCTGGTTGCTTTTTTAGGCAGACCCTGTCATGGTTTTAAATGATGACAACACCATTGTAATCACCTCTAACAGGCTTTCTGAAACAGGAGCTCCGTTGCTAGAGCAGGGAATGATAGTGGGACAGCTTGCTCTTGCAGATGCGCTGATTATTGGAAACTGCAACAACCAGGTAAAAGAAATTCCGGTGACTTGGGTTTGTATCTTTGGAGTTCAAAGTCCTTCCCCCTTTGACATCCCTTCTGATCATACAACAGAGATTCCAATAGAGGTGAACATTGAAATATTTTGATTATGATGTTTGCAGTGGCAGCAAGAAGAAGTTCTCAGAAGTAAGAGCTAAAAATGAAATGTTAGATATTAGACCTGTGGTACTGACCTCTTATTGCTTATATTCATCATGTCAATTAAGTAGATAAAATTGATTTTCATATACTGGATTGTTCTTAACAACACTGAGGCGTGAGAGGCCTCTGGGCTATGTCTAGAAAAAGCTTGACTTAAGCTTTCGCACGACATACTCCAGCTTGTTGCAACTACAGTTGCAACAGGAAGGAGTTTTCAAAGGACATTCAAGATCTTGTTTATTAGATGATGATTATGATGATAGTGAAGTTGTACAGACTTCATGACTTCTCTGAGCTCATTTTTCAGGTAAGCAAGGGAGTTGTATCTAAACTACAGTTTGTGTATCTCTTTCAGATTTTATCTAAATTCATAGTACTAGTGTTTTCTGCACTTGGTTTGTAAACACCCCAGAAAAGTCTGTAATTTGCGAAGCAGGGGTCTGCAATACAGTCAGCTGGCCTAATAGACCAGTAATAAATAGACTTTGTGAGCTCTTCTAAAAGTCACTCAGAGGTCTTTAGAGATTCAGAGGTGACACTGACAGAGATCCCTGAGAGACAGAAAATGGTCTGTCTGGTATGCAGTTGAATCTCTTACCTGGATAATTCCAAAGAAATACTGTTTCATCTGTGTCTGGCAGAGTAAACTGTTTGACTCTTTTGCAGGTCAAGTTCAGTGAATTAACAATTGATATGTTCCGAATGCTACAAGCACTTGAAAGGGAACCAATGAATTTAGCTTCACAAATGAACAAACCTGGAATGCAGGTAAGTTATATTTCAGTGACAAACCTGGCAGCAGATCTTAACTGGGTTTTGTTTGTTTGGTTTGGTTTGGTTGGTTTGGTTTTCAGTATTGTCACTGTTCAGAGCAGGTTAGTAAAACTGGTTAACTCTTACTAGAAGTTAGTGAAGAGTAGCTCAAACCTGTGGAGTTTGATCCAAGTAATGTCTTCCCCCTCCCCCCTCTTCTTTTTTTTTTTTTTTTCCCCCTTAGCAAACCTTCAATAGTGAAAAAATAGCAGAAATTAATATTTGGGCATCATTTCACAAATGGTTTACATTGGTCTAGCTGAGGTGCTTCTGAAGGGCTGCCATGCCTGTCCTTGTCAATATACACTCACCCCTTCCTTTGTTTTCACTCTAGTAGTCATGCAGCCAGGTAAGTTCATCAGCTTGCTAAGTCATCTGAAACTTAAATATCCCCTTCAGAGAAAGCATAAAGATATTTTATCTGGAGGCAAAAGGAAATACCTAGATTTTCATTTATTTAATTGAGAAGTGAATTTTTTCACTCTTCTCTTGGGTGATGCTTTAGAGAGTAAGAAAGATTTAGGTAACATTTAAGTGAGGGATTATACAAAGTTCTGGTTCAAATACTGTGCATCTTGCTTTACTGTGCAGTAGGAAATGCAGCATGGGCAGACCATTTGTGTAGGAAGTATGTTGAAGATGAACATTCTAATAAACAGAAATTTAGACGGTTATGAAACTGCTTTGGTAATATACAGTTGTTGGTTTTTTGTGTTGTATTTTGTTTGGTGTGGTTTTTTTTTTAACAGGAGTCAACGGAGAAACCAGCCAGGCGGGAAAACCCTCATAAATATCTACTTTATAAACCAACTTTTAGCCAGCTATATACATTTTTAGCAGCATCATTTAAGGTTTGTGAAATTGGTGAATTTCTTTGTAACAGAAAAACATCCAGAATGGTATGTGACACTGAATAAAATGTGGTTGAGATAATCTTTTATACTTCAAGATAATGAAGCCTTTTTGGCCTTAAAATGTACAATACCATCTTCAGAGAGGATGGAAATATTATAGATATGTGTAATTTGTATAGTAAAGGCAAATCTGTTGACTGCTGTTAAGGGAAAGAAAAAAGTTTATTTTAAGACAGAAACACAGCTTGCTGTTACACAGAAGTTGTTATATCATTGCTAAAATATAGCCATCTTCAAAGCGAAGCTTGAACAACTCCTGTGCAAGCGGTCTTCGTACTGGCTGTCCAGTATCAAGAGTGGTGCATGGCAATACCATGGAAAGCCTAAGTAATGTGATATAATGTAATAGTTGCATATAATTTAATCTTATCCAGTAATTTTATTTGTGCACGTGTATGTACACACACACACACATATATATACAGACATATATATAAAAATAAGTGTTTCCTATAAAATGTTTATCTATTTCCTAGAGAGAGATATATATTATATAGGAAATATTTCTTGAGATAAGAGATCTGGAGAACAGAAAAATCTTAAGAGTATTCTTCTACTTCATGTTGTGCCAAACTCAATCCAAAATCAGGGAAGTGTGTCAAGAAACTGTTGCTCTTAAGCACTGTGTACCTGGTAGGTCTCCAGTTCTGTATCCCATTTGAATTGTATCTCTCTCCTGCATGTGCTATGTTTTTATCTGTCTGTCTTATTTTGTTACCCACTGCTCTATTCCATGTAAGTAATCTATAAATTTGTAGACTTTTTTTCAATACAGTTGCTGTGCTTATTTTAATTTAATAAAGTTGCTGGGCTAATTATGCTTAATTATGACTGTACAAATCAGCAACTTAGGATTTAGTAGTAAAAACAGAATATGAATCCTATAAAGAAACAAGTTTCAGTTTGTTTCAAGAAAAAACTGTAAAGAAACAGCTGGTGAGGTGAAGGAAGTGCATCCTTACTACTTAGAATTTTGGGTGCCTGCATGCTCAGCCCTTTGCAGAAATTAAAAGCATCTGTTTCCTCATGCAGACATCCCATTAGAAAGGTAGAAAATAGATTTCTTTTACAGGTCTATACAGAAACCTGAATGTGTTGCGCTTGTTGTCCAGCTCGGAAGGGTTGGGGGAAGAGGCAGATGTTGCAGACTCTGGGGTATTGGGAAACAAAGAACTTCCTTTAGGATACTGAATTGTTTGGGAGTTAGGGTCTGCATGGATCTTGGCAGCTTTTGGTTTCCGTATATTGGAAAGCCTCAGATCTGGCTAGATAGTAAGAGAGTCTATGTGGAAGCAGATGCTTTTTTAGTGCTGCTTGAACCTCTAATATCAGCCTAGAGGTCTGTGTGGAAAAAAAAAAGTTTGAATGTATCATCAGTTTACACTTTTGTCTGTGTACTCAACTATTTGAAGGGGTGTATGTGGTGGGGAAGGGTATATACACATATGAAGAATAAGAGTGAAGGGAAGCCGGAAGCAGGAGTAGCACAATCTTAAATGACAATGGTTTTATCAGTGTGATGGTTGAATATTAAAATAAACTTATACATTTCTTCCCTTGCCACTCTTCTCTTTATTTGAATTTCAGGAGCTGCCTGCAAACAGTGTACTGCTGATATACTTGTCTGCCACGGGCGTGTTTCCATCAGGTCGTTCGGATAGTGAAGGTACAATAAAGGAATGCTCCCTGTCATGAACAGGGCTTGAATTCTCTGTATGTTCCAGGACAAGTGACCAAGAAAGATGTCACAAAGCTCCTTTTAAAAGACAAGTCAATTTTATTTTCCTGTCTACTTAGTAAGATAGCCTTTTTTTTTCCACAAACAATAGTTAATTCCCTGTGTTTTAATTAGTGTGCACTAACCTGAGACCTTTTCAAAGGACATATCCAGTTTTTGATGCATCTGAAGTATTAAAAGCTTCACCAATTTTGAAGACCACGTGGCTCAAATGATGCATCAGTGCAAAGTTAATAAAATGGCTAAATGGCACTTTGTGATTCTCTCCAATCTCCAGTACTATGAGAACATTTGGTCGGGAGATGGGTGGTAAAAGGGCTGAAGCGTCTGCAGGGAATGTTCTATTTGCACGCTTGTTAACCTGACAATTCAAGCCCTTCTCATGATTTTTGACAATTCCCCTCACCTCATCCACCTGTTCTTTGCAACCTAGCAGAATATTTGGATGCAGCTGCAATCTAAAAGCTGAAAACTGGTTGGCTGAAGTAGACACAATCAAAAGATCTGTTTATATAATTTAAGGAAAAGAAAAAAAGAAAAAGTTTTTAACATCCTAAATATTGTACACGCCTCATCTGTTTGAGACTTGCATTCCTTTATAAGATGCATGCCTTGTCCATCCCAATGCATGATTTATAGAGCTCTCAAAATGTTAAAGGAAAAAAAATCCCTGTCAGCTTTGGATTGTGGCAGTGATTTTTTTTTTTTCAAATGCTTTTAACATTTTACTTTTTGCTGCAACTTGGTGATAGGTTCTAACTCAGCTGTGTTCTTTAAAGCCTGTGTTATGTCCACTTCACTGCATGTATTGTTTCAACTTAATACCTTACTGTAGAGGCATCCAGGCTCTGTCATCTGAAGAGCTGCATGGTCAGACTTCAGTTTTCATTAAATGAATCCCATTACAACTGCATTCTTTTAATAAGGTAGTGTAGTCTGCACAGACCAAAAAGTTCTACCTTTATTAAAAGGGAGAGCAGCTGCAAGTTGCACTGTTCATCGCCTGTAAGCCATTTATGTTTGACAGTTCACATGAGACATTTGTAACAGTGCCAAATTAATGTATGTTCTGTTCCTAATTTTGTATTCCCAAAGCTTCCCTTAAAATGGAAAGGTGTCTTATGTATCCAAACCTGAAAAAATTGCATTTGGTGGCCAAATATGAGTCAACCAACTCTGCAAATGTGTAACAGAATGAGGAAATCCTAATACTTTATTTTACTAATGTTAGTGACATTTCATACCCCTATCAATGGCAGAAATATTTCCTGGTATCTCTAGCACATTTTTTTTTTTTGTGTAGGATTTGATATTTTTTATGGCCATTACTTTCATCTTTGCTCTCCATCAGACAGTTAGGCGGGTAGCTCAGTTGTGCAAACTTAGCAGAATATTTCTTTATCTTACCTTAGGAACACATGTCCAGGCTGTGTGCATTTAAAAACTGTGAATTCTGTATTTGAAATCTTAAAAAAATAAACCTTTGCTGCAGATTTGAAATCTGGTTAAAACTGTTTTGTCCTTTGTAGGAGTATTGAAAGCATGTTCATTCTCTGAGCTTTCTCTTCTCCCCTTTGCAATGTTATAACTGCAGATGATACTACTATATCTATTCTGAGAGGCTACAGGGGTTTTGATTGCTTGAGCCTTATTTTTTGATCAAAATCTGAATCTAGAATATGCTAGCTCATATAGTAAGTTTACAAAGGTATTAATTTTCCTGGGTGAAATGTGTAATGACTTTTAATCTTTTTGCTATGTAGTGTAACAAGAGCCAGTATTTGGATCTTTTGTATTATGTTTGTGGGTAAATAGTGGATAAATAAATTAGAAGTTACTAAGTTGCATTGCTTGCTTCTATTTGATAGATGCTGAAACTACTAAAAATGCATAAAATTGAATATGTAGTTAGTAAAGCCTCCACATTCCTCCATCCCCTCCCTTACAACTACAGTAGATCAGATTCACTTAGTTTTCTGGGATTTGTGGTTGCTTCCTCCCTTTCATATAATCATTAAATCCGTAACAGAGGTGAGTTACCTCTGCTAATTTTAGCTTTCTTTTTGCCATGTGTAGGTCCATATGATTTTGGTGGTGTTCTGACAAATAGTAACCGGGACATTATAAATGGGGATGCTATCCACAAGCGAAACCAGTCTTACAAGGAGATGCACTGGTAAGTTTCATGAGCGTGACAACTGCAAATTCAGAAGAATTTGTCTTTAATAGAGAAAATGCATCAAAGCCTCTTGAATTCAAACTCTTCAGTGCAGGACATCATAATGTAGATTGGCTTGAATTTGAACAATTAGAAATGAATATGCAACTCTAAATGATGATTTAAACACTCCAAAAGTATTACTGTGACTTAATGTAAATTCTTTATTACTGAAAAACTTCAAATTAATGGTGGATGATGTCTCAAGAAGATAAACATCTCTTGTTGGGAAAGAACTAATAAGAAGTCCAATAGCCCATGTTATAGAGAATACCAAATTAGTTTTGCAGTTACTCTCTGAGGATGAATCTGAGGACTGGGGCTTGAGGAATGTGCTTGCTTTTTATCTGGACATGGGCAACTGTGTGTCTGAGAAACCTGTGCACTGTCACAACTTTGCAGCAATTCTAGTGCTCTGTGAAGCGTCCCTTTCTCTTTACAGTCTTCACCCTGGAGATCTCTACCCTTTCACAAGAAAGCCCCTGTTTATCATTGTGGACTCCTCAAACAGTGTTGCCTATAAGGTAAGGCTCTTGAAAGCAGCTACTCTTATGATAGGATACAGTGTCAACCCCTAGTTAGCTTACACTTTTAACAGGCTATTTTTTTAAACAGTTTGTATTCAGTCTTTCTTTTCTTTTGAGGTTGTGCATGCTAGTCAGGATCTGATCCTATGAATAGGAACAAGAAGGAGAAGCACATGAACAGCCGCTCATTGGAAAGTAATAAATCCTCCTGGAGGGAAAAAAGGTTCAAGATTTCCAAGGTCTCTGGTGGGAGGTTTATTTTTGTTATATACCAAAGCCAATGAAAAGCCGCTCATTGGAAAGTAATAAATCCTCCTGGAGGGAAAAAAGGTTCAAGATTTCCAAGGTCTCTGGTGGGAGGTTTATTTTTGTTATATACCAAAGCCAAATCTTGGTGTGTGTGCATGGGGGAGGGAGATTACTAATCTGCCTTTTTTTTTTCCAGTCATCCAACACTCAGTTGCTTTTAAGCAACAGAAAGGAGTCAAAGCATTGAGCCTGATCTTATAAAACACGGGGTGTCTCTGTCTGAAAAGTATCTGAACCAAGGAAATAACAAGACTCAAATTAGCATCCAGTGTTACTGTAGAGTGGTATATGCTTGGACAATGAGCCTCCTTCCTAGGGCTCTATGGACTTACAGTAGAATTACTCCATATCAAATCACCTTTGGGAATCTGCAATTCGGGTAATACAGAAGCAGGCATTTTCAATCTTAGTTGCCAGTTGCATCTGGATAGCATTACAACATTTATTTCATTCATGAATGGGATATTAAGAATGTGCTGTATCTGGGGAAAGTGCCACTTCCTTACGTCTTCCTTTTTATAGTTCCATTATTTGCAGTGAGAAAAGTGAACATTCACAGCTGCATTTCAGAGGAGGAATAGGGACGTCTAGTGGCCAGATGAACTTGTTCCTTGTTCAGTATCCACAGTCTGTGTCATTTGTTTTAAAGGCATTTGTTGGCCAACGAGAGGTACTAAATCAGCGATCAGTATGATTCAGAATAGTTCTGTATTGAGCCAGGGAACTTTCACCTGACAGTCTTAATAATGATCTGGCCTCTCTATAGGGTTTTTGGTTTGTTGCATTGTAATGCATTTCAAAGGACTTTTTAAATACTACTGCATTTAACTTCACCACACTAGATTTCAGTGCAAATCTGCTTTTTATTAAATTGCCTTCCCCATTTAAAGGAAGGGAAATAAAATCAGAATGGTTTACTTGTCTTTCTGAGAAAATGAGTATTTGGTAGGGATTTATTTTCCTCTGCTCTTTCCTGACATTCATTCCAGTATAACAACGGGGGTGTGGGGTGTGTGCATGTGGTTTTGTTTCAGGGTAAAAAGTATGGCTTGGGTTTGGGGTTTGAGTTTTTGTTTCATTTTGGTTTTCTTACCCCCTTCCTCTCTAGTAGAATTGCTGAAAGATGTCAAGTGGATCAGCTCTGTAAGAGAGAGTAAGGGATTCCTGGTGATCGTTAATTCAAATACAGCTCTGGACATACCAGGGTTCTGTGGACAGCTTAGAGCAAAGGATCTTGTTGAGGTGATGGATTCCCACATGTAGATTTGTAGCTCTTGTGAGAATAACTGTCAAGTGTTTACATTAGAATTTGCTTTTTGTGTTACATTTAAATTTGATGATTGAATTTTCTTTAGATTTTGTGGGCACACAGTAAGTGAAACCTGTAACTTCCATTTAGTTTCTTTTCCTTGTTCCGCAGTGAACTGACCATCAGTAGTGTAAAATAAACCAGTGCTCCGTCTGTTAAGCACACAGAGCAGCTGGTGTGGAGAAGTGCAACTCTGCCTGTATGTAAGGAGTATAGAAATATGAGTTTTGGAAGTATTTTGGGACAGGATTATGGAAGTGGCTGCTAGGAGCTCTGACCCAGATCAGAATCGTGTGGGCACAATTGTGAGGAATCTAAAAAGAGAATGAAGGGGGTGGGGGAAGAGCATGGACCCCTATTTAAAAAAATGTATTCAGCATTTGAGAACACACATTCACCTTCACAATCTATTGCCATTGAACCTAGGCAGATAGATGTGTGGGGATGGGTTTCGGTGTTTTGTTTTGTTTTCAGCTGAAGGTAGATGGCAGAGCTCTCAATCTCACTATTTTCTAGCCCTTGTAGATTCCTGTCTGTCGTCATCCTGTGCGTGCTTATGTGCTTGGGTTCCTTGTCACCAGAATATACCGATAGTGCTGTCCCATGACTATCCTCTGGGTGTGTTGAGAGATGCTTTGTAGACTCAAGCACTGGCACAAACAAAGGTTCTGTGCAGTTGTGTGAGAAGTTGAAGTCAGTGCACTGACTTTTTTCCACATGGCTGCTCTGATCTTTTCTGATAGGACAGTAGCTATCCTGACATTTAAATGTCACTGCTAGCAATACTGGCAGTAACAGCAACTGCTCACACATCTTTTTCTACAAGCCGTTTCTGCTCTCCTGCATGCATTCTCATCCTCTTCCTCTCTCTGGAGGGCTTAAATGGTGATGACTGAAAGTAAGTCCTGCCAGGAAGTGACTTGCCAGTTTGTCAAATCAGCGGCACTTGAACAGCTTCCTCCCCTATATATTTAGCTGAAAATGGAAGATAACTGCAAATCAAGCATATCTACTTCAAGCCATGAATTTTTTTTTTAACACTTCCTTTTAAATATAGATGGCTGTGTTCTTGAAGGTTACCACTGTGTATGTGGATGAAATAATACTTTAAAATCAGTATCTTCTTGTAGCTGTTGTTGTCTAAGATTATGGTCAAATGCAAAGTCTTAAAAAAAACAAACCAGAAACTTCGTCCAGTGAGAATGCAAGGCCTTTGTCGGTGATGTGGTGTAAGTACTCAGCTTAATAAAGCTTACATGTGAAGTGACTTCTTTGGGAGATGATAAGTAGTTCTTTTTTGGAAAGAGATGTGTATGAGACGCATTTTAAAAAGCAGCAATGCTTCTGTTGGAAAACTTGAATACTGAAGTAAAAAACCAAAGTCAATTTTGAAACAAAAGTGTGTTTTACCTTTTTTGGAGTTGTCCATGCACCGAAAGGTACAGCATTCCTTATCCAGAGCTGCTACCAACATCCAGACTGCAGGGCAGGTTTTTCTGGTGCACCTCGTGGTCCTCCGCTCCAAGCCGTGGCTGTAACATGCTCCTGTTCCTCTGTTGCATGTACGCCCACAGTGCTTTTCTGTGGAAATCGGGAGCGGAGGTGGTGGTGGTGGTGGTGAGTGAATCCTGGTGTTCACCTGGGCTGTGGTACGCAGTTGTGTCTGGGCAAGAGCTGAGGCAGGTACCTGGAAGCTTGAGAGTCTTATCCTCCTGGATCTGTAGTTTAGATGTAGCAACTGGCATGAGCAGCTGACTTCCAAAGAGCGCGTTCTGTGTAGTTTCTCCCCTTTGCAGGACTTACTAGCTATCTTGACTTACCCTCTGCTGGGACAGACTCCAGAATGATCTCAGATACTGTCAGTGAGTAATACCTTTCCTGAGATATATGAGTGACCCTTGGTTTTGCTTTATAGCTGTAGGCAGTGTTTAATTGCATTGTCATTTTTACTGATGGAGTGTATGGAAAGTCTGCTTTGGTCTCTAACTGGGTGATACAAGATGGAATTCAACATGTGAATCTGCTCATGAATACTAAGCATACATATTACTTGAGAACGTGTAACCTGCCGGTGTATATTCAGTTCAAACTGGCAATGTCTGGGGTGACTCCTTCTGGAGTTTTAAATGTTTCTTTATAGTACAGTTTTACTAATTACTGGGTTGGCCTGCAGTTACTGTCTTCATGGTAATAGTCTTTGTTTCTTCATTAGAGACCAAACCTCAGTATCTAGCATTATAAATCGTCCTTGGGCTCTTAATGAAATAGAAGGGTTTTTAGGACTAGTCAGCACTCTGTCAGATATGGGAAATGTTTTACTTTGATTAGACTAGATTACTGTCTTTAGTATTTAGCAGACTTAGATTAAATTAATTCAGTGAAACTAATTTAATTGAAATATACTGCCCAGAAAGGAAAGTTCCATTTGAATTAAGCAGAAGCCAGAAGGAATTAAAAAACGAGCTTTCTAATGATTCTACACAAGCAAATACTTCTGGTGATGTATACCTTACATTCGTAACCTGCCAATTTTAAGAATATAATCTGCAGAAATGTGTGTTGCACTCATGTGCTCTGGATGCATGGTTTGAATGTGTGCTCTGATAAGATGAGACATGATCGTTTACATTTTCTATGGCTTTTCAAGCCTTCAGTTTCAAGAAAGCTGTTTTGGTGAGACATATGGCAGCTAATGAGGTTGTGTAAATGATTTTTTTTTTTGGGGGGGGTGATAATTATTGCCAATCAGTATACCTACCAGACAGATATACAGTAGGACTGTTATCAGGTAAATGTTGGTGACACTGGACAAAGGCGTCGTTTGAGGTTTCTGGAGAAATTCTTGTGCAACAGGAGGACGCTTAGGCAATATTAAAGGTGCTGGTGGAGGGTGCATGAAATGAGTATCGTAAAATGAGGGTTCAGTATAGCAGATGTTAAGGTTATGACATACTTGCTTTAAAGGAAATTTATTTTAAAACTTTTCTCCACTGGGCTCTTCTGTTTCATCAGAAATAGTTCCTCCTGCTAGAAAGAAAAGAGGAAAGAAATTACTTTGACTGGATAGTTCAGTTGGTATTGAGGAAAGATGCTAGATCTATTTTGACCTGAAAGCCAATGGCTTTCATTTTTATTGCTGAACATGATTTTTTTCAAGTAATGTATTACTACTGAAAGCCGTGTTTCCATGAAATTAGTGTCTGCTATCAGTAGCAGTGAAATGAGAAAATTATAATTCCTTTAAAATGTAATGGGTTATATTCTTTCTGTGCTGTGATCTATCAGTAAGTCAACTTGTCAGCCTTACTGCCAATGCTGAACTGTGTGACAGGCATTAGTGTGTTCTCTGTCATTAATAGTCTTTGTTCGTGCCCTTAACTTGCTGAATATTCAAAAGCAAGCAAAGTGACCATCAACACTTCAAAATTCTTATCTGTTACAGAATTTCACAAACTTATTTGGACAACCATTGGTGTGCTTGCTTTCTCCAACAGCATATCCAAAAGCATTACAAGGTATGTGTAGTATTGCATTTCCTAACAAGTTGCAGTTGCATCATGTATCTATCCCAAACACATATAACTTAGATTCTTCAGGAGAAGATAGCTTTTCATCACTATGTAATCCTTAAATCAGATTAACGTTCCCTGAAGTAGTATGATAAAGTTTAGTTACTGTTTATGGCAAATAATTTATTCTAACAATGATGATATTTCTACAGATAGCTTCAACGAGTGCCAGGAGACAAAGTTTCTCCTACACAGAGACTCAGAAAACTGCCAGCCCTGTGCTGGGATGATGATGATGATTAGCACTTTGGGTAGCTTTGTTAGTCCCAGAAAGTGAGCAGAGTCAGTTAAGGTATCAGCTTTTAAATGCCAGGCGTAGAGCAAAATCTTCTCAGATCTTGTTCTGATTTTGGAGGGTAAGTTAAGGAAAACTGTCGGCTTTGTATGCCCTGAGAAGGTGCGTTGATAGTAGGAACAGGCAATGAACCATTATATTCTTCAGTCCTTGTGACTACTATAAAACATAAATCATTCCAGACTTTCTCAATGGAATTTGCCATGTTAAGGTTATTATCCATCACAAAGACAAGTACAAAGATCTAGCTTAAGCCACATAAAGTGATGTTAGGTGAGTATCATGAAAGAATGTGCAAGAAGCGGAAGCTTGTCATTTGTTTTGAAACTATTCCTGTTATTTAGCTGAAACGTAAGTAGAAAATAAGTTCTGTAATAATGAATCCTGTTTAAACAGAAACTCTGAAAAATAGAACTAACTTTATAAAATACTGGATGCTTATGTTGTGTTCATGGGCCAGTCAGGAAAGTCTTGCTGTAGTTCTGAGGGGGTGCGACACTGTGCACTAGAGCATACCTACCAGACAGATATACAGTAGGACTGTTATCAGGTAAATGTTGGTGACACTGGACAAAGGCGTCGTTTGAGGTTTCTGGAGAAATTCTTGTGCAACAGGAGGACGCTTAGGCAATATTAAAGGTGCTGGTGGAGGGTGCATGAAATGAGTATCGTAAAATGAGGGTTCAGTATAGCAGATGTTAAGGTTATGACATACTTGCTTTAAAGGAAATTTATTTTAAAACTTTTCTCCACTGGGCTCTTCTGTTTCATCAGAAATAGTTCCTCCTGCTAGAAAGAAAAGAGGAAAGAAATTACTTTGACTGGATAGTTCAGTTGGTATTGAGGAAAGATGCTAGATCTATTTTGACCTGAAAGCCAATGGCTTTCATTTTTATTGCTGAACATGATTTTTTTCAAGTAATGTATTACTACTGAAAGCCGTGTTTCCATGAAATTAGTGTCTGCTATCAGTAGCAGTGAAATGAGAAAATTATAATTCCTTTAAAATGTAATGGGTTATATTCTTTCTGTGCTGTGATCTATCAGTAAGTCAACTTGTCAGCCTTACTGCCAATGCTGAACTGTGTGACAGGCATTAGTGTGTTCTCTGTCATTAATAGTCTTTGTTCGTGCCCTTAACTTGCTGAATATTCAAAAGCAAGCAAAGTGACCATCAACACTTCAAAATTCTTATCTGTTACAGAATTTCACAAACTTATTTGGACAACCATTGGTGTGCTTGCTTTCTCCAACAGCATATCCAAAAGCATTACAAGGTATGTGTAGTATTGCATTTCCTAACAAGTTGCAGTTGCATCATGTATCTATCCCAAACACATATAACTTAGATTCTTCAGGAGAAGATAGCTTTTCATCACTATGTAATCCTTAAATCAGATTAACGTTCCCTGAAGTAGTATGATAAAGTTTAGTTACTGTTTATGGCAAATAATTTATTCTAACAATGATGATATTTCTACAGATAGCTTCAACGAGTGCCAGGAGACAAAGTTTCTCCTACACAGAGACTCAGAAAACTGCCAGCCCTGTGCTGGGATGATGATGATGATTAGCACTTTGGGTAGCTTTGTTAGTCCCAGAAAGTGAGCAGAGTCAGTTAAGGTATCAGCTTTTAAATGCCAGGCGTAGAGCAAAATCTTCTCAGATCTTGTTCTGATTTTGGAGGGTAAGTTAAGGAAAACTGTCGGCTTTGTATGCCCTGAGAAGGTGCGTTGATAGTAGGAACAGGCAATGAACCATTATATTCTTCAGTCCTTGTGACTACTATAAAACATAAATCATTCCAGACTTTCTCAATGGAATTTGCCATGTTAAGGTTATTATCCATCACAAAGACAAGTACAAAGATCTAGCTTAAGCCACATAAAGTGATGTTAGGTGAGTATCATGAAAGAATGTGCAAGAAGCGGAAGCTTGTCATTTGTTTTGAAACTATTCCTGTTATTTAGCTGAAACGTAAGTAGAAAATAAGTTCTGTAATAATGAATCCTGTTTAAACAGAAACTCTGAAAAATAGAACTAACTTTATAAAATACTGGATGCTTATGTTGTGTTCATGGGCCAGTCAGGAAAGTCTTGCTGTAGTTCTGAGGGGGTGCGACACTGTGCACTAGAGCACCGTGCAGAGACTTCTTAGCAGAACCTAAGTGAGCCCCTGTGTCAGTATGGCGTTACACCATGCATGCTGTGTGCCCAAGTCCTGAAAAAAAAAAAAAAGGAAATGCACCAAAATAAGTCAGTAATCCTTGCTGATGAGGAAGTGGCCTTACTGTTTGGGCGCGTGATCTTCTGTGCATTGCCTTTCTTTTTGACTTCCCAGTTGATTGAGATGAAGCTTGGACCTTTCTGTATCATGTTGAACTGCATGGAGTAAATGGGCTTTAGGATATTGTGATGCCCAACAAAAGGGCAACCATGTAGACTTTGAGGGGGGGGATGTATAGGTTCTACTACCTGTTTTTTTGAATGGAATAAGAATGTCCATGTTTAATACTTCTCTTTAGGAATCAGTATCTTCTATCAGTTGTTTCAGTTACGACTTTTGTGTTCAAGTTATGTGCTCAAAATGAAGATATAGGCCTCCCACAATTCATGAGAAAATCTCATTTCTCTTGGTGTTAATGCACATGTCCAGTAAGCCTTTATTGCTAGTCATTGCATCATCTTGAGAACAAATCTGCCACAAGATGAGAGAAGATGTAACTAACACAAAGGAGTAGTTCCTCTGTTACAGAATTTAGTGGGTGAGCAACTTCATTCTGTGGCAGGGACAGCTTTTCTGTTTCATGTGCCAAATGTATCTCTTTGTCTATTGATTTTTATTTTTTTTTTTCCCCCCAGATCAGTCTCAGCGGGGTAGCCTCTTCACACTCTTTCTGAACAATCCTTTAATGGCATTCCTATTTGTCTCTGGATTATCAAGCATGCGCAGAGGATTGTGGGAGAAGTGTCAAGATTACCTTAGAAAAATCAACCGAGATATTGCCCAGCTGCTGACCCACTCCCGATCCATAGGTGCGTGCCTAAAGATGCACAACTAAACCTTAGCATGCTACTTAAGCGGATGCTGTTTTTTCTTGCTCAGCCTTTCCAAGGGACAGAATAGTGAATAATGGGAATGCACAAGAATTTGTAGTGGTTTCCCCTAAGCCCCCCCCCCCCCCCCCCCCCCCCGCCTTTCTAAACTGAGTTTTCTTTGCCTTCTCTACAGATCAGTCCTTTCTTCAATTTTTTGGGGATGAATTTCTTCGCTTGCTTCTAACAAGATTTATCTTCTGTTCGGCTACTATGAGGATGCACAAAATTTTCCGGGTATGCAGGGATATCTATCCCTTTGTGAGAATGATAGTCCAGTGCATATAGAACTGCACTGCCTCAGGATGGAAAGGTCTTAGGGCTAAGCATATCTCTGTGACTTCAGAACAATAACTGATGCTCACATGCTAATGCCTACAGCTTGTATTGAATCTGTGCCTTTGTATCTCTCCAAAGGCATGAAGCCTTTGACTTGCTGAAGCCTTATTCTTCTACATAAGTAGCAGACACACTCTAATTCATTTATGTCACTCTGAACGGCCTTGTCTGCTAGAAAAATTCCTCTTAATAATTCAAGATTATTATTTCTACACAACTAAAAAGATATAGAACAAGAAATGGGGAGGAGTGGAACGTTATTGCTAGAATGTATTCTAGCGTGAATGGATTTTGAAAGGTCTTTGAAGTGTAAATGAATAAACTAAACAGGAAGGTGGTATTTTCCCTCCCTGTTGGTTAATGCTGTGCCAACAGTGAAGTCTGCTTCTGGATCTACACCATTTTATATATGTGAGTGTTGGCATATAAACTGCCTGCTCCGTTTTAAACATTACAGAAAAAAATGGAAATCGAAGCACAGAAATACACAGTATTCATCTTGTCTAACTGCAGACATGCAGTAGCTTTCCAAGCCTAAGTTAGCTACCTAGGCTTCTTTGATATCAGGGGAAAGAAGCAGATCTTCTGTTAGCGGGGAGGGATTTGCCCCCAGTGTCTTAGATATTTGTTTTAGGATGAGATGAATCTCCCACTGGAGATGCTTACATGTCTATAATTTCAAGAAATGAACTCCAGCCTAGTAGGTAAGTATACGTGAAGTCTTTTTGTCTTTTTTTTCCCCCGCCCAAGACTTCTGTGAACGTTATTAACCGTCTTAGATGAATGGGCATTTGTATTGCCACTCTGACCATCTCTGAGTCAATGGAAAGAGAAAAAGTGAAAATGCTAGAATATTTTCTCTCTCTGTGGCATGCTAAACAGAGTAGGACACCTCTTAAGTGAAATTGGCCTTTTGCAATCTTCTTCATAAAGGGTGTAAAAATAAATGAATGTCTGATTCTCTTTGTTTTCACTGTCATCTAGCAGGAGACTCGAAATTATCCAGAATCTTATCCTCAGCTGCCGAGAGATGAAACGGTGGAGAACCCTCACCTCCAAAAGCACATTTTGGAGCTGGCTTCCATACTGGATGTTAGGAATGTTTTCCTGGAAAACACCCTCGATGACTATTAAGAGAAACTGTCTTACTACAAAGGGGTTTCCCTGGCCACAGATTTTGAATGGTGCAGTTTTATAATGTGAAAATCATAAAAGGAAGTACTTGATTTTATTTTTAAATTTAGGACCATTATTTTAAAAAGTAATAATAAACAGCTGTTAGTTTAGCTGTTCCATTCTGTATGGGGTCAATTTTATAAGCAGAAGTTTTCATGTCTTTTAAATGTTAAACTAAAGAATCACTAGAGGTTTATTTCTGGTCTTGTGGCTATCAACCACATTTCCAACAGCTGATCCTAAGTATAGAAGTATTATTGGTTACCTTTAGCCCACGTTTGTGGAAATCCTTTATTTTTATACAATTTTAAGAAATTGGAAAAAATCAATAGAAAAACAATATTTTATCCCCAAAGAGTCTGGATTTGAAATGGTAAAGATGGAAACACACAGTGCAAACCAACAATAGCAATAAAACAGAGTCCTTCATAACAAATATATTTTTTCAGTCTTAGGCAAGTAAGTAGACAAAAAGGTGAACAATTAAGTTGCATTTGGAGCAGTGGGTTTGAAGTGAAGTTGTAAAGATACTTAATGCTCCCTACAAATTTGATGCAGCAGTTTTATATATGAACTTTGTACTGCTGGCCAAGGACACAATTTCCACTCTGCCTGATTGGGTAGATGGTTAGCAGATTAACAAATTACAAAACTAAGAAAGCTAGCCCCCATCTCTCACTGTAATATGGGTCATCTTGCCGTTTGTACTGCTGCCACAATTTTCCAGGAGGAGAGGGCATTCTTCATTTTGAGGTACTAGACAGAAATTTGTACATTTCCAGGAGGTGTTATCCCTCCTTTCCGTGTGTTGGATGGAACATGTGGCTCCCACAGTGTTACCAGTCCCTGATAGGAACTGAAAGAATGTCCCATACAGTGCTGAATACGAGCCCTTCCTATCACTCATTTATCTGACCCATCTGTGCTGGATCCCTGTGCCCTAGGAGAGATGCTGGTGCTCCTTTTGCAGGTTAAACAAAGCAGGTGCTGCCATAAAGCCCTGTTAATGTTTTGCATGCCCACCGTTGCATCTCAGTCCTACCTTTGAACCAGTAAAGCTGAGGGGCTGTAATTATGTTTGGCAGCACTACAGGCTCCCTCAGTCTATAATGCCCAGTCTGGGTATGTTAAGGAGTACAGTGGCCTTTGTAAAGGCACTTGCTGGAGAAGGCTATTCTGACTCCTGGGAAAAGTGCTTGCTGACTCATTTGGACTGTACTGCCTTCCTTGCCAAGCTAGAGGACCTCTTGCAACTCCTGACAGCGAAGGTGTGAGCAAGGAGAAGGAACCGAAAATATTTTAAACTATCAAATGAAAAAGTCCATTTTCACTTTTCCATGGGCTGCTAGAAAAGTAGTGAAGGGACAAGTCTGATCAGTGCTTTTATGTTGAACCCCAGCCATGCCTCTATTTTTAGGTGAAAAAAATGTAGAACTTTGTGACTACCATAGTATCATGGTAGGCCTGTTTGCAATGCCGCCAAACAAGGTATGATCTAGTCAGCTGGAATAGCGAAGGGCAGCAGATCAGTACTGATGGACCCCATTCAGCTGAGGAGAGCACGGTATGGAACAGCAAGAATTGGTGGAGTGTAGCTGGGAAGTTTGCATGAAGGTTCTTTGTAGCTGGGCTGAAGCTTATGCCATCCATTCTTTAATTTCCCAAGTGTAAAAAATTCTGTGAATGCTAGTGTTTGTTCTACGCAGTCTTGAAGCTGGTATATTGAGCCCCCCACCACTTGGTGCTGCTCTTCTTTGGACTATGGCAGGACTTTGTTACCTGGGATGTGGAGTTTATTTTAAAGAGTGTGTGTTTGTGTGTGTGCATGTGTATTCTAGGCGTTTGTGTGTATATGTACAATACGCATACATCTACTGGCTGGTGTAAATTGTAAATATGTATATATGTATAGGTACTTGTATATGTATTAAAAAGAATGAAACAGTACAATGTCTATATACAAAATTTATATATACACACATACGCTGTTTTGGGTGCATTCCACAAGGTGTTGCAGATTATTTGTAGTTGTAGTAAAGGTTATGGCTCTTCTGCCATTGTAATTCGCTGTTTCCAGGGACTTACACTTGGACCTTGAAGTAACTGATTTCAGGTACAGGAGGCCTTAGTCAGCCAGGGGACTGAGTACTCCTGTATGTATGACAGTGATAGATTTATGTATTCTTAACTGTGAAGCTGATGATCTGCCTTTCCTTCTGGTAGGAGGTCCCCAGTTGTCAAAACATGGGATTGTATGTAGAAGCTAAAGATACTGAAAGCCTTTAATGCAGCAGCAAGTGAGAGACAGGTTATCTGTTACCCTGCCTGCTGTTCCTCCACCAGCAGTGTTCAACTTGCATGGAAAAGGGGAATTTAGTTTTCCCCAGCTCTCACTGCCTTTCAACCAAATGCTTTTGTTTTGCTTTAGCATTTGCTTTGATGAAGCTATTCTCATTTTGGTTCCGTATATCTGGAAAAGAGTATGCTATTTCTAAGCATAGGAGTGATGATGATTCCATTAGTGTGGGCTGGTGAACCTCTGTGGGACGTTGCTGCTTAACTGAAAGCCTTGGCCATCCCAGTCTTCGTGGTGAACCTCTGTGGGACGTTGCTGCTTAGCTGACTGGGAAAGCCTTGGCCATCCCAGTCTTCATTTTAGCTGGGCTGAAGTGAGGAGTCCTTGCCTGTGATCTGAGAGGCTTCCAATCCACTTTGCAGCCCTAAGAAGAGGTTCTGTTTGCTTATTACCAAGGTAGATCTAATCAGAGGAGAATGCAGTTTTTTAAAAACAAAACAAAAACACCTGAAGAAGCTGGAACATAGGAAGAGAATATAAGGCCTTGAAAATTAGTTCAGAAGTTGAACTTCTCAGTGATGACTGTCCAAGTCAAAAAATGCATTCCTGAGGTCTCTTATTCCCTTCTTAGCTACTGATCTTTGGTTCAGAAGGTACGCTGCGGGTAGGGATATTCAAAGATAAAGATTTCACTCCTGTTGTGTCAGTAGGAGTATAGAATTTTACTTTGTAAGCGAAAGGCTGATACCCTCTGTCCGCTCTAGCTGTAGATAGGACAAGTGTCTGGTCTTGGATTTTGAGCCAGCCCCCTCCCTTCCCACCCAAAACAACTGCATTCAAGATGAAAATATCGGTATTTTCCCCTCCAAGTAAAAGCTTGTCTTGTTTGAACTTACTAAGTCATTCTAAGCTTGTGCTACTGTGTGCTGTGTGCTATGGTTGTAGGTACCTTCTTGACGTATGCTTGTATGTACTGAAGAAAAATTTGGTTTATGTATCTAGCAGTCCTCACTGCGGAAGCGAAGCAAAGACTGGACCATTTTTCAGTGAGAAGAGAACAAATCCTTTTCTTCTCAGGCCTAATGCCTTCCCTTTTGTCTTGCTCTCCCTTTCTCCGTATATCTTTGTTGCTTACGTTAGCGGAGAAGACTTGCCACCACCAGGCAGTGCTGAATTAAAGGGGAGAGGAGAATGTGATCTGGACTGAGTATGTCCTTACTGGACTACGTCTGCCTAGCTCCTACTTACTGCACGTGGTATGTTCAAATGAATCCTGCTTCCACAGTAGGCACCTCTATTTGTACTCCTGTTCAAACTGGCTTTAGAACATCTAGCCAAAGTTACTGCTGTTGCCTTTTGTTTTTTTCCCCTTTGACTTCTCAAAGTAACAGTGAGGGGGAATACAGGGTTATGAGTCTTTCAATGCTCTGGTGTTTAATCACTCTCGGGATGTGATGTGTCATTTAGCTTCATGCGCAAACTAAATGGAGCACTAACTTCTGTGAGCTGGGCAAACTGGACTTGCTCCCTGGAGTGCTTTCTTGAGAAGCTTCAGGATGGTTGGTTTGGGTAGTTCATCAAAATAATATCCGTCAAGTCATGACTTACTAAACCCCTCAAGACTATTCCCCAGGGAGATGTGCAGTGATGTCTTTTAAGGATCATAGGAAATAGATGGGGGGACAGGAAATTAGGCTTCAAATAATCATCTTCAAAAGCTACAACTTCAGTAGCTCTGATCAGGCTTCTCCTCTAAGGATGGGATGAAAGTGCTGCTCCAAGATTCATCCCTGGCATGCTGTTGTGAAGCACCTCCCCTGCCCTGCCGCCTTCCTTGTGCTGTAACTCCATGCTGTGCTTCAGATCTGCTTTTTCCTGAAAGCTAAAAAGCTTGGAATCTGTCTGAACAACTTTTTTGTCCTGAGGCTTCTTTTGTGAAAGCTTTATCTACGTTAGATTCTTCAGTAACTGTTCTGACTACAGGTCACCAATGATAGCAGTGGCAGAGCCCTCGTTTAGTCTTGCCCGTTCCATGTGAAGTGGCTGCTTAGTGTCGGTAGCTGATCTGTGGTGGCTGCTGCTGCTCCTGGGACTGAGGGAGCTCCGCAGGCTGTGACAGCAAGAGTAGTCTTACAAACAAGGGGAAAAATCTAATACACTGCGCTGAAAGCTGCCCTGTGCAACTCGGTGACATTAGACTAGCAGCATTCAGCCTCCGTGTGAGGGATACTGGCGCAGAGGACAGCGGCAAAAATCTCCAGAGCAGAGAGATTACACATTCCTGAGGTGGCTCTCTTACGTTTTTAGTATCTTTGACTTCTAGAGCAATACTGTTTCTGTGACCAAATGTATTGCAAGTGCTTTGAAGAGCTGGATGCCCACAAATAGGGCAGGGGAGGAACACGAGACACACGTATCTGCTTTATATTTAGGAGTGAAAGTAAGCTATTTTTTTTTTTTTCCCTCCAAACCATTACTCTGCCTAGACAGAGGAGATTTAGTTCAAGATTTCTGAATTTGACAGATCTTTTGGGGGATTAAGGAGTGTCTCTGCATTCCTATTGACTTATTAATGTGCCAGATGCACGCAGAGATGTTTTGCTCTTAAAGATCCTGGTTTCATTCGCATTGAGAGCAGACTTCAGTGCAACTTGCTGGCCCGAAGGAGCCCCCCGGGGGGTGCAGATCGTATCAGATCTAATAACAGCAGCTGTTCCTTCAAGAATAAAAGCCTGTTGTGAGTATCCGCCCCACTGACTTTGCGGATTTCTTTCGGCACGTGTTGATTATCGCTTCTTGGTTGTAAGTGACTTGTTAGGAGCGGGATTCCGCCTCACGCAGGCTAAAAAGCACAAGTTGCTTCTGCCCTGGCCGAGGCTCAGGGAGAAGGACAAGGGGAACGCAGGAGGGAGGGAGGGGGAGTTCTGGGAATGCAGAGGAACTGTGCCTCAGACAGTCCATCTGCGGAGGCAAAAGGAGCGTTTTGCCTCTCTGAGAATCGGATTATTTATTACCAAAAGTAATTTTATAGTGAATTGGTTTAAAGTTATTTTACAGCCATGTGCCTGGATATCGTATTTTGGTAAAAACAGATATTTTACGTAAAATATAGAGATATATAAACTTTTTTGGAGCCAATAGACTTTTTCTGCAAGGGATCTGTAAACCGCCAAAGCAGTGTCATACCAGAAGCTGTTCTGCCATTGTTCTTGGTGTCTTTGGGAGGAAAGAAGCACGTTTGTGTTACCGCTGGAAACTTCGGGGAAAAGTAAAAGCTAAGATTGAAATGAGAACTGCTGTTACTCCATTTCAGAAACGAACACCTTGCTTTCCACCTTGGTTTGTACTGGTAATGAACCCCAAACGCAAGGCCTGCTTCCTGCTGCCGCTACCACGTTTTGAGCCTTTTTCAGTGACTTTCGCGCAGATTTCTGTACGCTTTTGTTTCCGGGCCGCTCGCTTTCCCAGTGTTTTCTCGGGTTTTGCTGTGTACGAGCCGTTTGTTGTTCCTCTCGCTGTGTACGTCGGGGTGGGGGTGCCGGGGGCGGCGGCCGCCGGGGCTGCGGGCGGGCTCTGCCCTTGGCCGGGCGCTGTTCGCGTTCCCTCACTGTACCCTTTGGCTGTTGTCAGAACCACCTTGCCTTGCCGGCCCTGTCGAAGGCGTTTACTATTAATAAACTGTGGCAAATGCTTGTAACGAGGCGCCTGGTCC
>NW_008795382.1:12866-37502 GCF_000699145.1 Aptenodytes forsteri | reverse complement strand
GGTTTGTTTGGGTTTTTTTAAAGGGTTCTACTCTGGGTGACTTTCTTCTTAAGTGTGTTATAACAGGTGCGATATTAAAGGGCATTTAGTTATCTTGAAGTGTTTAATACGAGTAGAAATTTTCAGGGTGGAAACCGTATCTCTTTAATTTGCAGGCGCTGTTAGTCTATGAAGGCTTTAATGGAACTAGAAATGCAATAAAACTGAGTGGATGAGGCACAAAATTAAATGTCGGCATCTGGAAGCTTTAAACAGGGCGTCAGTATATTAACCATATTGGAGGTAGTGGCTTTTCAAAGTACCTGGCTGTTTCAGTGCTATAGGGCAGTAAAATGTTTGCAAAACTGAAGAAGAAGTTAGCAGAAGAGGCAGCTATTGCTCCCAGACCAGGAGGAGCTGCCAGGATACCCAGATCTCTCAGTAAGGAGTCAATTACATCGGTGGGAGCAGACTCTGGAGATGACTTTGTAAGTTACATCTTGCTTTGAACTTTGATTTCTCTTACAGCATTTCTATTCCAGCTTTATAGACAATTATTTTAAGTCTAGAGTATGAGTTGAATGCCTATTGTGGTATCTTTGTACGTCTTAATGCATAAATGAATTATTAGCTTGAATAAACTTAAATATGGGAGAGAAAATGTTTGTATGTTAAGCTTAGTAGTTACTCGGCGGCTTATATTCCTATGTAAACATGAGTTACAAAGCTATCTCAGCACAGAACGTTGTTAAGCAGACATAAAATATTGAATAGACTTCTAGTAACGCGTAGGATACCTATTTGTAAAGTTAATTACTGAAGCAGTAGGAAAGCAAGCTAGATACTGGTTAGCTACGATCTGGCTATGGACCTGTGTTTATCTCTTGGCTTCCTGGTGCTCTTCCTACTTGAGCGTGTTGTTTATGCAACATGTATTCAGTTTTGCTGCACTCAAAACCATATTATTTCCTCTAACGTCTGGTTTAAATTCTCTTTCATTATAAAGCGTTGTTTAAGCAAGCTGTAGAATTCCAGGAGTGTATGGGTTAAATGAAACCCTGTAATGCTCTGGCACCTCTGCCCCTTGATGGCTATCATATTTTTCAAAACCCGGATTAAGACACAGTGTCGCACCACTGTTGGAGCCCACAGTACCCGCTGTATTGCAGCAAGTGGCTTTATGTTTTGCTGTCTGCAAAATGGAGAAGTTATTTACCCGCTTGAGTTTTAACTCATTTTTTTCTGAAGCTCAGGTGAAATTCCAGTTCTGTTAAGCAGAAAGTTGG
Organism: Aptenodytes forsteri; assembly: GCF_000699145.1. Classification (NCBI taxonomy): domain Eukaryota; kingdom Metazoa; phylum Chordata; class Aves; order Sphenisciformes; family Spheniscidae; genus Aptenodytes; species Aptenodytes forsteri. The sequence goes on along the minus strand of NW_008795382.1, from coordinate 36,237 downwards.
AACTCCTAATGTTTAAATACATTTTACAATGTAAATATATCAGTCTGCTGTCTTTCTGAAATTTTTTTGTACTTAACAAATTCTCATGTAGAAATTTCATTTACCGTCTTGTGAGTTTAGAGAACAGAAAACAAGTAACGATGGTAGCTGAAGTCTTGAGTGGTTTTCAGAAAACCTCCAAGAATTAGTTGTTTCGGCAATATTCATTTAACTGCTCTTAATACTGATTTTTGTGGAGCACAAAAGCCCATACAGAATCGTAAGTCAGTTATGCAGTGGGTTTTGCATGGAGAGACCATTGCATGGGAAGACTACTGCACTGGTGCTTAAGCGAGCTTATCCCACGTGAAGAGCATTACTGTTTCTTTTCTACTTGCTTAGTTTTCCAAAAGACTTTTGCTTTGACCCACCCTGAAACCTGTGCTGTAGACCCTGATTTTTTTTTTCCCTTTTAGTCGTTCTATTATGCTGCCTCCTCAGTGATCAGTTTGAACAAATAGTTTTCAGCTATAGCTTCTTTTAAAAGCATTGTATTTCATGGAACAGGCCAGCATTGCAGAGCTGACTATTTAAGCCCTTACTGTTTTTCTTCTTCAGCATTTTTTACACATTCTGCTGTGCTAGTACAACTTTCCCCTTTCTGTGAAAAACTGAAGCATTATTCCTAGGTGGGGCAGTGTTTATTATCATAGAGTTAGTATATGGCAGGATCACTTTTTCTAAATTTTGTAAGTTACGTGAGTGTTGTTTTTCTACCAAGGCTTCTGATGGAAGCAGCTCTAGAGAGGATCTTTCATCCCAGTTGTTCAGAAGAAATGAACAAATAAGAAAACTGGAGGTCAAGCTGTCTGGTATGTGTCTTGATACATATAAAACCCTATTACTTTAGGAAATATTTTCCTTTGAACTTAAGTGTTTTAATTTATTAAAAATATATGGGTTTAGGGTTTTTTAAAATTGATTTGTAACAACCCTGTTGATTGTCATCTAGGTAGCATCCAGGATAACTGATTTTTTATAAAGACGACTGACTCTTTTCTGCTGATTCCACGACACATTTATGTGATTCTTTTGAACAGCCGGGATAACTTTCTGTCCCCATGCTTCGAATAGTGTCTTTCCCCACTTTTATTTTACTTATCCTGTGTACATAATGGTTTGTTTCTCTTGGGATCTAAGCTTTCTGGTGTTGACAGTAACACAGTGCCATTCTTAAAGAAGTAAACTTTGAAATGAAGAAAAAGTAAAGGATTCAACATAAAACAGTCTTGAGGCTTTTTTTTCTTTCTAAGATAATACCTTGTTCTGTAAAGCTGTAGTAAGGGCTCTGCTCTGACACTGCTTTCCATCCCTGTTGTATGGAGTGGATCAGAGACTAGGATAAACTGTGTTATGCTGCTGCTTCTCAAAGCTCATAGAAGGCCTTGGAAAAAAAGGAGAGTTTATAGCCATCTCAGGATTATTTTAATTTATTCTGGAGACTTATCAGGCTCCTGTTCAGTTCAAGAAAATACAGGATTCAAAAATGATTTCCCATTGCAATTTGAAAGGGCAAAGTAAGGTAAACTTAAAAGTGCTGGTTGGGGCTTAGTACGAGAGAGAGAGAGAGAGGCTGTCAGTATCAAGAGACTCGTGCAGGCAGCCCAATCAGTAGGTAAATCCTCCTTTCCACTGTACATAAGCTTCTCCAAGGTGTGTGTGTGTGTCTTGTTTTTTAAATCTGCCTCCCTTGTCAGTTCTGCTCGCTAGGCACGGTAGTGGTAAGAGTGCGAGTTTGTTAGCCGAGCGGGAGCGCCAGTCAGAGCTCAGCCCCGGAGACACTGTGTGCCTTGAACAACGAGCAGTGTGGAACAAGGATGCAAGCGTCTGTGAATTGCCCCATCCTCGCATCCTCCAATGAGAGAGACCTTTCCTAAACAGAGTTAAAGAGATCGCTCTTCTTGAATGAAGTAAAAAGTGGGGGTAGTTCTTCATTCTCTGGTACTGCCCTTTTTTGTGTAACCAGCATACCTAGGACAGGTCCTCCTGTTTGTACCAACCATTTACCCTATGGACAATACAGAACTATTTGCTTGTGTTCATTGTTATGGTCACCCAGGTTTTCGTCAGCAGGAATGATTTTCTGGTTGAGAAAATCATCATCATTTTCCACTCATCTGTTTTTCTTTTTTTTTTGTCCCGTCCCCCCCCTCCCCCAAAAAAAATTTCCTTCCCCAATGTCTGTTCATTCCTGGTCTGTGCTTCTCCCTCCTCACACAAGATTATGCTGATCAGATCCGAAACTTGCAGAAGATAAAAGAGAAGCTTGAAAATGCATTAGAAAAGCATCAGGATTGTACGTACTTTTCTTTTTCCTTTTTTTTTTAAGTTGAAAACTGTTATGGTTGGAAGGAGACGCGTTTGATGTATAGATGTTTTAATAATTTCCTTTCGAACTGTGCACCTCTAGGTTGCAAAGAATTAGAACACAAGTTCTTGCTTTATTTACAGTGTAAAAAGCAGCAGTAGTGTGTTGGCTGTCGAACAAAGTTGTTGTTATACTCCTTTTGCCAAATGTGGGGCTAACATGCAGGAGAGACTTTTTTGAAACCTACAGCTTTGTTATAATCCAGTGAGGAACAGTACTGCTATCTTCTGTTACTTCTGGCATTTGTCCAATGTGCAAGCAGCGTGAGGTAATAAGTGGCACAGCGTTAGTGCTAGAGAGTCAAGATGGGGCTAATCACTTGCAGAAGCAGCTCTTTAAAGTTATAAATAACTTACAGAAAATTGAGAAGCAGTTTTAAAAGATGAGGTTTTTAATATAGCTGGTGATTCTCTGTTGATAGCCTCCATGAGGAAGTTTCAGGAGCAGAATGAAGCTCACCAGGCCAGTCGAGCCAAGATGGCTGAAGGAATGGCTTTGGCCTTAGAAAAAAAGGACCAGGTAACGAGCTTGAACAACTCAACTTTTGACTGTCTGGAGATCTGAGTGCATGGCCTTGATGTCTTGTTGCAGCAGGTGTTGCCATCAGTTAAAATAGTTGTTCGGCATTGTGTATGCTTAATGTGCCAACATTGCAGAAAGAAGGGAGCATTAAGTTCAAATGCCAGAAACGGTGTAGGACTTGTCGTTGTTCTGTCTGTTCTTACTGTTTTTAAAAAGAGCCCACAACAGTTTCTAATGTAAGGTTAAGCTTGCACGTGTGTTTGGTAAGATTCAATTGCAGTAGACCTGTTGTCACCTTTATTTTATTTTACTTGCATAAAGCTTATTCAGGTAGCATAAGCGATTCCTCAGCTTTTATATTAAAACACTAGCTGTTAGTTTTCTTTTGCTGACTACTTTTTTAATCGTTACCACAACTTAGTATCTCTGTTAACAGTACAAATTTTTTTTTTTTTTTTTTTTACTGTAATTGCTGTCCTTGAAAGTCTACAAATGGATGTTGATTTTTCTTCTTCTTTCTTGTTCAGGAGTGGATGGAAAAACTGGGTCAAATTGAAAAGGTAATTAAGTTTTGGGGTTTTGGGCTGGGTTTTTTTTGTATGTGTGTATTTTTAAACACCAGCCTGTGAAGCACCCCGGTGCTTCAGGAGGTATTTCTGGAATTATTTTTCCAGGGGGAAGTAAAGAATGATGGGTTGCAATGAGAAAGAAAGATGTATTTCTGTAAGGTGGAACAATAGTTTCCTTTATTACAGAGGAGGCAGTTGGTTTGCAGAAGGGAGGTAGTGACTTCATCTGAGGTCTTGCAGTAGGTCATCTGTTTCACAAAAGAAATGAAACTATTTGGTAGGGATTTTTTCAATACAGGATTTCAGTCTTCTTGTTGTTCTAGCTGTTTAGCTTAGTCTATTTTAAGGCATCTCTGATTATGAAGACATTAAACATACTACTGCTTGTTGTCCATTTTTAAGAGTTCAGTTAGGGGATCGTTGGCTGCATTGTAATGAATATGGATTTTTTCTGAGATTTTTCAAGTTCAGTAATTCGTTCCACGTTGCCTACTGCGACATGAATGTGGAAGAGGTTCTTGTTCTACATGTAGCACCGTCAGAGTGCCTTATGGCTGCAAGACAAGATTCCTTTCTCAGAGAGTTTAACTAAACTCTCGTTGACTTGAAATGAGCATACAGATGTTCTTGGATTCCTTTTGTTTTTGTTGGTTTATCAGGAAAAAAAAATGCTTGAAACGCAGTTACAAGAAATGAGGGAGCAGAGTTTGAACCTTTTTCAAAAAAGAGATGAAATTGATGAACTGGAGGGCTTTCAACAGCAGGAAATTGCCAAAGTTAAACACATGGTAAGATTATTTTAAACTTTTTTTTTCTTTCCTAAAATTTCTGTTAGAATACCGAGTTAGTGGTAGCTCTGCATTAATTTTTTTAGCAGTCTTGGTTGGTGTCAAAATCCTAACAGTAGGTACATGCATGCAATATTACATAGTTTATTTCAACAGTGACTTTTCTGGGAGTTATTTATTACTTCGTTTAATTGAGCTCATAACTTAATAAAAGAGACAAGTTTCAGTGAGAAGATTTTATCAGTATTATCAGGTTGTCTGTATTGTCAAAGATAATGTTCTAATATTCAGCTTTTGAAAAAGGAAGAATCTCTGAGCAAAACAGAGCAGGAACTAGAGGTGTGCACTCGAGAGCTGACCCACACTAAGGAGGTGCTTCAGGATGCAAGCAACAAGTCATCAGGCCTAAGGAAAGATATTCAAGAGTTGCAGCAGCAGTTCTTGGAGCTAGAGGCACAGAGGTACGGATGTGGTGCTTCATGAGGAGCAGTGTATGCATTTCCCCTATACTTACACTTCACGCCCAGTTCTGTCTTTTTGGAAAAGTTTATACATGTAGTGAGCCGACTGAATAATTGCTTCTGGTATGCTGATGTGGATGTAAATGCCAAGTTTATATTTCTTTTCAAGCCAATTAAAGGAGTACTTGTTTAGAGTTTTGTAAGCTTGTTATGATTTCTTTTTTTCATAGTTTGAATGCTTAACTGTCACTTTTTTTGGAAAATGTATAATCAAGCAGTGGCTAGTTTTAGGACAAGAAAATCTTGTTATTTCTTAGTTCATTTTCATAAGCAGCAGAATTATCTGCTAAAGATTATTTTTCTGGAACAGTATGTCACTTTTTTTTTATTCTCTTTCTGTGAAGAGATGAACTAATGACAGCTGAGACAAATGCAGAAAATAAGATCACTGCTCTGGAGTTAAGAGAACAGGAGCTACAAACTGTCATTCAGCAGCTTTCTGTAGACTTGCAAAATGTAAGTGAGTTAAGTGAGATTTGATTCAAAGAGCTTCTTGTCTGCAGAAGTTAGATTAGATATCAGTTACGTGTTTTTGGAAATCTAAATTTCAAAGCAAGTAATTTCTCAAAATTTTTAGGCTCGAGTTGCTGGTTCTGGTTGTGAGAAGAGACTGGAAATGTTACAGGTGGAGCATGAATCTCTGAAGGTGGAATATGAACAACACAAGCAAAAGGTTAAGTGTTTTCAGATGCATCTGCTGTTGGCTGGTGTAAACGTGTACACTTGTACACGTGTAATGCACTGTGAGTTTGAAATTTGGTGCCTAGAAAGTGTTTTAGGATCATACTGTCTTTTCAAATAGGGCTCTCTTTCTAGTGGCACTTTTAAGGTCAAACCACAATGGATTAGATGAAAGCTTCGCTACAAAAAAGATTCTGTGATTTCTTGTTCTCACAGATGACTTTTGAATTTGCTGAGAGAAATAAACTTACTGAACAGCTGCAGGAAAAAGTGTCTTCCTTGGAAAAGAAGCTAGAAAGAAATCTTTCAGGGGATGAACATGTGCAGGAGCTACTCAAGGAGGTAATTATACATTTATAGACTGCTTAAAAGTGTAATCTTAGTGAGATTTTTTTAGGACATACATTACTTACCACACATGGAAAGAATATACGATAATATAATGCAGGCACATTTGTGCCTTCAGTGTATATTGGCATACTGTCTGTGCTGGACAGAATTGTGTGGTTGACTACATTGAGCCTGTTTATGTAGATGTTGCACAGCTGTCTTTATTGGTCTTTCTGCATTGTCCATTTAGGCAATGCATCTGACTGCTTAGAAGCAAAAGAGCAGCTTTTTAACATGCCCACAGGAGGTAGAACAACTTAAGAGTTTTATTGGTTAATCCTTCCAGAGAACAGCACACACTTTTCCTTGTTCTTCGTCTTCTATTATCATGACTTGCAAAGCATTGGGACGAGGGGGGGGAACTGTTTTTGCACATAGGTGTACAAACAGAATGTTATATATTGAAAGCTTGGGCCTCAGAAGTGTTAAGAAACAGCTGAAAACAAAGAACTTGGCTTTGGTCAGTGCCCTTTCTGTCGTTACTTCTCGATCTCTTTCTCAAGCACTGATGCTCCTGTTCAGAATCAGCTTGGAGCAGTGTTTCCCCAGCTGAGTCCTGGGCAGACAAGGAAAGATCTGCTCTTCCTTGGTCAGGCTTGCCTACAAGACACATCAACTCTATGTTGCTGTGATAAATGAACTTGGCTTAGTAAACTCGAGCCAGTGTAAAGTCCATGTAGGGGTAGTAAAACATTTTGGAAAGTAACTACCATAACTAGCAAATGTTTTACCTTCTTTGTGTGTTTGCTGTGATGCAGGAGAAGTTAAGCTTTCAAAAAGAATTTTTTTTTAATCCCTTAAACTTGGTGTGGGTTAGAAAATTATGATGTGGCTGCTGATTAGAGTTTACATCTGGATCATGACAGGATGCCAGTGAATTTCCCATTGTTAATATTAATGATGTCATCCCCAGGGCAACATGATCTGTGGAGACCGTATGCAGTCGCATCAAACTTGCTGGTTCCCAAAAGCAAAGCTGTGCTGCACATCAAAATAACTGTTTCATTTTAGTTTGACATTATTAATGGAATATAAAGGAAAATCTTAATTGAAAAAAAATCTTATCTCTTTGTCCATCCTTCCTCTTGTTCTTCGTCTCAATATAATCTTCAGAAAGCTACTCTTGAGCAGAAACTGGATGAAACCAGGCAGCAGGTACTAACAGACAGAACGCATCACGCTGAGACTGTGAGCCAATTGGAAACACAGGTAAGGTTTGGGGGTGCAGGGGGGTTTCCACTACAGTTTCCCAGTTTCCCACTGTTTCCAGCCTATTTATGCCCTATACCTCCTCCCCTCGCTGCACTTCTGCTGTCAGCCAAAGGTGGTGAGACTACATGTCACATTTAGTCTTGAAAGGAAAGTCTAATTGATCAATGTCTCTGGTCAGCTCTCCACCTTTGGTGGTGGAGAAGGGCCTAGAGGTTATGAAGTTAGAGATTTCATGCATATCTTCCCTATTCTAAGAAACAAACAACTGAAGTGCAAGCATTGCTGGGGGGTTAGTGGTGTGGCGAAGAGTTTTTAAAAGCAGCACGTGTCAAGTAGGCAGTCTCTCTGAACTATGTGGTTTTGTGGTTTTAATGTTTACCTTCCTCTGCTGGGTCATCCCACATTCTGTACCTTTTTTCTAATAACGTAGATGCCAGTGGATAAGGAATGTAATGTGTGGTTATATTTTAGAATAAAGAACTGGAACAAAAACTACAGATTGCAACGGAAGCATTGAAAAAGAGCAAAGAAGCAGCTGCTGAGCAGGATCTGAAGATCCAGAAGCTGGTGAGTATGCTGCATGATGTTTCACTGACCAGTAGCAGATCAGACTAATTTCTCTGTGTTTGTTTCGTTACTCAAGTGTTTTCTTGCTGTTTGTCTCCTAAACAAGTGCCTGTATATGAGTACATGACGCTGCTGCCAAAAGGAATAGTGTTGCTTCAGTTTGAGTGTATGTCACATGGAGTGGTGTCCAATTCTTGTCAGAGCTTCAAAATACCATTTTATTAACGTAGTGTTCTTTATTTCTCTTAAGCAAACTAATCTAGAGGATGAAAGAAGTAAACTACAGCAACAGATTTTAAGTGAGAAACATCGGTATGATCAGAAACTTACTGGGCTGGAGTCTCAAATTGCTGCTCTTGAAACAGCTTGGGAATTTGATAAAACAGCTACTCAGCACAAGATTGTAAGTAGAGAAACTGTTCAGTGGGCCGTGTGAGTCTTCACAAAATGATTTTAACACAGCTTGTAGACCTCGCATGTTGTCTGCATGTTCTTATTCAGCGCTCCTAGCATTATAATAGAAGATCTAATACTCTGAGAAACTAAATATGAACAAAGCATTTGATGTGTTTAATTGTTTAAACAAGGCATTAGAATAATTGTGCTTAGTATTTAAGCAATCTTTATTTTACAGAGCCAGTTGGAAAAGGAAAATGAAAATCTTAATGGAAGCAGAGAAGATTATGAGAGTTCTTTACAAAAACAGGAGTCTGAATTGAACAGACTAAAGGTAAGGGCTTAATTGGTTAGTGATGGTTAAATACAGAGCCAAGTTTGAGAAACAGTGAACAGCAAAGTGTATTACATTCGCAGTACTTGGAGTCACATTACATTTGGGTTGCATGTACTTAGAGCTGTAAATCATCTTTGGTACTCAGTAGAAATGCATTTGAGGAGCATTACAAATGGCTGATCCTTTTCTGAAACAGAATGCTTGGGTCTGCCTAAATCAGGCAGAAAATAATACATTCCCATATTGTCAGGCATGAAGAGCTTTTAAATCCTGTTAGCAGTAATGAATACAGAATAGTTCAACATCAAATTCCATTCACAGCATTCAAAACGAGTTAGAAACTTAAGTTGGTCAGGTATTTACAGCTTATACTCAGTCTTTTGACTGTAATTTTAGATTGTTGAAAGTTTTTTCTGTAGCTACTCTTGGATGCACAATTGGAATAAAGATCAGTTATAGGAAGGAGCTATTTCTTTGTAATAGAGACTTCAAGCTAAAAGATCTTTTAAGCGTTAGATATGTTTGGCCTCTTACATCAGTTCAGTGTTGTTCTTGCATGTACAGATAGCAGCAGTGCAGTAAAACAAAACAGTAACTCTCATTTGGAAGTGTAAATCATGGTGTGTTAGAACAGCCGTAAATTCTTGTTGCTAATGGATTTGGGTTTAAAGATGAGAGACTGATCTGATTTTAGTTGTCTCGAGTAACCTCTGAATTACTTTTGGTTTGCAGAATGAATTGAGCAGCAGAGAGACTGTCAGCATTGAAATTGCCAAAGCATTGGAAGAAACACGAAAACAAAGAGAGGAATTACAACAGCAGGTTGGTTAATACCAACAGTCTAAAATATATTTGGGTGCTCCCAACCTGGCACAGACCAGACTAGATTGGGACTTAATTATCATAATAGTCAGGAACATTAATCAGAATCATATCCTCAGCATGCAAGACAGCAGTGGTTGCCTCAGTAAACTTGAAACTGAAGGGTGTCTATATAAATGCCTGCACAAGAATGTAATCAACTTAGGTGAGTTATTCCATTGGAAGAATGTAAAATGCTGCTGACTGCAAAGTTAAGGATATTTGTAAGTTTGTAGGCTCAAGAGTTACGGCAAGTTGTGGCAGTTGAATATGAGCAACTGAGGGGAAGACCAGGTAGTAGCAGGTGAATACATTTGCTCAAATGCAGAGCCCTTTAAATCTGTAAGGTGGTGCATAGTCCCAGTGGGCCAGCCATCCTGAGCCATTGGCTAGTTGGCAGTTTGTTTTGAAGAAATCTATTCATTCTGTTGTTGTTCCTTTCAGCACTTATATCACACCTTTGTCCCTCTGAAGCACAGCAGTTCTAAAATTGTAAATTTCCTCATAGGGAGGAGGTTGTATCCAGTAACAAAATACAAATTCTAGGTAGTCTTGTTTTCTTCTTCTTTTATTAAAAATGGTCATGGTGGATAATGTGAGCTTGTGTTTGCTTAAGCTGGGAACTGCCAACAGAGCAAGTTTGACTGAATTCAGTCCCATCTTTTGGTTTCTTTATTCTTTTGGGACTGCTGTAGATCTGTGCTTGCTTAGTCCAGCTGTATGTAAAAGGGGTATAAGGCGATCTCTGGGTTTGCTCAGCGGCTGTTTTACAGCTGCCACCTGCTGGTTATGAGGCAATCTGTAATTGTGGCACAGAGTTTATCAGAAGCGAAGTGTGTTTTAGCTCTTACAGCACATTGACTTCAGCGCTTTTTAATGAGGTCAGCATTGTAGAGGTGATGCCTTCTGTGAGTCTCTGAATATATGACAGACATCCACACTGTATTATCTGTAACACTAATGCTGCACAAACCACTTCTTCAAGGTGTTGTATTGCCTAGCGCAGAGTTCAGGCAGCCCCTGCCATTTGTAGATACCAGCCACTGCCTTTGTCACTGATAAAAGAATTCTTCTCCAGTCCTTCCCACAAAAAAAAAAAAAAAATCTGCACCTCTGAGGTATGTTGAAATCTTTCAATGCCCTCTTCTAGTTTTATATCTTTAATGACTTCTGTTTGTTTGTTTGCCTGCTTTGAAGGTTTCACATCTGGCTTCCTTAATAAAGGAAAAAGACGAGCTGATTGATGAAAAATGTGATATGCTTCTAAAACAGAAGGAAGAACTAAACCAACTGAGTCAAGGTTAGACCAAACGAGTCTACTGTATTCCAGACAGCTTTATCTAAGTACAGTGTCTAGTTCTCAGCTTGCCTGATAGATTGTAATAATTCTAGATTTCTGTTCCGTATTTAATCTATTAGAATTTTCAAAATCTTGTGTCCTGCAGTAACAATTGGACAGTCTCTCTACTGCGTCCTTAAAAACAAAACCACTTTTTTTAATCAGTCTTACGCTTATACACCATAAAATAACAAATCTTGCTGTACTTTTTGTAAATGATTGTTCTGCGCAAAACATGAAATAAATGATACAGATTAAAAACTGCTACTTCATTGCACTTTAAAAACTGCACTTGATTGAAAGATTATTTACATTCTTAAAGATCAGCTGCAAACTGATAGTCCACAGTCATACTAAAAAATGAAGTGCAGTCATCTTCATTCAGTTCCTAACCCCACCGTGTTTCTCGAGTGTTGCCATTATTTAGAAAGGGAACAAAACCGTAGCTCTTGTTGCACCATTCCATTGGCTAGCTATGTGTCCGTAGCCATTTGTGCCAGCTAGCCATTTGTGCTCACATCTCAGCCCCAAGTGTTTCCCGTGCAGTCACAGCACAAGTCACACAGACTTTTGATGGGGGTCTCTTAGAGGAGGTGTAATTGATAATCATGTTGTTAAGTATTAAAATCACTCTGACTTTCAGACAGTTAGGCTGCTCCTTTGCAAAAACATGCACGTGAGCTTGGGTGGCTTAAATTCCATCATCTTTCTGTCTTTACGACAGAGCAAGGCAAAAGGGTCAGAATTTACTGTCCCTGTAACTTGCTTTGTTTAAGAAAAATAATTGGAAACTCCCATTTGATTCAGTAGACTGATACTAAGCAGGTCTCTCCTTTCTCAGATCATGGAGCTGTCTTGCTGCGAATGCATCAGTTGCAATCTGACATAGAAGCAAGTAATAGCCGAGCAGTGGAGAAAGAAGAAACGGCAAGAAAGGAAATTGATGAACTGAAGTTGCAGATACAGGAGTGCCTGTTGGCCAGAGAACATGAGAAAAATGTGAGTGCAGTTGCAAATCTGATCTGTTCAGACTTCTCAGGAAAATAAGCAGGTGTGCAAGAGACCCTGTTTCTGTCGTGTCTGGTGATACATGCTTGGAACTGTTTACTCAGACAACTTGCTCGTGACCTGAAGCACCAGCAGTGTAGACCACCACTATTTGTTGTTCCCAGTCTTCCTAAAGAAAGCTGTTTCCTGTCAGATCTGTGACTGGTTTATGAAAGACAACCCCTTATTTTATTTGACTCATAAAATGTCTTGAGAGAACCATTTTGAAACTAATGAGAGAGACCCAAAAGCAATAAGCAGGCCAGTGAGAGATACAGCCAACTAGATTGCCACTAATGCTTTCTGGTTTAAAAAAGCAACCACCACCACCCCAAAAACAACAACCAAAAAGAAATCTCGCTCTCTCCCTGTGGAGTCTTCATGGGCTGCAAATGTCATGATGTCTCTGCAATTCACTCTTTTCATTTTTACAGGTTTCAGAACTAGAGGAATCGACGAGAGCCTTGAACAACAAGCATTTACATTCTCCAGAAAACTGTGTGGTGGAACAGAATGGAGACGTAGCAGCTGCAGACGTCATTCAACTTCAGAAAGACAACAGAGAGCTGGAACAGCAAATTGCTGAGAAAAACAAGGTGAACTGAAACAGCAGAAACAGCTGTTAGTCTTTCCCCTTTTAATTAGGAAGCCTAATAATTGGTGCTGCCCATGCTGCAGCCTTAGAAGGACAGGCTTACCAAAATGGCAGATCCAATTTGAATCCAGTATGCTGTGAATAAATTTTTTTCCTCTGGATTGTACAAGCATCTAGCAACAGTGGATAAAAACTGCAGTCAGAATTGTAGGAATCCTTGCCTATTTTAGAGGAAAGATGCACCAAATGGTACCGTTTACAGCTTTCCTGCAGAGCCCTTTTGTGTGAATTCAGTTCACTTCCACTGTGCTGCCACATGAAAGCCCAAGTATCCTGTCATATGCCTGCTAATGTGTGGAGCTAGAAAGGCAAGACATTCAGATTGCTTCTTCAGAGCCGTCAACGTTGTTTAATGATTGTTTCATTCATTACACTTGTTTGTTATGGGTTTTTCCAGGTATCTCTGGTTGAAAATGTGTCCTGACAATGAATACTGTATGAACACTAACCTTTGCTTTGCTTACAGATGATAAAGCAGCTACAGCAAAGAATGACAGAACTCAAGAAAACCCTCCAGAAAGAGTTGGTAAGGGTTATGTTTTTCAGTCTCTTCAGCTGGCACTTACTGACAGTTACTTGCACTACTAATTCCAAAAGCTTGACTGCTAGCTAGAGCGTAATTTTTTTACTAGGGATGTCTGCAGTTTCCTTTTGTTTGCAGGCAGATCAATGAACCCTTAAATTAAGGAATTACGTTATTCTGGATCATTTATTGAACGGATGGTGTGACACAGGCAGCCATCACCACTCAGCTCTTACAACAGAGAATTTTAGCTACAGAAGACCTGTGTTTGGTAATCTTGGGCATGTAATACATTTCTGTAGAGTGAACAACTGAGGTTTGATTGCTGCTTAGCTGCCATTCAGCTAAGTTTTACCATGGGAGTGATATCTGCCCCAGGGTAAGCTCCCCTTTAATCCCTCTTACAATAGTTTTCCTCTCCAAGAAAAAATTACTCTATTTTTTAAAAAATTAAGAGGTTTTCAATACTCTGATGTTGTTCTTTTTGTTCTGAGCTTGAAAATTGTTTGGAGAAAGCCCATGTTTGAAAGGCACAGAGCAGGTTAGTGATAAAAGAAAATTACCAGGCGATAGTTTCTACCATGGAGCCAGTTCCATGCTGGTTTGGGTAATGTACACGTAACACTAACAGCAACTAGCTTCTGTCCCAGACTCTAGGGAGCGGTGAAGACACTTCTCTACTGTGATCCCGTGAAGGATGAGAAGCTTGTCCTGTTGATGCCCAGGTTGTACCCACCTTGTGGATACAAGCCCTCGCTGTTAGATATCTTGGACCCGGATCCTCTCCCAGTGTCAAACTGACAGAGTCTACAATGTACTTCTCTCTTTCTTTTTTTAGAAAATAAGGCCTGACAGTGAAGTACCTGAAGTACGTGAAAAAGCAAATTCTGAAGTGCCTAATGCTTCTGTGACTGTCACAAACAACTCTGATTTAAATGACTCAAGGGAGATAAACTTTGAATACCTTAAACATGTTGTACTAAAATTCATGTCCTGCCGGGAATCTGAGGTAAAGATGTACACTTACCTTCTCTTTCTAAGTCCGTCTTTCTCTAGAAACTGGCACCTGTTACCTGCTAAGGACACTTCTACGCCAGTTCCATACTTTTACACTTAAAAAGTTGACTGATTCAGCACAATGAAGCAAAATAGCTAACAGCGATATGTTCGGAAGTACAGATTATTATGAACTAAATGAAAGGGAAATGTGAATTTTTAAGAGGTAGTTATGTCTGGAAGTTAAAGATCTGAAGCTACAAGACATTCCCTCTGCACTACTCTAAAAAACATATGTGGAGTATGTAATTAGAGTGGTTGTACATTTAAGAAAGACAGCAAAAAAAACCAAGAAAAAGACACAAACCACTCGTTGTTGATCTGTAAGAGGTAATTCCTTGTGCATTTGGAGCTCCTTCACATTCTCCACACGGTGTCAAAAAAGTTAAAGGTAAAAAAAGTCATGCCAACTTTGCTTAATTGCAAGTCAGTGGGTGAGATCAAGAGATAATTGTGCAACTCCGTGGTATCCTGAGCACTTGACTCTCTTACTCTGCATTGTGTGTCCCATTTAGAATATTAGTACTATAGATTTAATACACTTAAGTGTATATTTAAAATGGCGTGATTCTTTCCTGCCTACATGCTGGTTTGATCAACTTAAAGCTTAAAAAAACTAGGATGCCACAGGAGCCAAGCTTCTTCTCTGTTCTAACTAACTAGGCTCCCCATTTGTCCTCTTTCCCAAAAATATGTAAACCAATATTAAAGAACAGAAAGCCAGGAAACACAAACAGAAGAAATAAGATACAGGCCATCCTAGTCTTTTGGAACTGGGTATAACGGAAGGCTGCTGTTTGCAGCTTCACAGTTGTGACTAGAAAGTCTGTGACCAAACCTACAGAAAAACTGTGCTGCACCATAGTCCAGAATGTAGAGCCCTGAGAGCATCATAAGCAACAAAACACTGTGGTTTCTTTCAGGCATTCCATCTAATTAAAGCTGTATCTGTGTTACTGAATTTTTCACAAGAGGAAGAAAACATGCTTAAAGAAACTTTGGAGTACAAGGTAAGGGTTCTGTTCCACTTGTAGTCTCTACCGGGACTCCCAGCAGATGGAATGAAAATTCTTAGATGCTGGGAGATCATGAAAAGTATCTTTTCCAAAATTTAGCTACAATAATAAATGTAATTTATTATTAAAATGTTAGCTAATCACATACATACATGTCGGAAATTGTCCATTTCAGTGAGGGAAATACTCCTTCTCTGAAGCACTGGAAGAAATTGTCCATTTCAGTGAGGGAAATACTTTCCAGTGCTTCAGAGAAGGAGTAACAGCACAGTTTTGCCCGTCGGACTCAGTCCATGGAGGGAAGCTAGAAGCTCCTTGCTGGAGTACAGTCAAACGTTTAAAAGCAGGAAGCCAAATTCTTGGTTTGTCGTTTTGACATTGGGCTTAGACACCTGTTTTTCCTTTCCATTGCGTAAAATGAGATCTCCTGCACGTCCCTGGCTATGTGGTTATTAGTGAATGTTCATAAATGAATGCTGCCTCAGTTCCTTCTATGTCCTCCATTCATCTCTGCCCGCTCAGTAAGCTGGACATGTTCAGTCTGCATATGATTGCAACTGAGGGAGATTTCCTTGCCATCTTGTTCGGGGAACAGTTTAATACTAGATTGGCTACTGTGTCTGTGTTTAAATGACTGTAGATTTGTAATTTGTAATTATTGAATATATGTAAGTGTAATCTTCAGTCAGCTTCACTTGTGGAAAATGGATGCTGTTTCTTCCAGATGATTGTGTGATTAAAGGAATATATGTAAGTGTAATCTTCAGTCAGCTTCACTTGTGGAAAATGGATGCTGTTTCTTCCAGATTTGATTGTGTGAAACGATCTTCTTCAGTCTGAAGTCTGCAGCATTCTGTTTTATAAGGAGTTCTTTCCATCAAATGATGGGGAGATGCCTATGTACCATATTCTTTCTTTTTTGAATCTTCAGCTTCTTAAAAGTGTGAACCTAGCATAATGTGTATTGTGCTTTCCTGTCCTAGATGTCATGGTTTGGGTCAAAGCCATCTCCTAAAGGCAGTATCCGGCCATCTATCTCAAGCCCAAGGACACTGTGGCCTTAAGGAAACCTGAAAATGGGCAGTCAGCATCTAGCCACTTTTTTCTGTGAAAAGAACGCTGAACACACTAATTCAGGTGTGTCTTAATCACTGTCATTGCAGTATTTTGTACAAGAACTTTTGACACTGTTTACAAAACTAATACTGTGCAAGGAGAAATTTTCACTACAAACTGAAACACCTCTTCTGGGTTGGATTTGGGGACCATTGTCTCGATGGTCTCTTAATGGAAGTCAGCTCCTTGTGCTCCTCGGTCTTGTTTTCTTGGCACCAAAGGGTAATGTTAACCTCACTAATACCGGTGCTGGCAGTTCAAGCTTCTAACGCATGCATCTGTTACGATGGTGATTCCAGCTTCTGTTATGGAGGGCTAGAGTTGAGTAACTCTAGGCACAGTAAAGCTTCCTTGTCTCACTGTGGAAAGCAAGCAATGAAAAAAAAATGTTGGCAATGCTGTATTGCGTTTTTGACAGTTTGAAAAGCCTTTCAAAGAACAGGAGCAGGAGCTTTAACCAAAAAAGAAATCTGCCTTGCCTTGTTATACTGACATAACTAATAGTTCGCATTTTTTCATATCACTGTGTAATTTAAGGTGCATATATCCTGGCCTGCAGTCCTGAAGGCTGCATGTTGATGATGATTATTTAATTTGAGAGCACAACTTTAGAGTTGTCTGATTTTACTTTTCTTAAAGAAAAATAATATTTAAAATGGTCTTAATTATAGTACCTAATACTCAGTCGCCTTTAAAACTAATCTATTAGCCTGTACCATAGGTTGTTAGCATTAGGAAGAAGAGGTAGTAAACCATTTTAAATTTTTAAAGCTGAATTCCAGGTATTGTAAATGCACAGTGAGAATACCTTTTATTTAAAAAAAAAAAAAAAAAATAAATCTAGTGACAAAGGGTGAAGAATATTGGTACTAAACACCTTGATTTTTATTTTTTTTTCTTCTGCTAGCAACAAATCTTCATAACCAGTATCTGCCTCTTTGGTTGTGGTTTTCTGTACTTCAAATACCAATGCTTAAAAACTGTTATGAACATGTAGTGGGCTGTTAACTGTGTCCTAACTACATGGTAAAAGAAATGCTGCTCATGAGGTTTTTGGTTTTGGGGGCAAAATTCAACTCTTAATGAATAAATCTTGGTTCCAGCAGCTTGCTTTCCTTCCCCCTTAAGAAAAGGGGACCAAGGTGGCACTTGCCTCACAGAGTAGAAGCACAATTTTGCCCACAGTTATTACCACCACTGTGAAATCTAGATGAAAATGGGAAGCAGCATAAAGTCTGACTTCTTAAGAATGGGACATATTTCCAAAAAACTACATACGTATGGAATTCGATGAGCAGGCTGCAATTCTGGTAATTCTCTTACGATGAGGTTTGTGTTACTAACAATAGTTTTATTAAATGTATTCAAGAAAATTCAACCTGTCCTCTAGTGGAGATACAGTCACTGTTCAGGTTTTTAACTTCGCTTTGCTAACAGGGGTCTGAATGACCTTGGTGGTGGCAGCCAAGATGTAGTGTTCGAGTTACAGCACGTGAGCTGCTCCCTGCTTCCATGCACACTCATGCTGTGGTAGAGATGAAAGTATCCTTCCACGTGAGGTCAGTTATCAGAGCGGTAAAAGTGCTGCAAGTCTATACCCTGGCTGACCTCCCCAGTTTTGTTAATCAGCCGTATCCCAGAGACAGGTACTCGCAGTAGCTATTACCTTGGCGCAAGTGACACTCCTCAGTTTAGAGCTAGGTTGTATTTATTTAAAGTTAAGAAAACCAACAGGATTTTTTTAGTACATTAAAGCTTGTCCAAACTCAGTCTTTAGTAACCTGATCCATGGCACTTAACGATACCATAGGGAAGTTTGTGGGAAGAGTACAACTCTGCTCTAATATGAAAATAGACAATCAAGAAGTGGGTTTATATCCATTGCTCCTGTACTGAAACAGAGCAGGGCAGGATAACCCTGTTGGTTCTGGGAAGATTTTATTCTCTAAGGTCTTTTTCTTTAGAATATCCCTTTGCCCTGGCCCATTTCTGTGGGACCCGAGACCAGGGGACAGGACTCCCTCTACTCACGCCGATGCCTGCTGAATGACTAATCGGTTTATGTTGATCCTGGCTTGAAAAGTTACTGCTGAACAGTAAGAAAAGCAGTACAGGCAGCCTAGAATAAAGAGTGACAATGTAAAGTCTTAGATTATATATTCACTAACACAACTTCAATTTAAGATCCCAAAGCTCATACAGGATCAACTTACCAGAAGAACTAGTTCTTAAGTGTTGAATTTTCTTTCGGTATCGGAGCAAGAATGGTGTGTGTACATATATTAAAAAGCTAATGCACTTTCCCTTGTATAAAAACAGTGGTATACGTAATCCTTTCTATGGCCATTGGATTTCTTTCCTTCTATGCTGTAAATATGGATTGTATTATGAAACACTATGAAATTTGTGGTGCAATACATTTTGGATCAAAACCCTAATCTTGATTTCTTTCTCTTCATAGTTCTGGTTATCTCCACTGGGATGCTATAGCTATTTAAAATTGAGAGATTTTAAAGCATGAAACAAACCCCACCTTCTGCCCATGGTAAGAATGTCAGCCATGTTATTAAGGCCCCTATTTCTCATAGGGCATTAGGCCAGGAATGAGGCAGAGTGCTTCTACCTCCTAAAATCATCTCTCACCAGGGACAGCTGCTGCTGTACTCTTAGCAGCTGATAAAAACAAAGACTGAATGGAGCAGGGCCTCCCTGAGCAGCTGCTTCCCTTGGAGTGTGCTCGTTTGTGCCAAAAGGAGGGCTCCTTCCTGGCAGATAACCCTGCCAGACTCATGCCGCATGCTGCCACCCGAGCCCCAGAGGGATGCTGTACAACCCCAAAGCTCTTTCCACCATCAGTTACAGCACCCTTGGCGACGGCAATGGTCTGAGTAGTTGTGTCCTTCTGTCTGGACAAATCAAGGATGAAACATCTGTGCATACTGACTCAAAGGAAGCAGCTCATTTTGCTATACTTCAGTCCTGCAGGAGGTGAGGACGCACTAATACATAAATAAGTTAGTAAGTTCTGAAGTATTTTCTTGACTTTCTAGGATGGACAAGAATATAAAAATCAAACCATGGGTGATTATGTATTATAGTTACTGCATCTTAGAAGCCTTGATTGGAACAGCTGAGCTTGGTCTCACTCCCTGCAACCAGCATAGCTGGATTTGAGGACAAATTCTGTGAATGGTTGGAGTTAAGAGCATTCATGCAAAGGTGGACACTTAGCTTAGAATTGGTATATTGCTGGCCTGCTTTTGAATAAGTCAGACTTACAATTTAGCAAAAAATAAATTACTTAACTCGTGATCCAAGAACTTTATTGATACAGCAGGCACTTTACAATGAAACCAACCCCACAGTCCAATTAGTCTTTCGACCATACGTACAAAACCGTCACTCTAATAAGCACTTCTGCCTGTAAGCTGTCGGGATCTTGCATCTGCCAAGGACACAGCTACCTCTTAAATAAGCAGTACACACAGGATCTTTTATCACCACACTTTGATAAAGCAGCATCTGAAAATACCTGTTCACTTACAGTAGTAGGAGGGAGGAGCGTGCCTTCTGCCTTTTAAAGAAGGGATCAGGAGAATGTCTTGGCTCCTGTATTTGATAGTCGGAATATGCAGGAATACCTTTACTCTTCCCCCACCTTTAAGGTTAAAAGCATTCCAAGAGGAGGTTTCCATAGTATTTCAGTAGATTGCAATCTCTAATAAAGATGGACCAGTGTCATTTCAGCTGATTCCTTCTTCCGAGTCCAAAATTGATCGTTGTCTTGGTTCAAGCTAATAGTCTTTTAAACAGTCTTTCTTGCTGTAAGAACTCTTACTATGGAACCTAGTCCACCTACTGCTAACGCCTGTGGGGACGGGAAAAGGAGAGAGGTGTTACACAGAGTCACTGCATCATGCAAGCCAGCCACTGCGTCGCACACAAAAGGCATCTTAAAAGAACAATTACGTGTTTAATAACAGAAGAGTATACAGCTCTTCTCCAAAAACTTACTTTTGACACATAGGCAGCCTGGGCTGTTCTACCTCATTCTGCCCCTTTTTTGCTCTCCAATCTTTAAAACAGTTAATGGGGGGAAATCGATTTGTTTTCTCTAGCACACACAGACATTAAAGATGTTTTAAGTTGTTTCATTTAGGTACTACACTGTATCACGCAGTGCCAGGTTTCCGTGATGAAACTGCATTGCCCCACCAGCCTGCGAGGCCAGGCAGCGGTGGTTCTCTCGGTACGACTGCTCCAGCACACAGAGTGCTCGCGCAGCCCCGGACCACAACGCAACTCTCTATGCTGTCTGCTACCACCAGAACAGGAAATACAGTTCCCGGGTTGTTCCACCTCTTCATGTCTCTGCAGGTGCCTTCTGCCCTGCTGACGCCTTTACCTTCCTGCGGTGGCAAGTTCTACGTTCGCACACTGACTCCTCTTTGCAGTGTGTTCTCCGAATGATTTAGGCCAACAGTTAAAAGGCTAATGAGGGAGCTCAGACCTGAACTAGGATCCTTGCTTGTTCCGATCTTGGGAAGTTTGTGCCTCACTTCCCCTCTGTAAATACAGATGAGAGTGATCTTTGACTCAAATTATTGTAGTACATATATAGTAATATTCTATAAATGTACTCTGAGACGTAAGAACCAAGGGACTGAAGGGTAGACAAAACCAAATACAATAATTCAGTAACCCATATACCACTAAATATGAAGGGAAAATTACATTCTCCAAAATCTAACAAACCCTCTTTTGGGTCTAGAGAAGGATACCCATGTCACATGTCATTGACGATGCAGGATGTCTCGCCTCCCACATCCCTGAACGGGAAAGGAGGAAGGGCTCGTTTCAGTTTGATTTGCATCCCTCACTGTAAATAACGTATCCTTCTAAAGTCTAGAAGGAGATGGATGTGATTAGGAAAAAATAAATGTTAAAGCTGACTGCTTAAAATGAGGCGTGTTTACTTTGCAGACATAATTCAGATACAGCCCAGTGGGTATTGCAATGTATGAAATGAAAACAGTGATCAACAGTATGAGACACCTCGCTGTCGTTAGGAAACAAATGACTGCAAAGCGTCCACTCGGAGCAGAACCTGCACGCGCTGTACGTGTGTAAACGTTCCCGAGTGACCAAACCTGATACACAGGGGACGACGGCTGGGCCTTTTCCAGAGGACAGACGGGTACTACTACTGAGCAGCTGACTCCTCTCTGAGCAAGCCACACGTCTTACCGGTAGTGCTAAAAAGCAGCACACACTAGCAAGGCTTTAAACCCTGCCCGGCCTGCTTCAGACCTGCCTTGTTCCTTTCAAAACAAAGAGGACGAGATGCTTTACAAGTGCGTACATGCTCTGAGTGCTGTCATCTTTCCAGTCAGGGTGGTGGTGTGTAATGCTACACACTGGGAGCACCCACCCATGGTTACCTGGAAACAGTCTCCAGTGGAAACAACAACAGGAAAAAAAAAAAAATTCAAGCAGAAGCATGTTCTTCGCTGTCCTGAGAAACTCCCTCCTCCTCCGTCAAGGTTCTGCAAAGCTGGTGACAGCTGCTAATAGCTGGAGTCACTCTACACATGTTCTGTCTTTACGCATCACAGGAAAAAAACCGTACTTTGTGAAAAGGGCCCCAGCATTAGCAGCAGGATGCACTGCTACAGCGCCGGTGGTACAGGGAGCTGCAGCATTCCTGGGGATCACTTTTCCTAGGAGGAGCACTGACAGCCAGTGCTGCAGCTAAAACCCCTGCAAGCTGGGGAAGACAAAGTCATTTCACTCGGATTCCTGCCTGGGGGCAGTGGCACCGAGCAGCTGCTTCACGTGCCTCATGCCGTCAGGAGAGGGGACATTCAACAGTCAGCTGATAGACACTTCCTACCCTCCACAACGGTCATTTCACAGAAACGCGAGGGGACCGCTCCGGGTCCCAGTGGAATCTTTCTGGAGATCTCGGAAGCCTCTCCTGTGCAAACCAAACAGGTTTGCTAAATCCTGTCACTAAGCTGTGGCACGTATGCTGCTAACAGCGCTCGGCTGGTGAAAACTGCCAGACCTGAGCCAGCCTGAGCACCCCCTCAGCCGAATACTCAGCTGCAGGGGAACGCCGACAGCCACACCGTTCGACCAGCCCCATCTCCACTCCCAGCTCTTCCTCCTTGGTGGGGCCACTGCACTCACTAGATGCAGAAGGTGGTGCAATGCTTCCTCCAGTAGACGCTGCCCTGCCACAAGTCTCACCTCTCCCCCTGGCTGAGGGTAAGCTTTGACATACAGGCAAAGGCTGAACAATTCCAAGCTCAAAAAGACCAAAGCTGAAAGGAAATGCCAGTTACTGTGCTGCTCGGGGATGAGCCCCCTGCCATCATCTGCTTCTCTTGCGGGGGCTCCCACGAGCGCACTGGCAAGGACCCTGCAGAGCGTGGCTAAGCCAAGAGAGCACCAAACACATACCTTTTCATGCCACTGAAGTAATATTGCACTGCTATTTTCCGTTGGCTTTTCAAATCCTTTATAAATGTACTTCATTAACAAGTCAACGCCATTTCTGTCTAAGGAACTCACTGCTTGTTCTATTTCACTGCTTTTAAAAGACGTGAGGACTTTCAGCATGGTTCCCTGGGCCTGCTCCTGCAAAGACAAGGAAAGGAGAGTAACGTGAGAACCAGCAAGGTTGGAAGCGATCCCAAGGCTTGTGTTCGACAAAGTGTGCTCAGAGCACCAGTGGCTACACCGATGGCTGGCTTGTTTCTGTAACCGAGCAGGCGAGCGTTCTTCACGTCAGGTTCCAGGAGTGAGAAGGAAGGGGTGAGCGCGATGGGATCGCCTATGCAGAGGACACGGCGTACTGCTGTACCGCTCACTAACAGCGCTGGGAGGGGGGCTCATCGGATCTCTGGGGTAACGCCCCGTCACTCCAACGCTCCCCAGCGACCCGCTGCTGAGCCCACAGCCCTGCCTGCGCCCCAGCCCCCGTCACCTTCATCGCCTGGTTCTTCGTGTTGACAGGAGAGCTCCTTATGGCGGTATGGAAAGCTCGCAGCGCGTCCCCTGTGCAGCGCAGAGGTCAAGGACTCAAACCGCTCCGTCAGCAGCCCCGGTACCCCTGGCAGCGCCGCGTAACGACTCCGGCTGTCGTCAAAGGTGACCAAGTGCGTGTTTATAACAGCACCGCAGCTTTTGGGGCACGCGCCAGCCCGGTGTGGAAGAGGAGAGCGAAGCGCTTCGCGGGACCCTTCTCCTGCCCCTGCCGCCCGGGGCGACTTACGGGGGGATCCGGCTACCAGCGCTCGGTCACAGGCGGGGGCGGGCGCGGCGGCGCCTCCGCGCGCCTCAGCGGGGCGGGGGCCGCACGGC
>NW_008795382.1:8689-11945 GCF_000699145.1 Aptenodytes forsteri | reverse complement strand
CTCTAGAATTTTTTGGGGGGGGGGGGGGGGGGAGGGGAGAAACTTGCTACAGACACCGTAATACACAATAAATTTAGATAATTTAAAAATAAAAAAGGCAAGAGGCAGCATTTCAGCAGCAAAGTGCTCAATAAAAAGTATATTGTAAGGGGACCGCACAAGGGAAGAGGGAGACAGCAGGCGGGGAAAGGTCTCAGAGGAAATACGGTGTGGTTGTTCTAGGAGGAATTACACGTTCTGAATCTGGAACTGCGCGGAATAACTTTGGTTCTCTTGTATTTACATCTTTAAAGACCATGATTGACGCAATATTTCCACAGCGGTAGCAGTAATTTGGGGCGGACCATACCGTTACCAATTTCTCATCAAACATGAATTTATAGCCCTCGTGAACTAGCTGGTGCGCTCTGCAGATGAGCTTCAAGTTGTTGATGTGAACAAACTGTAAAGGAAAAAAGGAAGGTCAGTTTTCCCTGAGCGGCTGCATGCCACCGCCCACACAATAGCCCTGGCACACGCACGCCGTGAAGGGGTCAAAGAGAAGCTTTTTCACCCAGTGCACTGGAAAAAAAAATAAATCTGAGACCTGAGCAGCGAAAAACACCTATGAAACGCAGGTGACAGCTGCGATGCCCAAGTCTCTGCCGTCCGCAAGGCTCCATCCTTCCCAGACGTGCGGCGGAAAGGCCAGAGAGACAACGCCCGGCACGAGCCCGGCATTCGCAACGCAGCTGGTTGAGGAGCCTGGGAAGGTCAGCGCGTGTCAGCCCTGAGGAGTCTGCTCGCTGCTTTCCAAAGTAACAAAAATTAAGTCAAGAATTGTTAAGAAAAGTGGTACGGTATTTTTTTTCCTCCTAAATCCTTAGAAAAGTATTCCACACAAACCCCAGTGATACTAGTTAGTCTCACTGCATTACGCTTTTCAAAAGCAAGATCGGTATCATCGCATCTGGCAGTTGTGTTTATGCTTTTAAGGTCAAATGGCTCATTTTATCAAGTTGGCCTGAGTGAACCTTCTCCAGCACCATGACTGACTCGCAGTGGTCTTACAAGGAAGGTTCATCATCTCACAGCGCCCTTGATCCATTCGTCGCTAGGGGTAAACATCAAACTCGTAGCTGAACGCTTCAATTTATCTCATACCTGCAGTTACTTTGTGTTGCATACAACAGCATCATTACCTCATTCGTCACCTTCGCACCGAAGAGCCAGCCTGCTCCTCGCGGACTGATCGCCCACGTATCGACGTCTTCTGGATCAGACCAAACAAGGTCACAGAAAGCGCCTTTGTGAGGAATTTCTTGATTACGTTCAATGGTTCGAATCTGATCGAGTGTCTTGATGTCTGGAGAGAGACCACCATGCACACAGAGAATCTGCTCATCTATTAACTGGAGGGAAAAAAAAGACACGTGCAAAATACTCAATATTTTAATCCAGCCCAGAACGCTACCAGCGTGACCCTTAAAGGTCACCAATTCTAGCAGTCACATTCAGACAATCCACCTGTACTTTTTTAACGGAGCGTTTGCACTTACAGCTGCTATTGTGAGCATGTCAAAGACTTTGGTACAGTATCTCCAAGCATTAGCATTTCCGTATTTGGTTTGGCACTCATCTGTTAAACAGAGAATTTTTTTCTTCTTAATGGATCAGAAGGAATTCAGGCAATAAGATCACAGGCAAACACTTACAGCAGAACTCGAAAGCCAGACGTACAATAAAAACCCTATCGGGAGCACCAGTAACGGCCGGTGGGAAGCGCTCGGTCCTACTGCTGGCCAGGCCCACCCGCAGGCAGGGACCGAGGTGCCTCTTGGTCTTCACTGACTGAGCAACACGCCCGGCGGTGCAGAGAAAACACCCAACGCGGCTGACGATGCTTTCGGTGCTTCCCACGGCTGGCCGGCTGGGAACTGACCCTTGACCAGACCAGCCAAGCGCTTAAATTTGCAAATTTTATACAGCAGAATTGAGGCAGAAAGCGTGAACTGACCAGGGCTGGTGGAAGGTACTCTTGCCACAAACGGGAGTTACAGTGGCTTTGTTTAAAGCTTCACGAACCTGGCAATAAACCTGACGGGCAGGCGTTTCTTAAGCGACCTGTGAACATTTGTACTTGCTCTTGTTGAACATTATCCAAAAAAAAAAAGTAAGTAACAGACATTATTCTTCGTGGCAGGCGTTAGGTATTTTCCAGGATTTCCTCAGCTTTTATCAAAGCCTCACACAACCACAGAGAAGTTTCCAAGCAATTTAAACCCCTCAGTTTTTCAAACAGTTGTTCTGTTGCTTATTTCTTGCCAGTGGCATTTTCCCAGGTGCTCACTGTTGACAATAAATGACTTCCACAGCAAACCCTATGTGTGATACCGATTTTTAGTTATACTGAAACTTAAGGGGAATTACAGTAACATCATGGCTTCGCGTAGAACCTTCCACTACAAGACACTGAAGCACATTCTGCATAAATATATGCTCCTTCTCTGTCTCTAAAATTGAATGTGGCACCAAAAAAACCCAGAAACCCCAGACGCTGGAGGAAAGGAGCAGTGAGGTCCGGACTAAAACACGTTCTACTTCACGAACATGACGGTCGCGTTAACAAATGATAACATTCAAGTTCTACTGAGCCCGCTTCCCATCCAGTCCCAGGAAAGCCCCAGGTCGTGCTGCACTCAAAACGGGTTCCCAAAGGGAAAGATGCCGTACTCGTTTATTACACGTTAGCCCCCATTCAGAAATCGTTTGGATAAAGACTTACCATAAAATCCATACACTTGTGTTATCTGCCTGCTTTCATGATTGCCTCGCAACAGTGTGATACGATCAGGCCACTTAGCTTTTAGTGCAAGAAGGTAAGTGAAAGTCTCAAGACTATAATAACCTCTATCTACAAAGTCACCCTGCAAGTCAAAAAAACATTCGTAAATGGAGAAACAGTCAAATGGAAAAATGCAAAGTGAGACAGCCATCCTAAATTTCTCGCAGTGCATAAAGAAAACTAACGCTGAAGGGAAGCCGGGATCTGCTTGGCTCTATGAGAAGACGTTCTTTGGTCACTCGGAGTTTCAGGTTTGAACTGGCATGCTGCCGTCACGCCGCCGCACTCGTCGGGAGCTGCCCTGACACGTAACCCGACGGACCCTCAGGACGCCCCTTGCTAAGGCAGGACGCAGCCTGCTGCGTGACAGGCATCGCGCTCCGCTCTTCCCGCGTCGCTTCGCGCCACGTAGCTCGTACTTAACAAAATAAA
>NW_008795382.1:0-7349 GCF_000699145.1 Aptenodytes forsteri | reverse complement strand
CCGCCGGCCCGTCCGGAGGTTCCGCCCGAAGGGCGGCTCAGGCAGCCAGGGCTCCCCTCGAAACTCGGTCTCCGCGCTGGCCCCACCATGCGCCGGGAGCGGGGCCCGGAGCCGGCCCCGAGATACAGAGCTGGGGGGTCGCGGGGGTGCGGGACGGGCCAGCCGCAAAGCTGCTGCCAGGCCCCTTCCTGGTGGCTGTTACTTGGGAAGGGGAGTGGAGCGTGTTTTCTGTCACCGTGTTGACTGCTTTGTTAATCAAATGTCTTCGTTAGAAATAGGAACCTGGGAGAGTCCTGAAGTGAGTGGTGTTCAGCCGCTGCCCAGGACCTTTCACACATCCTCAGCAGCTATAGGAGACTGTCTGTACGTGTTTGGAGGGGGCGATAAAGGAGCAGAACCTGTTACAGACCAGCGGCTTCACGTGTTTGACACAGGTACCTCTGGGCGCATGAAGGGCCATTACACCAAACGGTGGAATCCGTCCTCTGTTGAATGCGAGGTCTGCGTTTCAGGTTCAGTCGAAGACGTGGAAATGTTGGGCCCTGCTTTGGCTACGAGTTTAGATGGATGGGTGGATGTTCCTCGCTGTTGATGTGCACTTATCTTTATGTAGTCACTGGGAATTTGGGCCAAAATGGCAGCATAAAGCTCTGGGATGAGGAACGCCATGGGAGATGAGAGCAGTTTGTCACATTTGCCCAACAGCTGATTCCTTTCTGTGGTGGCATCGTCCTGTGCTGCTCATGTACTGTCAGACTTGTCCTGTTCACTCTTGCAGCCCTGTGCACGCCAGAAAGGGTTTGCTTTCCAGTTTGCATTAATCTGTCCTGCTACTGGGTGACCCAAACAGCACACGGAGCTCCATCGGAGGGCTTGCCTGCACTTCATGATACGGCATTAACTCTTCTCCAACTCCACTGGAGGCGCTTCCTTAGGAAGCCTCAGCAGGGCTCTGGGGTCACCGGTTTGTAGAGCTACCAGAGTTTTCCTCCTAATGCACGTGTACTCCCATTTTTAGCCACCTTGACCTGGTCCCAGCCAGCTACTCATGGTGACCCCCCCTCTCCTCGGCATGGACACGTTGTGGTTGCAGTCGGGACCAAACTCTTCGTACACGGAGGTTTAGCTGGTGATATTTTTTACAATGATCTGTTCTGCATTGATATAAGTAAGTATGGACATAGGTACCACAGAGCAATAGCTGTTGTGTGATGTGTTTTGATTTTGGGGAACCTTTTTTTCTAAAAGATCAGTTTTTAAGTGGCTAAAATATTGCCATATTTGCTTAAAACATCCAAACTTTTAGGTTTTTTGTAATGCATAACCACAGACATGTTCTTTTTCTCCTAACAGATGACATGAGATGGGTTAAGATACCAGCCACTGGTGATGTCCCAGGAGGACGGGCATCCCACTCATCAGCTGTGTTTAAAGACCACTTGTACATTTTTGGTGGAATAGGTCCAGAGGGGACACTAGATACTACATACAAGTATCACACAGGTAGGGAGACTTCTCAGCTGTGTAATGGTAAATGCCAGTCTGGTAGAAAATGCATTACCCCCCTCACCCTCCTAGTAGTCAGTGTCATTGCTCTGGAGTTACACCACTACAAGACTAAATGCTGAAATGCTCCATAATGTTGAAAACTAGTCTGAATGATGTCACTGTCCCAGCATGCTTTCTAAGCCTGTGAAGCTACATTTGAAGATGTGAATGTGTGTCTTTGCACTGCAGAGAAGCAGCAGTGGACACTTCTACAGTTTGATTCCCCTCTGCCTGCTGGGAGACTGGACCACGCTATGTGCGTTGTTCCCTGGCGGGCTGGCAAGCACGGAGACGCAGGAGCTGTCACCTGGGAAGACAAAGCTGGGAAAGAGGCAACTGTGTCAGCAGGTGACAAAGCTGACCCCCTCCACAACAGCCAGGATGAGGGGTGCGCTGAAGACACAGTCATGCATCTACTACAGGATGAGGGGTGCGCTGAAGACACAGTCGTGCATCTACTGTTAGTATTTGGTGGGATGGACACACAGGGGGAAATATACAGAGACTGTGTTGTCAGTCTGATCGAATAGCAGAGCTGCGGTCCTGCACAGCACCGCCCTTTTCTACAGGTTTTATAGTACTGTCAGATTAAGTTAATTCTCCTTTCCAATAAACAAATTCTTACCCTCAAACAGATGGCACTGTGCTACCGCACCCCTGAGGTACAGGCGCTTTCTCTGTGCGCAGTCCTGCTGGCGGCGGGTACAGCATTCCCTGGGGCAGGCAGCTGCTGCTGCAGAAAGGCTCCAGCTGCTGTCGCTTGACCACAGGTTGCTGGAGTGTGCCTGGACAGCTTTCAGCCCGATGAAGCCTCACATACTGTTGGCTACAGAAACACTTCCATCTGCAAAGCCACAGTGTTACCTGGAAACAGAGTTTTGGGGGGGATGATTTGAGTTTTAGCTTTCACTGTTTTGAAAAAGAGTGAATGAAAACCAGAAAAGTGTCCCCCACACCAGGGGAAATGTAAAGTGCTAAGTGGTTTTAAGGAGGTATTGGAGCAGGCACCACAAAAGCTCCTTCTGTACTCAGTTTAATTATCTAATCCCATGGCTTGGATGAAAATCATGGATCAAATAAAAAGACTGAGTTCCAATTAAATTTTCTTTAAAAAAAAAAAAGGCCTAAGTGTAGACTAGTTTTCAGAAAACTAGGCTATTGTCTCATGTGAGACTCTAATAAAGCTCCTAAAAACAGTTTTAATACTGCAGGAAGTTGTATTTGTAGTTAGGCCAGTCTCCTCTCCCTGACATGCTTTGCATTTAAGTTTGCATCATCACTCATGCAAATAGCTCTGCCGGAGCTCCGATTGATTGATAACCTACCTCTCCAGCAAGAGGCTCGCAGGCTCCAGTGAGGCTGCACAAGCAAAGAGGGACCACCCCCCTTCCTTATAAGGATCTATTACATCATAAGCCTCACTACAGTTCCAAGTATACCAGGACACTTCAGAAACAGGGTGTAGTGCTTGTCAGGAGTTCCCATTCAACCAAGGGCAACGGAGCTGTTTGCACCACCTGCTCCCCACCCCTGAACAGGCTGCTTGCCAACAGCAGAGAGGTACAAGCGTCTGTCAGCACCGCACAGGCTGAGGTCAGGTCCCCTTAGAAGACCTCAGCAAGGCTCACCAGCATGGAGCAGTAGCCCCAAGGCAGGGAGGAACTCTGACTGCAGAGACTCCAGTGCCCGCATGGTTACAGCTTTCGAGCCTCTCAACCTTCTCCTTTCCAGCTTTCTCCACGCCAAGTAAACTCGGGGCTCTCCTCCGCAAGAGGAGCTGTAGGGCAGCCAGACTTCAGGAGGCGCAAAGCTCACCTGAGGGTAGGGCTGTTGCCACTTACAGGATCCCCTGAAAGGCTTACCTTCCTTGAAGGGGAACCGTACCGATGGTTGATCTGAATCCCGTCGTTCAGGATCACGGTCATGATGTCCACATCCCGGTTAAAACTAGCTGCTGTAACTAGGTGATGGAAAACACAACTAGAACAGAGTCCAGTGTAAATAACAAATTTATTGTGGTCACTTCAGGTAGAAAAGTTCTACACCAAATTCACATGACCGAGTTGTTAAATAGAACGCTTCCACTGCCAAGACTTCTAAACCCATTTCGCATTTACACTCCCCCCCTGCTACCCCTCCCTCCCCAGACATCAAGCAACTGCTAACGAAAAGCAGTATACAGCCACTTCGGGCTAGCGTTTCCAGCTCCACTCACGAGTGAAGATTCAAAGTTACATTCCAAATTAAGAGTTCAATATTTTAAACAAGTGTTCCTGAGTCCAATATATACACACACAACATTCAGAGATGCTAGTATCTACAACTCGTCCTTCTCTGCTGCTTCCTCTTCACCAGGGGGAGGGCCTGCGCTTCCGTAGAGCTTGCTAACAATTGGCTGAACAACTTCCTCCAGCTCTTTCTTTTTTGCTTTGAAGTCTTCAATGTCTGCGTCTTGATGGCTTTCGAGCCACTCGATCTTTTCCTCTACCACCTTCTCTATTGTTTCTTTGTCTTCAGATGACAGCTTACCACCCAGCTTCTCTTTGTCCCCAATCTGATTCTTCAGAGAATAGGCGTAGCTTTCCAGCTCATTCCGGGCATCGATGCGCTCTTTAAGCTTCTTGTCTTCCTCAGCAAACTTCTCAGCATCGTTAACCATCCTCTCAATCTCTTCTGGTGTCAGCCGATTCTGATCATTTGTAATCGTGATCTTGTTTTTGTTCCCAGTGCCCTTGTCTTCAGCTGTGACACGGAGGATTCCGTTCACATCTATTTCAAAGGTAACTTCGATCTGGGGGACACCACGAGGGGCAGGAGGGATTCCAGTGAGATCAAAAGTTCCCAGAAGATGGTTATCCTTGGTGAGGGGACGCTCACCTGGAAGACAATAAGATACGGTTTCTTTCTTTCCTAGCTGTGGTTGTACTTTGTGAAACCACAAGCTACACACTTCTTAAAGGTAAGGTTAATTTCAGTCTGACATCTGTCCAGACACCTCCTACAGCATCACCCCCTGCTCTGAAGAGCTCTTCAGGACAGAGCCATGGAAAAAGACACATTTGAAAAACATTCCAGTAACAGCTTTTGATGCAGGTCAAGACGCCTGGTCAGAGCAGCTTCAGAAAGCCAGCACTGTTACCAAGCTCTTCTCCATAAGGAGACATCCATAACCATCTAGAAGTATCTAGAGCCTTTGTGATAAGACAGTAGCAAGTATTAAAGTCCTGTAGACAGACTCCAGCTGTCAACATGGTCCACCACAGGCGACACTCACCTTCATAGACCTTGATTGTCACAGTTGGCTGATTGTCAGAAGCTGTGGAGAAGATCTGAGACTTCTTTGTGGGAACAACAGTGTTTCTTGGAATCAGTTTAGTCATTACACCTCCGACAGTCTCAATGCCAAGTGTCAGAGGACAGACATCAAGCAACACCAAGTCACCTGTAACAGATCAAGGGAAGACTGACATGACTTCAACCTGAAAGAAACAACATCTCATCACTGCAACCAGGATCCTGAGGTCTCAGAGGCACAAAACTTCTTAAGGACTGGAAAAGAAGTTCTACTACATTTGTCAGTAACTAATATCCACTATTCAGAGTCAACGCTCTCTTGAAGCGAGAGTGAAGGTGTCATTACCTGTATCTTGGTCCCCAGAGAGAACGCCAGCCTGGACAGCCGCACCATAGGCTACAGCCTCATCTGGATTAATGCCACGAGAAGGCTCTTTCCCATTGAAGAACTCTTTAACTAATTGCTGTATTTTGGGGATGCGAGTAGAGCCACCAACAAGAACAATCTCATCAATGTCAGACTTCTTTAGGTCAGAATCTTCCAGAACTTTCTGGACAGGCTTCATAGTGGAACGGAACAGGTCCTAGACGACAAAAAAAGCCCAGGACTGTAAGACTGTATTCCCACATGCCTAGCCTCTGATTTATGCAGCCTTAGGGTACAAAGGACAACCACTGTAGAAGAACATCAGCTGGCTTTATGACCAGCCTTGACGAGACCTCAGCTGTCATTAACACACACACAGCCCCAGCTACCCTGGCAAGGAGCAGCTGCCTCCTTTTCAGTGCAAGCAGGAAGTTATTTATACCCCAAAGTGCAGTGTCAGAGCATGAAATACTGCACATCCACAAGTCTCCAATCTAGAGCTGAGGCAATGTAACTTTACCTTTCTAAACTTACCATGTTCAGCTCCTCAAACTTGGCTCGAGTAAGCGTCTCTGAGAAATCCTCTCCTTCAAAGAAGGATTCTATTTCAATTCTGGCCTGGTGCTGAGATGACAAGGCTCGCTTTGCTTTCTCCACTTCCCGTCTTAACTTCTGCACAGCTCTGTTATCCTTCCTGACATCTTTTCCAGTTTTCTTCTTGTAGAGTTTGATGAAGTGTTCCATAACACGTTGGTCAAAGTCTTCTCCACCCAGGTGAGTGTCGCCATTAGTAGCCACAACTTCAAAGACTCCATTGTCAATTGTGAGGAGGGAGACATCAAAAGTTCCGCCACCCAAGTCGAACACGAGGATGTTCTTCTCACCCTCCCTCTTGTCCAATCCGTAAGCGATGGCAGCAGCCGTTCTGTAGAGGGAACAGCCCATTCAGAAAACCGGGACTACCGCCCCCCACCTCCCCGGCAGGCAGGATAGGTTAGGCTACTTACGGCTCATTAATGATTCTCATCACATTCAACCCAGCAATAGTACCGGCATCTTTCGTAGCCTGACGCTGAGCATCGTTGAAGTAGGCTGGCACAGTAACAACAGCATGGGTAACCTAAATAAGGAGCAAGAGATTCATTTTGATTCCAAAATTGTAAAAAAAAGCACATAGCTTTTAAATAACCATAGCAATGCTGATAATTACCCCATTGTTCTTTAAAGAGAGGCAAAAACCCACTACCAGCTGAGCCCATTCAACTGGGCTGCCTCAGGGGCCAGCAGCACTGAACAGACTTTAGGATTTCAAGGTTAGTCCACAGATCCAGCCCACCCATCTTTAGTTTTGTAAAGCTGCTGCTTTAACTTCTTACTAGTAGCACTCATGAACTTACTTTCTTCCCCAAGTAAGCCTCTGCAGTTTCCTTCATCTTTGTCAGGACCATAGCAGAAATTTCTTCAGGAGCAAATGTTTTTGTCTGTCCACCTCCAACATCGACTTGAATATGGGGCTTGGCTTTCTTTTCAACAACCTAAGAAGAACAACGCATACTGTCCCATTCAACAATTCACAGAATTATTCCCACTTGTCCGCATGTTTCTTTCTCTCTGAAGATTAAGCAAAGCCTCTATGTCACGAGACATAATTTCAACACTACTTAACACAAGGAACTGTCGTCTATACACCATGGCCACATCACTGCACCCTAACCCTCCGCAGGGTTGCTCAAAAGGGCACCATGATTCAGCAGCCTCACCTTCTCAGGCAAGAAGCAGCCCACTCTTCTGACCAGACAGGTAGGCCCCCCTCCCACCATCCACCCCTCCGCGTTCAGGGCCCACCTTGAACGGCAGGTACTTGATGTCCTGCTGCACGGAAGGGTCGTTCCAGGTGCGGCCAATGAGCCGCTTGGCATCAAACACGGTGTTCTCGGGGTTGGATGTAAGCTGGTTCTTGGCGGCATCCCCAATCAAGCGCTCCCCCTCGGGCGTGAACGCCACGTAGGATGGCGTGATGCGGTTGCCCTGGTCGTTGGCGATGATTTCCACACGGCCATTCTTGAAGACGCCCACGCTGCGGGGTAGCGGAGCGGTCAGGCGGCGCCGGGGCCTGCACACCCGCCCCCCCCTTTCCGCT
>NW_008795381.1:47242-47837 GCF_000699145.1 Aptenodytes forsteri | reverse complement strand
ACCTGCGGTGGGAGGGGGTCCAGGGCTGGAGTGATGGCGTGCTGGGCTGGCCAGATGTGGGGTGCTGCGATGGGAGGGGTGGCCAGCTGTGGGGTGAGGCCCGGGTGCGGGGTGATGCCGCGGTGTGGGGTGCCGATGTGGGAGTGCGTCCCGGCGCGGGGGCTGTTACCGTGTGTGTGTGTGTGTGTGTGTGTGTGTCCCCAGGTGTGGGGTGCTGCTGTTTGAGGGTGCTCAGATTTGGGATGCAGCTGTTGGAGGGTGCCCAGCTGTGTGGTGGTGCTGGCCCGCTTGGCCGTCCAGATGTGGGGCGTCACTGAGGGTGTCCAGGTGTGGGGTGTCACCCTAAGATGCTGTCCAGGAGCGGGGTACCACCATCGGATGGGGGTGTCCAGGCGTGGGGTGTCACTGTAGGGTGCTGTCCAGGTGTGGGGTGTCACTGTAGGGTGCTGTCCAGATGTGGGGTGCCACCTTGGGTGCTGCTTGGATATGGGGTGTCACCTTGACGGGGCTGCCAGGTGCGGGGCGCCACCGTCTGCATCCAGCTGTGGGGTGCCACCCCGGCCGCTGCCCAGCTGTGGGGTGCCACCCCACCTCT
>NW_008795381.1:42764-43572 GCF_000699145.1 Aptenodytes forsteri | reverse complement strand
GGTTGCGAAGGGGGGGTCCGGAGCGTGGAAAAGGCTGGGAGATATTTAAGGCACTCCAGGCAATTGCTCATTCGGCGGTGAGTTATTACAGCGCCGAGCCAAAGGTTATTAGGAAGGATAAGGGCAGCCATAAAACCAGCACAACCAGCGTGCTTTTCCTATAGAGATTATCATTATTGGCTTATTAATACACGATAATTTTGAATTATACACTGCAATAAATAGAAAAGGCTTGACTCGGGGCTTTAAATATTTTATGAATCTCAAAGCGAACATTTTAAGTAGCACCATGTGGCTCCGACCCATCAGCTTGCCAGATAAATGGAAATTGGCAATTCCTAAATTTTTGTGGTTACTTCCCCCCCCCCCCCCCCTATTTTTTTTTAAATCCCTTCTCTCTCCCTTAAACAATAAAAGAAAAGTGGTTTTAAAGAGCAATCAGATTAAATGGGCAACATGCGAATGAGGAGGAGGAGGAGGCGCGTTCCGCACATCCCCAAAATAACCCGTTTGGGGTTTAAGTGGATATTAAAATAACTCTGCGAGCCGGGAAGGAGGGAGAGGCTGGATCGGCTCCCGGCTCCGCCGGGGCCTTTTTTAAAAATATATCTCAGTCACGACGAGAGGGAGGCGAGCAGAGGGTTTCGTGAGCTTTGCCGAAAACCCCGGGGTTCCAAAACGAGTAAAAATTGTGAGTTCCCACCTCTCCTTGGAGTATTTTGGTGAGTTTTTGTTTGTTTGGGGTTTTCTCTTTTTTTTTTTTTTTCCCCTTGGTTGGTTTGTTTGGGGTTTTTTCCTCGATGCAATG
>NW_008795381.1:39980-41587 GCF_000699145.1 Aptenodytes forsteri | reverse complement strand
CCTCCCCTCCCCCCCCTTGTTTACAGCTACAGAAGGCAAAAGAGTCATAAATCTTGGGGCAGCCCGCAGAGACATACATTTGTATCCCTCCCCTCCCCTCCCTTGTTTACAGCTACAGAAGGCAAAAGAGTCATAAATCTTGGGGCAGCCCGCAGAGACAAGTACATTTGTATGCATCGTTAGAACCAGCTAATACCTCAGCCCATTAGCGAAGCAGGGAGAGCTGGAGTTTCCGGTGTACATTAACTTACAGTTAAATTCTGGAGGAAAAGGGCATTGCGAATTAACATAAACTATATCCATCATATTGTTTGTCATCTCGGATGAGCCAAGAGAGAGGGGACGCGGGTGGGTGAAAGTTTCCCCCGAGCATCCTGGGCTGGGGCGAAGCAGTATTATTATTTTTCCTTTATTTCCCCCCCCCAAAAAGCCTAAGGGATGCCCAGGTCAAGGAGTTTTTATTCAAGGGAGGGTTGTGGGGTTTTTTTGGTGTTTTTTTTTTTTATTACTCCCTCCGTGCCAGAAGAAGCTTTCCTTATTCTTCTTTCCCTTTTCCTTTCCCTGCCAATTTCTTGCAGGTGCCATAGTTTGAAGAATTTATTTTTTATTGTGAAGCTGACTTCTTTGCAAGTTTATTCTGATTGGGTTGTCATAGAGACTGATGGTCTTGAACTGCATGTGATGGGTGGGTGCCAAACAGTTTGTTCTGACATTCTTGCTATAAATAGTTGAATGAGAAAAATCAGCAGGAGTAGAAACCCGGTGTTGATCTTTATTCACCCTGTTGTGTGCAGGTACATGTGCAAGGCAAACAAGTTCAGACTGTTAAAATAATTTCATGGCTTCAGAAGGCAGAAGTAAGTGAATCATGTGGATTTATTTCCATCCTTGTGTCAATACAGCGTGGCCTCAATGATCAAATGAAAAAGCAATACACCTTGTCCCTCTGCCCTTAAATTCTACAGTTTGTAAACACTGTTAATGACTGAGGACAAACTTGAAACTGCAACCTGCAGCAAGCACTTTATTCAGTTTTCTTTGGAAAAGAAAATTCACTTCGAATGTGGTGAATGAGCGTCGTAGTTGCTGTGTACTCAGACTATAAGTGATGGTTAAACCGTGGTCTTGTGTAGGATTCTGTTAAAAATTTTTGTAAATTCTTTACTGCGTTAGCCTGCAAGAGCAACCCTGACGTTCCAAAGTATTTAAGAAAAAGAAAATAAATCACTAAATTGTACATTAAACTTAACATGCTCCAAGAACCAGTTCCCATCTACTCCGCTCACCCCGCATGCTCTTGTTCTGACTCTGGAGATGTGCTTGGGCAGGCTTGTTAGGAAGGGTGAGAAGACTTTAGCCTCAGCACTACAGGTGCCATGATATTGTTTAGGATTTGCATGATGTCTAGAAGAGTGTTTGGAGCTACTGTGTGGCCTGTCGGTGGAAGCCGTGAGCTCAGCGTGTCCAGCATGTGCAATACTCGCCATGCCAGTATTTCTGCCTGGAATATCTTGGGCAGGCGTGTTGGAGCACCTGCCTCTCTGCCATCTGATGCAGTCAAGTGGCAGCACCGCTGCCAGCCCTTCCTGGACTCGTTTTGGGTGCAG
>NW_008795381.1:37415-39602 GCF_000699145.1 Aptenodytes forsteri | reverse complement strand
TTCTTTTTTTTTTTTTTATCACTCTGTGCAGCGAGGATCCGCCCGCCTTTGGCTGTAAAATAACCCTTGTGGGCATGTTAATAAGATGCAAATTCGAGCGGCAGCTAATCGCTTTCTGGGCCAGCGCACGCGTGTGCGCGCGCACGGGTGTACGCGTGTGTGTATGCGTGTCTGTGCGCGGGTGTGCGCACACACTTAATTTACGTTCCGGGGTAACGAAGCGGCCGAACTCCCGGCGTGCGGGTTACCGGGATGCTCCCGGCGCAGGATGAGGCCCCGTTGCTGCCTGGGTACCCGGTGCAACAGCTGGATTTACGCGTGCGGCGTCGCGACCTCCATATGTATGGGTCCCTATACGTATCTGTGCGGATGTATATGGCCCTGGGCTTGCAGGCAGCGAAAGGTAGCCGGGGATGTTGCGTGGGTGCTCAAAGACACCCCCCCAAAGGTGTGGCGTGGCCACGTGCGCCCCGTTTTGTGCTGATGGCCTCTCCCCGATTTACCGTCCTTATGTGTAGGGGCAGCATTATATACGTGCCGACTGTGGAGACGTGCGTCAGGAGGGGGGAAGCGAGAGAAGGGGGGGGGGGGGGGCGATTATAGGGTGATGTCTAGGGACGGGACTATGGCGTGTTTGCGGGTCTGTATGTCCCCGTTTCCATATGTCTGCAATTCTATACGTCCCCGTTTCTATACGTGGGTATATTTTCCTCATGCATGGAGGCACGGCTGCGCAGTGGGGTGCAGTGGGGTCCCCCAGCCGGGGCGTGCAGTGGGCCCCCCCGCCGGCGCCAGCCGGGGCTCGGAGGGGTGTCACCCCGCCAAGGGGACCAGCACGGGGGTCTCCGGGTCACCCCCAAAGGGGAAGGACCCCCCCCGAGAGCGGCCGGGAGGGGAAAACCTTGGAGTAGAGCAGGAGGGTGCCCTGCAGAGACACCCCCCCCCACCCGCAGGCCCCTCTGCTCCTCCTCCCTCCCACGCCGAGGACCCTGTGGGTCCCGTGGGTGGCAGGGGCTGGGCTCGAGGTCACCCCTCCTCTTCCAGCCTCTCCCAGGAGACCAATTTGAGGGCCTTTCATCCCAAAACCCGACGGGCGGGAGCACATCCCAACGGATACCCCCGGATAACCTCCACCCCAACCCCTTCCACTGCTCGGCATCTCCCATAGCTCTTCTCACTTGGCATTTCGGGAGCCCTCGGGATTTGTCACCCAGGTCCCAGCGAAGCCGCCGTTCCCAGGGATGCTGGTACCCAGAGCCGAAAGCATCCGCAGCCGAGCGGCATCGCGGTGCTGCTGACGCTGGATCCTTCACAACCCCCCACCAGCCCCTACCACCCACCTTTCCCAAAACCTGGAATTACTGGTAAACCACCCAGGTCCTGTTCCGGTGCCTTACGTGGCTTTTTTTAACCTCAATTAATTTCCTTAAAATGACGATTCGTGTGGAAATGAGCTTTAACCCAGCTCCCGAATACCCTGCGTAACTCCCGCGTCTCGATCCGGTACGTGGCAGGCATTATATTTTGCTGTCACTTCGGTTCCCTGTGTGCTCACGAGGGCACGGCGGGACAGCGAGAGGGATGCGGGGACGTGGCCGTGGCTTTTTTTAACCTCAATTAATTTCCTTAAAATGACGATTCGTGTGGAAATGAGCTTTAACCCAGCTCCCGAATACCCTGCGTAACTCCCGCGTCTCGATCCGGTACGTGGCAGGCATTATATTTTGCTGTCACTTCGGTTCCCTGTGTGCTCACGAGGGCACGGCGGGACAGCGAGAGGGATGCGGGGACGTGGCAAGAAAGAAAGACGGAAGGAAGGAAGGAAGGAAGGAAGGAAGGAAGGAAGGAAGGAAGGAAGGAAGGAAGGAAGGAAGGAAGGAAGGAAGGAAGGAAGGAAGGAAGGAAGGAAGGAAGGAAGGAAGGAAGGAAGGAAAGGCGGGAGCAGAGAGCAGAGCAGCCCTGCTCAGGGCTTGGGACCCCCCCCCAACATCCCCCCGGCCCCACTTGCTCCCCGGGATTTAACCACGTATCCTGCGCCTGGAGGGAATTTGCCAGGATCTGCCGGGCTTCTGCATCTGGGAAGGCCATGGGAACCGGGCTGGGAAAATTGCTCCCCACCTATTATGTCATTAAAAACCCTACAGCTAAAAGTAACCACCAGCATCCTGCGTTCATCCCTCCGCTCCG
>NW_008795381.1:35793-37342 GCF_000699145.1 Aptenodytes forsteri | reverse complement strand
CCCGCCTTGCTCCATCCCTTTTGGGTGGGTTTGGGGTCACCGTCCCACCCCCCCCAGCAGCCCCCTCCGGTCCAGCCCTGGGGATGGAGCATCGCGGGAAGGGGAAGCTGAAGACGAGCATCAGCGCGGTGCATCCGCAGGGAGAGAAACCCGCGGGTTTTAGCTGCTTTGCAAAAAAATCTTCTTCAGGCCCTGGCGTTTTGTTCTGATTCGGGGGGGGAGGGTGTCCCCCCCCGTGCCGGCCCCCCAAAACCGCCCTGCACCAGCTCTGCCAGCACCTCCCCTCTTCCTCCCCGTGGGTTATTGTTTTCTAAGCAAATAGAGATGTAAATATACGGCAGCTCCCAGGCGGCTTTGACCCAGCAGCGCGGTGCAATTCTCACTGCCATTTACACGTCCTCGTCGCACTTATTTATTTTTATTAAAATAGTTAAAAAAAAAACAGGCGGAAAAAAAAAAACCAAAACCCAACCAACAAGGCAAGGAGGAGAGGAACCCTCGGCCTCTGCAGGCTGCCGGGAATAAAGCGTATTTTCTTTTTTCCAGCAGGCTTTCTGGGCGAACACTGCTCTCTTGTTCTTCGAATCACTTTGCCATCTTGTGGCTCTGGGGAGGCTGCCGGGAATAAAGTGTATTTTCTTTTTTCCAGCAGGCTTTCTGGGCGAACACTGCTCTCTTGTTCTTCGAATCACTTTGCCATCTTGTGGCTCTGGGGAAGGAGGGGCCTCCCCCTCCGCTCACCCCCATTAATCACCCCGACAGCCCTCACTTGCCGAGGCCTCTCACCCTTTTCATCTCCGGGTTTGTATGCAGCCGCCCAGCGCTGCCCCGCTCCGGCCTTGCACAATGATGCCGCCGTCCCCGTCGCCGGGGCATCCCCTCCCTGGCGCGCCCGCATCCCGCTCCCCGGCATCTCGGAGGGGCTGGAAGGTGGGGACCCTTCCCTGGGCGGGGGGCGGTGCGCGTGTGTGATAACGCGACTCCCACATATATTTTATTGCCCCCTCCGAAATGAGCAAATCTCCCTATTGCAACGGGCTGATTAATATTTCATCGGGGGGGAGAGCTGGCCCTTTGGGTGCCCGGCTCTCCTGAGCAGAGACATCCCAGCCTGGACCACGAGGTTCGTTCAGAGGAACCCGCTGCAAATAAAAAACAACCGCTGCAAGGGGGGAAAATGAGGAGAAAAAGCGTAAATCCCCTCCCGTTGCATTTCTCTCTCCTTTAGGAGATGAGCATCCACCTCCTGCCTGTGTCGCAGCATGGATGGAGTTGAAATGGGGGGGTGTGCGCCCCGGTGCTGGGCAGAGGCGTGTTTTCCCATGTGCACGTGTTTTCACCCTCAGGAGTGTGTCCAGGCACTGTGCAACATGGATTTTTGCACGGGGCGGGAGGATTTGCACCGTCTTGTGCTTTTAAAAACCCCGGCTGGTGGGATAAGAGCTGCCCGGGGGTGAGCACCCCAACTCGGCGGCATGAAATCCCGGCACCCCGGCAGAGCTGGCTGCTCTGGCGCTGCCGGAAAATGGCTGCTTTAAGCGAATAAACG
>NW_008795381.1:19731-34577 GCF_000699145.1 Aptenodytes forsteri | reverse complement strand
CCCTCCGCTCACCCCCATTAATCACCCCGACAGCCCTCACTTGCCGAGGCCTCTCACCCTTTTCATCTCCGGGTTTGTATGCAGCCGCCCAGCGCTGCCCCGCTCCGGCCTTGCACAATGATGCCGCCGTCCCCGTCGCCGGGGCATCCCCTCCCTGGCGCGCCCGCATCCCGCTCCCCGGCATCTCGGAGGGGCTGGAAGGTGGGGACCCTTCCCTGGGCGGGGGGCGGTGCGCGTGTGTGATAACGCGACTCCCACATATATTTTATTGCCCCCTCCGAAATGAGCAAATCTCCCTATTGCAACGGGCTGATTAATATTTCATCGGGGGGGAGAGCTGGCCCTTTGGGTGCCCGGCTCTCCTGAGCAGAGACATCCCAGCCTGGACCACGAGGTTCGTTCAGAGGAACCCGCTGCAAATAAAAAACAACCGCTGCAAGGGGGGAAAATGAGGAGAAAAAGCGTAAATCCCCTCCCGTTGCATTTCTCTCTCCTTTAGGAGATGAGCATCCACCTCCTGCCTGTGTCGCAGCATGGATGGAGTTGAAATGGGGGGGTGTGCGCCCCGGTGCTGGGCAGAGGCGTGTTTTCCCATGTGCACGTGTTTTCACCCTCAGGAGTGTGTCCAGGCACTGTGCAACATGGATTTTTGCACGGGGCGGGAGGATTTGCACCGTCTTGTGCTTTTAAAAACCCCGGCTGGTGGGATAAGAGCTGCCCGGGGGTGAGCACCCCAACTCGGCGGCATGAAATCCCGGCTCCCCGGCAGAGCTGGCTGCTCTGGCGCTGCCGGAAAATGGCTGCTGTAAGCGAATTACAGCTCCATCCCGGGAATTAAATCACAACTCGGCGCTAACTCGATTGCACCTCGTATGGCGGAAAGGTCAAACGGGACTCGCGCTCGCTCCTCGCCGCCGTGTCACGGTAATGAACGCTCCCGGGCAGCTTCTCCCGCGCTAAAGAGCCCGGTGGGGGCGTTCGCAGGGCACCGCTTTGCCCCCAACCCTGCCGTGGCCCTGAATTTGCACCCACCAGCCCCTTCCCGGGGCTGATTTGCACCCTCGTCCTCAGGCGTGCAAATCCTGTGGCCATGGGGAGGAGGGGGCAGAGCTCCCAGTGCTTGCACGCGTGTGTACGGGGGCACGTGCAAGAGGATGGCCGCGTGCAAGGCAAAGGGCACGCGCAAGACGATGGCCGCGTGCAAGGCAAAGGCCACGTGGCTTTGCACGGGTTTAGCACGGCTGGGGGTGATGCCGGTGTGTCGGTGCCAAAGCATCGCCCTGGCTCACCTCCCTTTGCACACCCGTCCATGCGCCAGCCACCCCCAAAGGCGTCTCTTGGGCTGCAGGGCCACAGCGGGGCCGGGACCCCTCGTGAGTCGGGCGGGGTGAACCCCGATTCCACCTAAATTCCTCCTTATTCAGGCAGAGCCCACCCTCCTGCGGATGGGTGTGGGTGGCCGAAGCTGCTGGAGGGTGTCCAGAGCATCCCCCCCCCGCCCCAGCCCACGGGGGACCCGCGGGGTGTTGTCGAAAATCCAGGAAAATCGCACAAATCCGTCTCCAGCTGGACGTGGACCCATACAGACAGGGATATATGTCGCCCCAGCGCGGGTCAGCACGCAGAGAAAGGGGGGCAGCCGGCCGGGAGCGCGCGACGTTTCCCTTCCCTTCTCTTATTAATTTAATTGGAAACGCCGCCGGGAGAGGCGCGGGGCTCAGCTTCCCC
The DNA here is from genome assembly GCF_000699145.1 of Aptenodytes forsteri. NCBI lineage: Eukaryota > Metazoa > Chordata > Aves > Sphenisciformes > Spheniscidae > Aptenodytes > Aptenodytes forsteri. The sequence goes on along the minus strand of NW_008795381.1, from coordinate 32,849 downwards.
CACCTTTGGGGCTGTGACTTCGGGAAACCCTCGGCCTCAAACCCCCCTCATTCCCTCTCTCGCTTCATGCGACGGACATTTGCCCGAATCTTTTGCAACACGCTGGGCGCCCTCTCCCACGCCGCTGAGCAAACAATGGACGATAAATAAATATACACCCGATTTTTAATTTTTTTCAGTGTTTTTTTATCGGAAACCCCAGCGGTGCATTAGCATGCAAGGCGTCGGGAGCGGGGCGCTCGGTGCCGCTGCATGACCTTTCCTTGCACCCGGTGCCGGGGAGGAGCCCGGCGCCGCGGCGGCTGCGCCGGCGAGCGCGGGGGCTCGCGATGCAGATTCTAATTTGGCGATTACTGTCACAAAGTCATTTGTCACCCGCCCCAGGGAGACTCGGCGGACGTCAGCCCTCCGATGCTCCTTATTGCTGGCTTAATCTTTACAGATTGAATTAAGATTGGGGGACTTTATCAGCGGATGGAGCCGGGTGAAGGGTTACGCGCGGGTTTCATTTGTTCGGCGACAGAGGGACGGAGGCTTCCACCCCGTCGAACCCGAAAGAAACATAAAAATTAGACCCAAAGAAACAACAGCCCCCCCAAACCCACCTATTACCCTGTAATCAAATGGCCTTTGAGACGCTCTTCGGAATAAAGCAAGATGGATGGAGCATCCTTCCCCCAGCCCGCGGAGCAGAGGCGATCGCCCTCCATCCCGATATTAATTCTCCTATTAAATTAAATAACGCGAAGGGTCGTGCTGCTTTCATTAAGCGTCGTGGGCGAACGAGCTCCCTGCAGCCTCCCATCCTCCGAGCAGCGCACTAATTAGCAACAGGCAGGAGCAATGCCCTCCTGCCTCCCCCTTTTCCTTGCTTATTAATAGCTGAGAGTAATAAATAGACTTCGGGGGGCTTGAGGCCGGGACGTGGGTGCTCACGGATCCAGGGGCACCCCCTGTCACCTCCCCTGCCTTGGTCCCCGAGTTCTCATCTGGGACAGCCCCTCGAAAGAAACAGGGAGGAAGAGGAGGGTGGGGGTCATCCCCGCCTGCTGCTATCGGGGGGAAATGATCAGCGTCCCAAGGAGATAAATGTGTCCTGCTAACGAGGTCGGGACTTGTAATTACACGTGGTTGGGGATGGGGTATAAACTGCTGACAAATCCTGAGTGAAGCGGCGGCCGGAGGGAGATGGTTTGGGATGCTGATGTAGGAAATCCTGTGTGTCCCGGGGAAGTTTAGTCCTGGCCTTGGGGGAGAAGCTTAATTCCCTTCACGTGGCTTTTATGTTTGGGATATAAACCCTTCGTCATCGCTAGTCCGGGCTCCCTCTGGAGTCAGTGGAGAGAATCGGCACAAATCAGCTATTTACAGGAAAACACCCCAAAGTGACCCAATCCCTTCCCACTCGAGGAGCTGGCCTAACTTTTCGATAAGTCAAGCTGGAAGGGGAAAGGCGAGGCTTAACCGCGAGGGCAGGCTTGTCACCGCGGCCACGGCCATCCCCATCACCCATCACCGCACTTAAATCACCGCCGGGAGCGGGCGGCCGGGGAAACCGCCGGGAGCGGGCGGCCGGGTACCACGGCTCAGCCGATGGGGAACCGCTCATTAATGGTGACAGCTTTCCCGATCGTGCTCATCTGTCCGGCCTTTACTAGGAAAAGACTGGTTTAAAACCTGGAGCTCAAAGCCGAAAATCCTTCCTAAAAATCGCATTGCTGCTCATTAGGGTAATTGGTTTTGCTCACTCCGTTTGCAAGACCCCGGCTCATCCCTGTAGCTCCTTCGAGGACTCGGCCCCGCTCGAGGATTACTGAGTTTCACGCTGAACTTCACGTTAAACGTGCTGGGGTTTAGGAGAGCTCAACTATTTTCCACCCTCTTTCTCGCCCTGGAAAACTGGGAGTTTCAGTTACATCGCCGCGGGAAGCGGCTCGCCCCTGCTGATTTACCCTTCGTGCCCCATTTTTGCTCATCTTTTTAAAGCCCTCTGGCTTTGCACGTCAACGACAGGGCTTTGCCTGAATATTTGGGATGCTCCTGCAGTGTTCCCGGCTTTTCCCTTCAAAGGACCAAATTTCCCTTGAAAATCCCTAGCAAAAAACTGGAAAGAGGCCGTTTCACCCCAATTTGCTACAAAAACATCCCTGAGCTGGGGGATTTCAGCTCACTCCGAGCTTTTAGGAGAGAACTTGCTTCAAGCTCAGCTCCTTGGGCTTAAAAGCCTGGACTTTGGCATCCAGCCCTTGGCTTTAATGGTGTTCAGCGGCTTGGGTTGACCTTTATTTTGCAAGGCAATGCTTCACAGCTCCGGCTGAGCTTCTCGGAGCCGCCTGTCCGGGGTTGTTGGCTTCCCGGTAAGATTCATGGGACCCATAAAAACATCAGTTTTCTTTTCTAAACAAAGCTGTTGCCGGCCGTTTGAGGGGGAGAGGCTGGAGGAAGGGAGGGAGGGATGGAGGGAGGATGCTGTGCATTTTTTCCGAGCTGGCAAGTTGTTTATTTGGTTGCTGTAAATAAGGCAGCGGTGCTGGAAGAGCCTCCGGCTCGAGGGCAGGGGCTCAGCCGTCTCCTGCCCGTCTCTCGCCAGCTCATCAACCATGTGGGGAGAGACGGAGGTGGCGTTGTAAAATGGGCTGCGAAGGGGATGCTCTGCCCCTGCACCTCCTGCCCATCCAGGAGGGATGCGTCTCCTTTGGACGTGCTCCAGGTTGCAATCCAGAGCAGCGCTGGCCTTCTGGAGGCTGCTCCTCGTTCAGGTTCCTCTTCCAAAGAGATGGATCCCGCTTTCCTCATCCTGGAAGTCAACCAGTGACTTGAGACCTCTCCCAGGGCGTATTTCCATACGGGAAAGCGTGGGCAATCAGCCTAAGAGTGGGATGCTCCCCCGGCTCTTGGTCACTCACTCCCCTGCAAGGCGTCGTCCGTCCTCTTCCCAACCCCAACCGGGAAAGAGGGGTAACTGCGGGAAGCGATTTGCTGCATCCCGTAAGCCGCGGTTCACGGTGGGGAATTGCCCGTGCCAAGGGAAGATGCTTTTCAGGAGGCGCTGAGCTGAGAAGCCCGTCTTCGCTAACGAACCTGCGGGCATCTAAAGTAAAGAGAGATGGATCCTGACCGAAATGCCAGGGGACGGGCAGTAAATTACCTTCCATCGATGGAGGAGCACTTTCATTTGGACCAAAGTGCACTTCGCATGCATTTTGCATGCTCTTTAAATGCACTTCAAATTAATGCACTTTAAACTCAAACCCTTAGTTAATTCAGGTTCGCCTGCCTGAGTGTTCCCCTGCAGACACGTCCCCGCTGCAGGGCCCAATCCAGCGCCCTCTGATGCTGGGAGAAGGGCCTTCAGGTTGGCTTCACCTCATGTCCCACAGCTAAAAAAGTAGCGTCTGGTCTGATCTCCTTCTTGTTTCCCTGGCGAGAGATGGGCGCTCACACGTTCGTCCTCCAAAGGGGTGAGTAAGATGGGAGAGACAACCCACATCTGGTGGTCCACCTTTCTCCATTGACCCTGGAAGGAGCTGAGATAACCCATCCAGGCCAACGTTTTCTATTTAAATAAGCAAACCCCACAACTAGTTCTGGAAGAAACTATTCAGCCCTCCCCAGGCTTTCCTGCGCTTCAAGGAGCGAAGCAGAGCCGGCCCAGCCTGCATGAGGCTGTGCAGAAGACATGGACGTGGCGATGGAGAGGCTTGATGGGGACCGGGATTTGCTGAGCTAATTTCTATCCGAGTCCTTCACCCGATCTGCTCACCGTGTAGCCACCTGCCAAGGCCATGGGATGCAAATGCATCCACCATCCAAAAAGCTGCTCTAGATCAGCCCCGTCTGTGGGGCAGAGAGGTGCTCTGCCCTCCGTCGTCTCCGTGTTGCCTCCCAAAGGGAAATCATTTCTTTAGCTCCCGTCCTACTAACTTTCCCCTGTATTGATCCGTTGCCAATTGGCCGTTCTGCAAGAGAAATGAAGCCGACAGCCACGGTATTAGCTGTTAACACGTCAGCAGACTCTAAGAAGGACAAAGTCAAGGGGATACGGTCTTCCTCTGCGACAGAGGGATTTTGCCAGGCTGTTTTTGGAATGAGGTGAAGATGCTTGGGGTCTGGTGCCTCCACGGCCTCACGCGGGCGGTGCGATGTGGGTGGGCAACCCTATCGGTGCGGGAATTTTTGCAGGTTCCTCTCAGTGCCTCCTTGCACAAACAGCCGTGGCATTGCAAAGGTTGGGTCCTTGCTGTGCCTGCTTTCGTTTTGGGTCGGGGCGTGTGATTTTATGATACTAATTAGTTGTGCCGACACTTTTCATCTGCATAATGTCAGTCATTTAATAGATGTGCCTAAATGAGGAGCTTCATGCCCGAACTCCTCTGTACGGTCAATGCAGAGAGATCAGCACCCTCAAGTCTTAAGGAAGGGCTAAATTCAGGTGCTCATTGCAAACCCACCAGGAATCTCCCACAATATGCCCAAAATAAACGTCTTGCCTCCTTCCATTGACCGGGCAGGAACCGAACACCCAGCTAAACTCAACCCCTGTCAGTTGGCGAAGCGGGACGGATCTTGTCCTTCTAGAAGGTGGTTGAACCCCGGCCTCAGCATCCCCTGGAAGGAGGAGAGAGCTCATGGTCTTGGAGCAGGTCCATAAGGGAGGTGGGTACGGGGGAGCTGGTATGCTGTAAATCCTCGCTGCGTGGTGTGTTGGCAGAGCCGGCGAGCTCAGCAGCACCGAGACATATCTATAAGGGGACATCCATCAGCATTAATCCAAATCAACTTCTAAAGTGGATTAGCTAGAGCACATGAAGCCCCTTTCTGGACACTTACTCAGAATTACAGTTGGTTTAATTCAGTTTAGCTTAATTCGCAAAGCTAAACCGAATTACGGCTGGCTGCATTTTGAATGAGAAGGTCCACGCGCAGGTTTAATGTAATTTAACTGTCCCGCTTTAAATTCACACCCTTAGTTGATCTATACGCCCCTGGGGAAGCAGCTTGGCAGGTAACCTCAAGGTAAAAATTACAGCGTCTTGCCTGCGTTAGGGCTTCGCTCCGCTTGTTCTGGGCAAATCGTCCTTCCCCTGTCAGAGCCATATGCTGGGCTGCCAGCCTGCCACCCGCCTGAGTTGTGGCCGCTCCGAGAGGTCTTTCACGACACATCCAGCAGCGTGATGCGAGACCAAATGATATACAAGGACAGGGCTGTGAGCGATGCAGCTACGCTCCAGGTGGAGCAACACGGAATATCACTCTTGGAGCATCCACGTGTCTCTGATGGCAATCGGGACCATCACGCACCCTGTGCATGGAGGGGAGAAGGTCCTGATGATGATAAATGGGATCCTGAGGGACTTTTAGTCTGTCAGAGAGAGGCATAACGGAATGCAAATCCCTTGGGGTGGGATTTTCCAGCCCTGAGAACGGGAAGATGTTTCGAGAGGTTGGGGTCGCACGTGGGATTGATGGGAGACCTGGCCATGGTCACCATCACTTGGCAGGGGTGAGCAGAGGACGCGACAGCCCTGGAGGATGGGTCTCCAGGTACCTACACCCCCTCTGCAGGCACCGACCATCCCCCAGGTCCTTTCCAGAGGTCAGACCCCGATTTCATCAGGCTTCCTCACCAGCCACATCATTTCGCTTCCTCCATCTACAGCCTGATCCCCCAGACATCTCAGCAGGGTCACCAAACTTTGGATCAGGCCGGAGGGAGAAGACTTTCCCAGTCTGCGTGTCTCCTGCAGCCGCTGAGATGTGGCCATCGGGGGGGGGGGATTTGGACCACTCCAGGCACAGGAGACCACGAGCAGGATGGGACCCTCTAATCCTCCGAGGAAACGATATCTACGTCGGAGATCGCGCTGGAATTTGGCTGCAAATGACCCCGTCAAGCTGGGCACCGGGAGGGGAAATGCCTCCACCAAGGCTTTGAGGAGGTTTCTTGTCTTCTCCTTATTAATCACGGAAAAGAAAGCAGGTCCCTTCCCCTCCCATAAATCTTGCGGTGGCGTCAGTCCTGTTTGTCCGACCCTTGGCTCACGCCGCTTCCCAGCTCCGCTCCCACGACGGACAAACCGGGGAGGAAAACCGCCTGGCAGCACCAAGCTCCCGTGGGTGTTAAGCACATGCTTAAAGTTAAGCAAACATTTCCGTGCTCTGCTGAGCTCAGACATTAAAATCCTAAGGTTTGCTTTAAATTCCTGAGATGAATTTCCTGGTGCCTCCAGAGGGTCTTTGATTTTGAGGATTTGGAGGTGGGTTTTCTGCAGATGAGAGGAGGGGAAACTTTATCTTTTCAGGGAAAACTGAGGCTCCAGCCCTGCGTCTGGGCAGGTCCTGGTGCCTTTATCACAAGGCTCCTGATAACTTGTCAAGAAGCCCCGAAATACCGAACTTGGGAGGAGTTACGAACGTTTTAATATTAACCTAAGAGCTAACTCAGCGTCTCTGCTGACTTTGACGGACCATCTTCAGATGTGGTTGATGGAAACCCAGCGATCTCCAGTCTAACCTCTCTCCTTTCAGTGATGGAGAAGCAAAGCCCTCGCTGGACGCAGAGGTCTGCTAAACATCTCTGATCAACTCTTTCTTATGGTGCAATTGGCTTTGGTCTCCATCCGTCCACCACCGCTCCATCTCACCCACCCAGGACCAAAAGAGGGAGAGGAAGGTCTGGGGTTTGGAAGAGACGTGGAGCTGGCACAGCTCCCTCCGCCATCCCCCTTCTCCTCTAAACAAGGCCAAAATATTCCTGGTGTCTTCACATCTCCTAAATGTCTTGTTTCCATTAGTTGATGGGCAGCGACTGAAGTATCTCAGCAGAGGGATTTTAACGTGAACCGCTCTCCAGGTAACCATTACTCGATCTTAAAAACATTTTATTACAAAGGCAAATGTATGTTTGAGCAATGCTCAGATGGCTACTTAACGTCATGTTTATCCCAGGCCAGACGCTTCTCAAAATGAATGAGACTTTAAGATCCGGGTTCCCCCTTTGTTTAATGGACTTTAAGTTGTTTAAATCATCAGCTTCACTTAAATGTCTCACTTAAATAGGAGCATCTATTTTTCTCCATTAAAAGTTCATTCATCACAAGTGGGGGATGAATCTTTCCATGAAGCCCCGATGGAGAACACAAACATCCACGCTAGGTCATGGCCACGGTTTAGAATCATAGAATCATTGAGGTTGGAAAAGACCTCTAAGATCATCGAGTCCAACCGTCGACCCAACACCACCATGCCCACTAAACCATGTCCCCAAGTGCCTCATCTACACGTCTTTTAAATACCTCCAGGGATGGGGACTCCACCACTTCCCTGGGCAGCCTCTTCCAATGGTTAACCACTCTTTCAGTAAAGACATTTTTCCTCACGTCCAATCTAAACCTCCCCTGGCGCAACTTGAGGCCGTTTCCTCTCGTCCTATCGCTTGTTACTTGGGAGAAGAGACCGACCCCCACCTCACTACAACCTCCTTTCAGGTAGTTGTAGAGAGCGATGAGGTCTCCCCTCAGCCTCCTTTTCTGCAGGCTGAACAACCCCAGTTCCCTCAGCCGCTCCTCATCAGACTTGTTCTCCAGACCCCTCACCAGCCTCGTTGCCCTTCTCTGGACGCGCTCCAGCACCTCGACGTCCTTCTTGGAGTGAGGGGCCCAAAACTGAACACAGTATTTGAGGTGCGGCCTCACCAGCGCCGAGTTTGGCTGATCCATGCAGGGATGGACCATTCCTTGGCAGAACGGGCCCCAAATCAGCCAAGAGGCAATGGTGCAATCTCCGTCCTCCCATGCGCCGTGGCTGGGATGGATGCTCTTGGCTCTGGTGATCTGACGCATACCCTGGACCCTTGTCCTTCTCCCAAGCCCCCTCTTTGAGCTGGAGACCCCCAAACCGTTCCCCTGCCAAGACACTCAGCCCCCACGCCCCCCCCCCCTGGTGAGACGGAGGAGAACGACTGATGGGGACAAGCTGGTGGCAAAGGCCGCCATCGGGTGTCCACTTCAGCACGGACCGTGGAGGAGGGACCACACTCACCTTGGAGAAGAGCTGGGCAGCGAGGAGCACAGCCAGGCGATGGGGTCGGTGTGGCAGAGCCTGAAACGGTGTCAGCTCCTGCCGCTGGGTTTTGCATTGAGATTTGGGGATACTGAGGTAGGACCAGAGAAAAGGTCTCCACCAGCACGTGCAACCAGCCCCTGTGATGGACTCTCCATCCACAGCAGCTATTAAATCCCAACACTTTCCTCTTAACTATAAGAAAGGAGAATCCCTGCAGCATAAATACAGAGCAACCTCACACTCACAATCACCCCTTTTATTCCCTGTGCACCCACAAATTTACCCCCCCCCTCCCCCCCCCCGTAACTCACAAAGCCCCCCCAAACCTACACACCGAAAGCCGTCGCCTCCGTGACTTTGTATTCTCCTTGCAATATTCATGCGCGTAGGGCAGAAATGTAAATACATCCAGGCTGTCCCGCTTTGATTCATGCTTTGGTATCAAATCACATGTGCTTCCCCGTACACAATAAATCTCTTTACGGTAACTCCACCTGAATTGTTCTTTGTGTGTTTCTCGGATCAGGATGAAGAACGGCGGCTCGGGGGGAGCTGCAGACCCCCCGGCCGCCCACCGGCGAAATATTTCCCAGCGCGTGCACAGGCTGACGTCTTCGGTGGGGTGGATGGGATCGCCCTTGAGCTCATCCAGCATCTCCGGTGCAGAGCTCAGAGAAAGAAAAAAAAAAAAAAAGTGCTTTTTTGGTGATTTGATGTGTTATAAACCCTGGACTTTGTTGTCCCACCCTGGGGACAACAACCTGAGAGCCCGGGGTCTAGGCTGGGAGCAGGAACGTGGTCAGGGCAGTGCTGGAGCCAGGCTGAAGTGGGGTCAGAGGTCCCCTTCCCTTTGCTGTTAGCCCAGCCATCACCTTGAGTCCTTTTGGCTGCCCAGAAGATGAGGTCCATCTGCTCACGGGCCCCAAAGCCAGCGGAGGGAGCTTGGCGCATCCAGAGCCCAGCTCCTTCCACCGGAGAACTGTGTCCGAGCCCGATGCGTCGCCCTTGGGAGCTCAACTCAGCCGGCAGCCGTCTCACCTCGCTGTGACCAAGTAGGAGCCAGGACTTGGTCTCAACTGGTCCCCAAGGCTCGCTTGGCATCCAAGGGAGAGAGGTGGGAGCATCCCCCCGGGGGTGGGTGGGTGGGTGCATCCTTGGGTGGACACGGGGGATAATCGTGGCATTTTCTCCCCAGCGGCAGCAACGTCTCCCCAGGAGTGTCCAGGTCCCTCCCAGCCAGAGAGAGTTCACCAAATTCCACCTGAAACCACCCCGTTCTCCCCCAGAAAGGGCCAGCCGTGGATCACGCCGGCTCCATCCCAGCGAGAGCTTGAGCTGACCTACTGCGTGTCCCCCCGAAATGGGTCAGGAGCAGCACCGTGGGGCCGGTGACCACCCTTTGGCCGAGCGCTTGATTTCGGAGGAGGTTTGGAGACCCCCACACTCATCTCGGGGCTCCCCCGAGGCTCGTCCCCTCTCTGACACAGGACGCTTCGCATACCAGAACTCTCCCTCTAATTAAGATAACACGGAGCGAAGCCTCGGTGGAAAACTGTGGGCTGAGCTCACAGATCAGGACAGATTCCAGGAAAAAGGGGGTTTAATTTTTTTTCCTTGAATCCTGGGGAAAAAAACAGGAGAGAAACCCTCACGTCTTTCCAGGGAGAGCAAGAAGGATTGGAGACAATTACAGAGCCCGGCACAAAGCCCTCAACATCTTTCATTATATCGGCAAAATTAAAACGCGGGGAGTTGAGCATCGAAAATTCGCCGGCTAATAACAGAAGTAAAAAGTTGTTAATCAGGCACGTGACCCTATAAAATAAAGGGAATAATTGAAAAGATATCTAATTTATCTATTGAATGCCTCCAACGCTCTCTTTATCACTTAGATGGACAGAATATAATTGGTACGGTGAAAGCCATCAATCTTAGGAAGTGGGCTTTCTGTACAAGATACAACTATTACTGTCATATTATGACACCATAATATCAAGATCAATGACATTTTAAATGCACTCCAGTTATGGGCAATTGGTGACAATAAAAACAGTGACAAATTGATGAAACAAGCGCCAAATGATCTGGTGTCTAAAATAAACCATAAATAATCTTCTTTAAAAAAAAAAGAGAGATCCGCCGAATTCGCAGGGGTTGGGGGACTTCTTCAACCGATCAGTTTATCCGGGGACTGAATTATCCGATTTCCATGAAGGGGCAACTTTCTGGCTTGATTTAGGGGTCATTCCTATGCAGTTTAATAATGTTATCATTAGCATAATTGTTGCCGTAACAAGCAAGGTTCTCATTTAGCCACGGAAGTTACTCCCAGCTGAAGAGTCAACACGATCGCGCTGTAAACACCGAGGCGGTTTTTTTTTTTACATATTATGGCAGCAGGAGGGCGTTATTCCCTCACGGTCTCTGCGGCCCTTAAATAAAAGTCATAACAGCAGCAGCAATAATGGGTGGATCTTCACGGGAGCTTTCTGCCGGCAAACCCGGCCGTGCTCCTCGGACGGTGCCGGAAGCTGGGGGTAGGAGCGTGCCGGTCTCTCGGGAAAACCGGGGTGAAATCCTGCTTTTCCCCCTCCCCTGGGCGACCCGCCGGCTCCCAGACCCGTCCCCAGTTGTTGTCACCTCCCTCGGGTGGGCGGGAATAAAAGACCCCCTGGACAAGTACGGGAAGGGAGAATAGATCCTATAGGAATGCACCCGATAGGAATGGAACCTATAGGAACGGATCTTATAGGAGCAGCTCCTATTGAAATGGATCCTATAGGAGGAATTCCTATAGGAAGAAATCCCCTAAGAAGAGATCCCATAAGAATGGATCCCAGGGAAGTGCATCCTGGATCCTATAGGAGCAGATCCTACTGTCATGGATCCTATAGGAACAGGTCCCACAGGAATAGATCCCATGGGAATGTGTCCTATAGGAACAGGTCCTATAGGAATCTATCCTAGAGAAATGGATACCATAGGAATGGGTCCTATAGGAATGGATCCTAGAGGTACAGAACCAGTAGGAATGCATCCTAGAGAAATGGATCCTGTAGGAATAGATCCTATAGGAATAGACCCTATAGGAATGGGTCCTACAGGGATGGATCCCGTAGGAACGCATCCTAAAGAAACAGAAACTATAGGAACGGGTCCTGCAGGAACAGATCCTGTAGGAATGCGTCCTACAGGCATGGATCCTATAGGAACAGATCCTATGGGACTTGAGCCCATAGGAAGAGCCTTTGCAGCGGGCTGCAGTCACTAGCGGGGTGCGTGTGTGTGGGGGGACACACACGGGGCTCTTGGCATTAAAAGCTGACAGCCGCTGCGGGATCCGAGCCCCGGGATCCGTGCCTGGTAGCGGGCGGGCGGGATGCCAAAACCAGAAGACATCAGTCCTCACCTCCCCGCGCCCGTGCCAAGGCATCCGCCGGCTGCCACCCTGCTGTCCCCAGCCCCCCCAGCCCTCCCCGCCCTGCCCGTGGCCCCTTCCCGCCCTCCTCCCTCCCTGAGCCCCAAAACCCAGGTTGGCTTCACCCCCTCAGCATCCCCAGACGTCTCGGATGCTCCGGCATCCTCCAGCTGCTCGCTGCCTGCAGCCGGGAGGCGGCCGAAAGCCGTTTGTCCTTGGAGGCAGACGCCACCTCCTCATTTCCCAAACTTCTCCGAACGAATGATATTTTACATCCTTCAAGGCTGTTTGAGCAGCACTTATTGAATTTGGCTCCAAACAGCTCCCTCTGATGTGCTTCCCCTGTCCCCTCTTGCTCCATCTTTTTGATGAATATGAAACCTGGCCGAAAGCTGAGGAGCGTGAAAGTCTGACAAGATCCTTCACGGACCCCAGAGTCATTTTCCTGGAGGCATTAATGGATTTTCCTTGGCTGGAGGAAAGGCTTTGGCAGCGAGCTTGGGAGGGAGCAGGGATGTGGACGATGCTCTTCCCCTAACTTCCCAGCTCCAGCCCCACGAAGGCGGATGGAGGAGCCCTCGCAGCGTCGCTCGGATCCAGGGACAGGGACACGTGTCCGCAGGGGCACCGGGTCAGGTTGCCACCTCCAGTCTTTCAGAAGTCCTACCCCCATTTTAGGCATTTCAAGCACCTAAAATCCAGCCCTCGGGCAATGCTGAGCCCTTAAAGCCATTATTTTGGGAGCGGGTTGGAATCGTGACTCTCTGGGAACTAAAAATTGGGGTTTTTACCCTCATGGGAGTGAAGCATCGGCTGGGTCAGGTCCAGGGTGTGGGAGATGCTGCAGGAGCACTTTGGAGGCACAGAGGGGCGTCCCCTGCTGATTTGGGCACCTTGAGAAGAAAGCTGATGTCTCCAGGGATGGTTCATCCACACCCCACATACGCCTCCCCGGGGGGACAACCCAGCCCCCGGAGCTGCTGATTTCTCCCCGGAGCCCTTGTGCTGCCCCCGACCAGACCCTCAAATAGGGGGGGAAATCCCTTATTTCTGCTGGCGAGCTTTTTCTCTAGGGCTGGAGCAAGCGTGGGACCAGCAGCAGGACCCCAGGGCTCTGAGCGAGCTTTTCTGCACTGAGAGCTTGAAGAAACCCCATGAGATGTTGGGAGCAGGGAAGCACCCCCTAAATGAGGGGTACTACCCAACCCCGACCCCTGTGCAATCATGGGGCTGGGGGTTTGGTGGCTGCGCTGTTTTCTGGGGAGATGCTGAGATGCTGAACTCATCCAGGAGCTCCAAGGACTCGTCCGTGGCTCTGCGCCTTGACCTGGTCTTCAAGCTGGGCCGGGGGCCAGGGCTCTCCGGGATGATTCATCCCCATCCAGGCGATTTTGGGATATAAAATGGAAGGACCCACCCGACCAAAAGGGGGGCTGTTCCCCATGGATGACCCTGCTGGAACTGGGTCCGGCTGCAGCAATCCCACTCAGAAGGGGCTCGGGGGGGCGAGCCGAGCCTCTGAGCCCCGGCCAAGAGAGACAAGCAAAGAAAAAATAAAGCGAAAAAAGAAAGGAAAGGGGCCAACACAACATTCCCGACCCGTCGCTGACATGTCGGGTCCTGCCCCATCAGAGGG
>NW_008795381.1:10820-18320 GCF_000699145.1 Aptenodytes forsteri | reverse complement strand
CGAGGCATCGACGTAGAGACCTCCATGAAGACTTGGCCAACGGATGAGTGCGGCAGAAGCACGGCAGGACTTCAGCTTGGCCGGGCAAGAAAGGGATGGGACGTCATGCTGTGTTCCAGAGGAAACATCTCTTTGTTTCTCGCTGCACCCAAAGAAAGGCGATTTTTTTTCCCAGCTGGCTCAAGAAAAACGTCGTGCGGCTCCCCGGCAATGCCCCACCGCCCCGCTGAGCCCCAAAATGAGCCTCTCCTGAAGATCACCTTGGGCACGATGGTTGGGCTCCAGCAAGGGCCACCGTTCCCCGCGGTGGCTGAGCAGCTCTTGACCTCCACATTTTGAGCCGGCTTCGAAAAATAAAGAAGTGGAGCAAACCCAGAGAAAAACGAGTCACTGACTTGTGAACAAAACCCTGAAGAAGAAACCCAACGGGATGGGGACACAGAGAACCACCCCCCATGGTTGGAAATGGAAACCGCTCCTGGCCCACCCCCCGATATTCACTGTTTCTCCAGAAATTTGCACCAGAACTGTTTCGGGTTATCAACACATCATTTCCCCACGCATCGCTGCCCACCACATGTGGTCCTCGGCCCTTTTCTTTGTAGAATTGTCCCAAAAATGTCTGTGCGGCCACCAGTGACTCAGCATCGAGCCTTGGGTTGAGGGGGGGGATGGAAAATCCCTCCTTGGGACCTTCCCTCTGAGTGGGGAGAGGGTGGGAGGTGATTTTGGGGCTGGGCTGGGCTGGTCCCCAGCCCGTGCTGATGTTAGTGAAATCGCTGGGTTTCAGCTCAAATAAAGGAGGCTCTAATGGGGCGGGGGGGTGGGGGAAGCTCTCGAGCAGGAGTTGCATCATGCACAAGAAAGAGGTAATTGAAAATTCATGGTTTTCAGGAGAAATCACAAGATTCATCCATTGGGATGATGTAAATGAGCCCCAGGATGGCACAGGGGAGTGTCCTGGGCTGTGAGAGCCATGGAAGCATCTCTGGAGACCTCCAAGGACCTTCTCCCCTCACCCACCACCTCTCCCATCGCCCTCCCGGCGAGCCCTGAAGAGCAGCTGTTGCCCCACGAGACATCAGGGCGGGGGCACGGGCTCCTCGGTTTTGGGAAGAATTCAGCTTAATTCAGTTCAAAGCAGAGAGACGCCAGGGCTTGCGTGGACTGCACCCAAGCGGGACTCGCTCCCGAAAAAGGCGACGGGTCGGCTCGGCTCCGCTTCCCGAGGGAAACTGAGGCAGGGAGCTGACTGCTGGGGAGGGGAAGGAGGCATCCCCCCCGGCTCCGCTGCCCGTCCCTGCCCGCCAGCATCTTCCCAGCGAGGACAAGCAGGACGACAGGTCCGGCTCGCCTGGAGCTGAATCCCACCTGGCTTCGGAAAGTCCATCCCTCGCTGGCATCTGCACTGACCATCCATAATGTCCGACTCCGGGCGAAGCCAAACACCCACTTAATTAAACTCCGGGAGAGGATGGAGACGCAGCTGGCTCCGGCTCCGCTCCCCAGAGGCATCGCTCATGCCCACGATGATAGCAAGCGGCTTTAATATTGAAATATGTGCCATTTAGGAAACTGAAGCCATCCCCGTGCAAAAAATAAAACAACTTTTAGCTTGATAAAAGATACAGAGAGTAAATACATTAATAGGAGGTAATTGAAAACTCATGGGCAATCTTTAAGCGATCATGAACTTCATCTGTCGGGATGCTCGGGTGTATATACTGCTCCGGCCGACTCGCTACGGCTTTTACAAATCACAGCCTGGGTGTTTTATGGTGCCGGGTCTCGGAGTGTAACAGCGATGTCATATTTAGATTTCTAATTATATTTCGAGATGCTTCAGTGGCTTTTCCTGCACGCGGAGCTGAACAAAGGGGGGAACTGCGGAGAGGAGCAAACCAGTCGTGAGCCATAAAAGAGAGAGAGGACAAGGTATCACCTAATGGAAAAGATCAAGATGTTCCCTTTCCTCTTCCCGGGCTGGCTGATATTAATATGCTGGGAGTCGGTTTGCTCCGTAAATGGACAGATGAGAAGACTGCGGTGTATTTTTTTTTTCTGCTGCTGCTTTGCAATTTGCTTTCCCTCCGCCGGGCAGACGCCAGCCCTGAGCAATGGCCCGTGCAGCAGAACTTGTATTCAGCGTCCTCCTCCCCTCCCGCCTCGCTCGGCAAAGTCTCTCTCCCAAACGCCCGTCCTTGGGATGTGCTCCCATGGGTGCTGGCGCCAGCACCCAGCCGGCCTCCCCTCGTCAGCTGCCCCCAGGGATGAGGGGGGACCCGTGAGTCCCCACGGGTGGGATCGGGGTGTTTTGGGGCGGGGGCACCAGGGATGGAGCAGCCCAGGAGCGGGGGGCAACCCCCAAACTCTCCACCCATGGAAACCCCCTGGGGCTCCTCGCTGGAGGATGCAGCTCGTGGGTTCACGGGATGCTCTTCCTCCAGCATCCCACGGAGGAAGGCGAACGGTGGCTTCTCCATCTGTCCGTCCCTCCATCCTTCCGTCCGACCGTCCCTGCCTCACTCCATCTCTCCATCACCGTCTCCCGCCGCCCAGGTGAGATTCATGACGCTGAGGGAGGTGTAAATCTTATCCATCCCCAAAACCGGGACCCCCCCCCACCAGCTCGGCCGGGCTGGAGCTGCCGTGGAGGAGACCCGAGCAGCCAGGTCTGCCCCGGGCAGTGATTTCCAGCTGCCGCCGACGCCTGGCCCCGGCTCTCCACGTCTCCCTGCCCTGGTTGGCAAAGGCTCGGCAATCCTGTGGGGAGCGGGACATAAATCTAGAGGTCAGAGCTAATACCCATTAACAAGCAACGCTGCTTGTAGGTGATTGCAAGGGATTCTTTATAAGGCTTTTGCAGATGAATGGGCTGCCTGCAGCCATAAATACACTGATCCACGGCCTCCTGCCTCCGGCACCGGTGCTCTGACTACGCTCGACTTGTTTCCTTAAGGTTTCCTACCCGGCTGGAAGGATGATTACGGATCAGAGACCCCCCCCCTAATGCAGGATGCTCTGCAGGTCCCTTGGTTGGGGGCAAATGTCCCCCCGAGCGTCCCCATGAGCCTGGAGGTACCAAATGTAGCGCCAAGGTGATGCTGCTGCCTCGCGGGTACCATTTTCTCAGCATCCTTTTGGGAAGAGGGGAGCGGGACCAGCCGGACCAGCCGGGGTGATGCTGGATGGGAGAAATCTCGTGGGAAACAGTCCAGCTTGGGAATTCCCTTTGGAAAACAACATTAAATAAAAGGGTCAGTGGAAAATGAGGGGGAGGAGGCACAGCGAGCCCTTGGCACGCTTATCCCGGCGTTTCTCGCTTGTACCAGCAAGTGGTTGGGCACAAGCGCTGCACCCTTGATCCTGAACCTGAGACTGGCTTTCCCTAAGGAGCTTTTTAGCTCAGCACGAGCAGCCCTGGCTGGAAATTTCACTCCCCCGATAAACACGTTCATAAATTTCGAGGCCGGGATGGGCGTTTTCGGGAGTCGCCGTCCGTGCTGCTGAGCCCTGCTTCGGTTTGAGGATGTAACGGGGGGAAACGGGGAAAGCAGAGGTGGGAAACGTCACCCTGACGCCGATGGGTTCAGCTTCCCCCGGGAAATAAATGGGGTAGGAGAGGAGCAGCCCAAGAGGGAAAGCCCTTGCCTTGTTTTTTTCCAGCGGACCTTAAAATGCCGTATGTGGGTCCGAATGCTGGGGACTTGCCCTTCTTGCCGTGGGGCTGCCGGCATCCCGGCATCACCAGCTCCAGGCAGACCCAGCTCCGCAGGTGCAGGGTGGCCGGTGCCACCTGATTTTCCCTTCTGATTTTTCTTTATTTTGGGGATTTTTGTTCATTTTTAAGCCCCGCATGAGCCTGTCCCCACCCTCCCTCTGCCCCGGCCAGCACCATGGCGGCATGTGCATGGAAATCTTTCCCTTGGGTGTATTCCTCAACCTTGGAAATAGGAAGAAAGGGATGAAAAAAGGACCAAAACCCACCCCAAACCCTCTCCAATGCCCGAGACCTGGCTCCCCACGCCGCTGCTATGGGGAGGAGGGAGAGGATGCGAGGAGCCACCGGATCCAGACAATTCCCAGTCCCGCCGGCCGCCCTTTCCGATACCAAACAAATAAATAAGGCGAAGGGAGAAAGACGGAGCTGACAAAGAGCCCCAGAGGGAGCCGAGCCCGCGCCGGGCGGCCCCGGGAGCACAAAGGCGATCTTCTCGCCCTGTGCAAAATGCATCACAGCCACGCAGCCCTGGGTAAATACCGGGAATTTATGGCTCCTTCTCCCCGCCGTCGCCCTGCACCTGCCTCTTTGCATCCCCCTGAACTCCGGCAGGAGTTTAACTGCATCTTCCCCGGGCGCTGCCGGGAGCAGGTTTGGATGGCCGCTGGCACACGGCTCCTTCGCATGCCTCCAGTAAAGAAATAAAGATAAAGAAAAGCGATAAAGAAATGCGGGGAGTTGGGAAAGAGCCTGGGTTTTGCCCGGGGTCGGCGCCTGACGAAACCTGTTAAGCAAGGTGGTCAAAATCCTTAAGAAACGGTAAATTTTGGCAGCGCAGTTTCATGCTCCAGGGTGGCCAAACCTCAGGGCTGCCCCGGGTTGGTTCATCCCCGGAGCCCCACGCTCGCCCCGACGCCTCCGGCCCCAAATCCTTCATCCAGCGGCACGGTTTTATCATTTCTGTCACCAAAATTCAAGCTTGGAAGAAAAATTAGTGAGACTTTGCCCATTAAAGCGACCTGACTTGGGTCTGGCAGAACGGTGGCCCAACCCAACCGTTGAGTTGGGTCCCAACTCAACGGCAAAGTCAAGGCGAGAGGTGCCCCAAGGCCACCCAATGGCAGTGACATCATCCCACCACACCGTGGCCCAACCCAACCGTTGAGTTGGGTCCCAACTCAACGGCAAAGTCAAGGTGAAAGACGCCCCAAGGCCACCCAATGGCAGCGACTTTGTCCCACCACCCCGTAAGGGACTTGCTCCTCGCTCTCAGGGGTCTGGGGCTCAGACCTCAGGGTCTCAAGACCTTTTTATTTGGCGCCCAAACGCGATGCTCAGCCCTTAAGGACGTTGACACAAAGCGAGCAAGAAGGTCCCTCGCGCAAAGGGCTGTGGTCTTCCAGGTGGGCTTTGCTGGTGGAGATGTCCATGGTCAATCCTCACCTTTCCTCCAGCTGCAGGGAGGAGAAAAACCAGCACCCAAATGCGGGTGGCCACTCTATAACGGCGACTGGAATCTCACTAAAGCCCGGTTTTGCTGGGAAAAGCACGGATGCTCTGATTCGAGGGAAGCCAGCAGAGCGGAGCCCGCTAATATGGCAAAGGTTGTTACAACGAGGCCGGCAACTCGTTACACTCATTAGCAACTGGGAAGAGCGAGAGGAGCAGGGACTGATGCTGCAGCGGGGAAAAATTAAGCGAAACATTAGGCGTGACTTCGGCACTGGAAGGGCTGTTGGGAGGGAGGAACAGGCGGCTGGAAGCTGTTCGGGGGGCGCGGGCGGGGGAGATGCTCCCGGCAGGGGACCCATTCGTCGAGGATGGTTTAGGGGTAATGGAGCCGCGCTGGGAAGGCGGCTGGCTCCAGGTCTGTGGGTGGGTGGGGGGTTTTTTTTCTGCCCCGAACCCCCCAAACCATCCTCTCTGGGGGGAGCAAAGACATCAGGGCATGTTGGTGCACTTTTTGCATCCTAAAAGTAGCTGATTGTGGGTGAAAATGTCTATTTGCAACAGATATTTTTTCGGGAGGGGGGGCGGTATGTTCATTTATTTTACACGCTCGGCCCCCAGAATGCTCTTGCTTTCCTCCCCGGCAGTTCCCGAGCTCAGGCAGCAGGCAGCAAAAAAATAACCCCGAGAGGTTTGGGTGGGGAAGGTGATATTTGCTGGGGGCTGCGGTGCCCATCGGGCCCCCAGCGCCAAACGAGGACGAGAAATGCTTCCAACACCTTCGCCGGCGCAAAGCGAGGCTACAAATAAACCACTCAAACGGACGGCTCTTGTTCTAATCACCCCATAAAATGTATTTAAGCGGCCAGCCGGCGACTTTCCAGGGGTTTATTTATCTATTTATTATTGCGGCTGACCGGAGCATCCTTCTCCTAAAGAGCCCGGTGCCAAGCGCCGTGAGTTATGCAAAGGCAGGAGGGGAGCGATCGGGGAAGCGCTGCCGTAACTCACACCGGGAGCCCGGCCGCGAGGATTTCAGGGGGAAGGGGGCACCCCAGACCTCTCCACAGAGAGGTTTGTGCCCCGCCACGACCCCACGGGCTGTTTGCGGGGGAGGGAATCGGCTCCGGTGAGGGTGCAACCCCATCCGTGGGGCAGGGGCTGGGATGCCGCCGTCTGGGAGTTTGGAGGGATGTTGTGAGCCTTGAACGGGGTATTTTGGGTTTTTTTTTTAGTGGAAAAGGTGTTTTTAGGCACCCGTTGCCGAGTTATATTTGAGCTGTTCCTTCCTAAAAAACTGCTTTGCCGAGGGGGTGCACGGCGGCTCCCCCCGTCCCCCTCCTCTTCCCTCCCCAATTCTGGCATCTCCCACCCAGGCCCTCGGTTGGGACGTGGTGGGGGGGATGCTCCGACGAGGCGGAGGGATGCTCCGACGAGGTGGTGGAATGCTCCGGCAAGGCGGAGGGATGCTCCAACCTGTCCTCCGGCGGCCAACCCCCTGCCCTCGCCGCACGCCCGGCTCTTTCCGCCTCTGATCTCAGCCCCCGCAGCCTCCGCCATCATCTCCTCCTCGCTCCCTCGCCTCTGAGCTCCTGCCAAGGCGGTGATTGCCCTTCGGGGAGCCGCAGCCCGGCCTGGGCCAGGTGCGGCGGCGCCGGGACCACATAGGGAGAGGCAAAACCCCCGCAGCCCCTGGCCTCGGCACGAGCAAAGGGAAATTTATCGGCAGAGCCCACCGCGGAGCATTGCTGGGGGGTCGAGCTGCCCTAGACCGCGATCTGGGGGATGGAACTGCGATTCGGGGGTTGCAACCGCAGTTCGGGGGATGCAACCGCGATTTGGGGGATGCAACCGCGATCTGGGGGTTGCAACCACGATCTGGGGGATGCAACTGCAATTTGGGGGATGCATTTGCAATCTGGGGGATGCAACCACGATTTGGGGCATGCAACTACAATTTGGGGGCTGCAGCTGCAATCTGGGGGATGCATTTGCAATCTGGGGGATGCAAACGCGATTGGGGGTCTGCAGCTGCTATTCGGGGGATGCAACCACAATTTAGGGGATGCACTTGCTCGGGGGGATGCAATTCGGGGGATGCAATTTGGGGGATGCGACTGCACTTCGGGGGACTGCAGTTTGGGGGATGCAGTTGCGATCTGG
The DNA here is from genome assembly GCF_000699145.1 of Aptenodytes forsteri. Lineage (NCBI taxonomy): Eukaryota > Metazoa > Chordata > Aves > Sphenisciformes > Spheniscidae > Aptenodytes > Aptenodytes forsteri. The sequence continues at coordinate 10,987 of NW_008795381.1, read as the reverse complement.
GGGATGCGAGTGCACTTTGTTGATGCAATTGCAGTTTGGGGGATGCGATCGCAAGCTGGGGGGCACAACTGCAAGCCGGGGGGTGTGATCGCGCTTTGAAGATGCAACTGCATTCGGGGCGTGCAGTTGCATTTTGGGGGTGCAATTGCGTTTTGGGGGTGCGGGGG
>NW_008795381.1:10494-10726 GCF_000699145.1 Aptenodytes forsteri | reverse complement strand
CACTGCCCCCCCCCAGGGAGGGCAGCGCGTCGTCCCCGCCGGAACTGGGCGGACTGGGAGCGTCGCCTCTCGGGGAAACTGGTTATTTTGGGCTCTTTCGGGCCCTTTTCCCTCCCCGGCCCTGCCCACGGGACTCGTCCCCCTCTCCCCGCCCGGCTGATCCGGGAGCTGATCCGGCTGAAAACGAGCCAAAAAACCCATCGCATCCCACTCCCCCGCACCCCTGATCCCC
>NW_008795381.1:7385-7985 GCF_000699145.1 Aptenodytes forsteri | reverse complement strand
GAGCCCCCCCGGGACCGGGCTGAACCCCGCCCCAGGCAGCACCTCCCACCCCTGTCAGTGCCTATAGACGCGTATAGAGGGACAGGCAGCAGGGTGCTGGCACTGCGCAGGCACCTATAGGGCACCTATAGGGCCCTATTGCTCCTATACCCACGGAGCAGGACCTATGGGGTGCGTATAGAAGCCCATACAGTCCCCTCCCCGCGGAGGTATACGGTCCTGTGGTTCTAACGACACATGTAGGGCAGACCCTACGGGGCACATATGGGCATATATACAGTCCTCTCGCTATAATGATGTGCGCAGAGCCGGATCCATGGGGTGCATATAGCTATATGCGCATATATATATGTATACACACACTTCTATACTACGGGGCACATATGGGCATATATACAGTCCTCTCGCTATAATGATGTGCGCAGAGCCGGATCCATGGGGTGCATATAGCTATATGCGCATATATATATGTATACACACACTTCTATAGCTAGTGATGCACAGAGCTGCGTAAGGGCCTTGCGTATAGACCCCTATACTGTCCCTGCTGCTCCGTGACGCCGAGAGCTCGGTATACCAGGCGCTTATAGACAGATCTAT
>NW_008795381.1:3487-4622 GCF_000699145.1 Aptenodytes forsteri | reverse complement strand
TCCGAGTTCCGAGTGCCCCCAGTGCCCTCCCAGTGCCCAGTGCTCCCATCGCTCCCCCAGTGCTCTGCCTCTATCACTCCCAGTGCCCCCAGTGCCCCCATCGCTCCCAGTGCCCCGAGCGCCCCCAGCGCCCCCAGTGCTCCCAGTGCTCCCAGTAAGCCAGGGTCTGCCCCTGCCAGGGACAGATCCTGCCATGGGAGGGGTCGTGATGGGATGCAGGCCAGGGCTGGATCCGACCCCATTTACGGAGCTGCGTGTGGCCAAGCCCGAGGGGGTTTCCCACTCTGACTTCTTTTCTTGCACGGAAAGAAATAAAAGAAGACACAGAAATGGGGCAAAAAAAGGGGGACTTTCGCACCAAAACTCCCTCCCCGGGTCTCCTTTCCAACCGCCGGGAGATTTACAGGCGCGATCGCTCCTATAAATCACCGCCGCCTTTTTTCCTCCGGCCCAGGCAGAAACGCGAACACCTGCACCTGATTATTTCTCCTTTAAACAGAAAAACAGGTGCCGACAGCCCCCGTCCCCCCCCCCCAAAAGACAGAAATCCCGGTGGAAATCCCGGCGGCAGGATCCGTGCGTCTCCCAAGGGCCATAAAGGATGAGGTCAAAGCCGCGGCAGCTCCGTCGATGGGGTGTAAATCCGGGTGCGATGGATGCAGGATTTGCTCCCACGTCAGTGTTGCATCCCCGCGAGGGAGATTTGGGGAGAAAAGTGGGGGTTTGGGGTGGTCTTGGGTGCAGGCAGGTGGAATAATGCCCTTTTTCTGCGCTGTTTTGGGTGGTGGATGCGAGTTCCCCCCCCCCAGGGTGAGCTCAGGTTTGGGGGGTTTTGCTTCTCCCCAAAACCCCGCGGTCAGGCCCCGGTGACAGGGGTCGGCCGGGGCACCCCAGGTTTGGGGCACCGGACCCCATCCCCGTCCCAAAGCGGCTGCAGCCGTCGGAGCCGCTTGGACGGAGCCATGGGCAGCTGGAGCATCCACCTCCCGCCCCAGAGTCCCTTCCCCATCCCCACGTTCCCTCCTCTGGCCCCAAATTCCCTTCCCCAACCCCAAATTCCCTCCTCCAGCCCCAAACTCCCCCCCATGCATGCCACATCCCCCTCCCAGGGAGGACCCAACCCAGCTCCCACGAC
>NW_008795381.1:2029-2871 GCF_000699145.1 Aptenodytes forsteri | reverse complement strand
CCTCCAGGGGGAATCAACCTTTTGGGGTGACTCTGCCTGTCCCCCAGCCCCACTCCCCCCATCGCGGGGATGGGATCGGGTGGGATTCACCCCCCCGGAATGACCCGGCCGTACCCAGACCTGTGGGAGAAGCGGCACCAGCCGCTCCCCTGGGGTCAGCCGTGACCTCACCAGCCCCAAACCGGGAGGTTTTCCCCTCTAAAAGGGCTTTCCCCCCCAAAAGGGCTTTTTTCCCCTCTAAAAGGGAAGTTATTTCCCTCTAAAAGGGCTTTTTCCCCCTTTAAATGGCTTTTTTCCCTTTCTAAAAGGTCTTTTTTCCCCTCTAAAAGGGCTGTTTCCCTCTCTAGAAGGGCTATTTCCTCTCTAAATGGCTTTTTCCCCTCTCTAAAAGGGCTGCTTCCCCCTCTGAACGGACTTTCCCCCCTCTAAATGGCTTTTTTCCCTCTCTAAAAGGTCTTTTTCCCCTTTAAAATGGCTTTTCCCCCTCTAAAAGGGCTGTTTTTCCCGCTCTCCTTCCTCCTTCCTTCCCTTCTCCCGCCCTCCCCCCTCCCCCCCCCCCCCCCCCCCCCCCCCCCCCCGCCAGCCGCTCGCTCGCTCCTTCTCCCCCTTCCTCTCCTGCCATGTCAAGAACGGGGGAACAAAACCCATCTCATGCAAAGCAGCCAGCGAGGGGAGGAAAAAAAAAACCACCGGAAAAAAAAGGAGATGTTTTTTATTGGAAAAGATGACATTTTTATTGTCTCTTGTATTGTGCTATTTTCTTTTTTTTATTACCCAGTTCCAGCTTTATTTTAGCCGGTAACAGAAGTGAAATTATTTTTCCGAGAGGGTTTTTTATTTCC
>NW_008795381.1:0-1048 GCF_000699145.1 Aptenodytes forsteri | reverse complement strand
ACGGGGTGAGCGTCCCCCCCACTCGCTCCGGCGCAAAGGCCACCCGGTCCCATGGGAAACGGTGCCGGAGCTGCCGGGGCTCGGCCTGGGCTGGGGGGGGGTCGGGGCACCCCCGGCTTTGCGGTGGTCCCAAATCCGTGACATCCCCAACCCTGCAGCTTCCCAGTCCCGCAGATCCCAGTCCTGCAGCATCCCTCATCCTGCACATCCCAATCCCGCAGATCCCAGTCCAGCAGATCCCAATCCCGAACATCCCAATCCTGCACATCCCAGATCTCCCGCGCATCCCAACCCCGCGCATCCCAGCCCCGCACACCCGCACATCCCAGCCCCGCACATCCCAAACCCACAGCATCCCCAGCCCTGCTGCTTCCCTCACCCCGCACACCCCAATCCCGCACATCCCAGCCCTGCACATCCCAGTCCAGCAGCATCCCGGTCCCGCAGATCCCCACCCTGCAGCATCCCCAGCCCTGCAGCTTCCCTCATCCTGCAGCATCCCAATCCCGCACATCCCAATCCCACGCATCCCAGCCCCGCACACCCCAATCCTGCACACACCAGCCTGGCACATCCCAGCTCTCCCGCGCATCCCAATCCTGCACATCCCAATCCCGCACATCCCAATCCCACGCATCCCAGCCCCGCACACCCCAATCCTGCACACACCAGCCTGGCACATCCCAGCTCTCCCGCGCATCCCAATCCTGCACATCCCAATCCTGCACATCCTAATCCCACACACCCCAATCCCGCACACCCCAACCCGGCACATCCCAGCTCTCCCGCGCATCCCAATCCCACACATCCCAATCCCACGCATCCCAGCCCCGCACACGCCAATCCTGCACACCCCAACCCAGCACACCCCAGCTCTCCTGCGCATCCCAGCCCTGCACATCCCAATCCCGCACACCCCAGCCCCGCACATCCCAAACTTGCAGCATCCCAATCTCGCACATCCCAGCTCTCCCGCACACCCCAGCCCCGCACACCCCCATCCTGCACATCCCAGCCCAGCACATCCCAGCTCTCCCATGCATCCCAA
>NW_008795380.1:0-427 GCF_000699145.1 Aptenodytes forsteri | reverse complement strand
CGGTGCGCGGGGCGAGGCTACAACCGGAGAAGGAGTCACAGGGTGTAGCGGTTTCTGAAACAACCGGTACTTTCCAGCCTGGCTGGACAGAGTTAGAGGCGAGAGTTTTTGTATTTTAAAACCCTGTATATCTCTATTTAGATTTTTTTTATATTCTAAAATCTATATCCTTTATATAGTAGATATCGGTTTTTATTTTGAAATCCTTTTATATATACAAATGAATATTATTTTTCAATTTATACAAAAATGAGAGATTTTTCTCTATTTCACTGCCTCACATAGCAAAACCACAGATGTTGGGAAAATGTTTTGATTTCCCCCCCCCCCCCCCCCCCCCCCCCCCCCCGAATTTTCAGGCATTTTGGGGCTGTGACTCCCCTGTTTTGGGCCCCCCCCATCCCCCACTCACCTGCTCCTCTGCTGC
>NW_008795379.1:0-321 GCF_000699145.1 Aptenodytes forsteri | reverse complement strand
AAAAAAAAAAAAGGGGGGGGGGGGCGCAAAAAAAGCGTACGAGTAAGGTGCTAGCATCCTCTCTCATCTACCTGGAATGCAGCATGTATCTTCATCTTTCAGTCATCAAGAAGAATAATATTTGCACACCAAGCCTCAATGGTTTTTGAGTGATTCATCCATATCAAAGGGGAGACCTCTACAAGGTACATTTAAGAGTCACAGAGAATTTCTAGGACTGTTGGGAAACCTGACCTAATATTCTTGATTATTGCTGACAGCTGCCAATTTCAGAACTTCATACACGACTTCAACTGCCAACTCTTCATACAGATTCCTGAT
>NW_008795378.1:2372213-2404130 GCF_000699145.1 Aptenodytes forsteri | reverse complement strand
TTAAACTCATGGCTTACACTAAAACACACTCAGGCTGCTTCCATATGTTCTGCAGGACAAATATTTCTGCTTGATTGGAACTACTATAACATTATTAGCATTTACAGCCATAATTATTATGTCTACCGCTTCTACATGCCTCACCACAAGTTCTTTCAATTTAATATCTTACCATGTTCTGAGAGATAACTAAGTTTCCAAAGACAATTTTAAACTTTGATTAAAAGTTCTGTCATTACTTATATGCTCATCAAAAGCAGCCCACCGCAACAAGACCCAGCAGAGTATAAAGTTTGAGTATACCCTTCTGGTCATAAACAAAAACACCGTCATTCGCGCAGCACCACCACCCACACACAAACATTCACAGCCTCAGTTAGAGAGACTACTCTCACGTTTATCATTACAGCTGGCTTCAAAATAGCATCAGGTTAGGTGTTTAGCGTGGTATTTACAAACAGCATCATGAAGTAGGGGCTACATCTGGACACCGCAGTTTGCACTGTACTACCAGGTAAGTAACAAGACAGACAGTTATGTCAGGTTTGTTTAAACGTGATCTTAACTAGCATATTAATTAATTCCGCAGTTAAAACCATTTGAAGGAAACCTATCAAATACCCTATACGCCGGAAGGGGAGAACCCCTTTACGTAGTAACTGTACCCTCCCCAAAAGCATTTTGCAAGCCAAGACTCCTTGGCTGGGAAACTAATCAGGAAAACATTCTATTCCCGTACTAAATAATGTCACTGCTGAACAACGGGCACCGGCTCGCTGAGGAGCCCGCTAGCCAGGCTGCATGCTGTGCAGACCTTTTGTAAGAAGCAAATTCCAATAAAACTCAAAGTGAACTCTAGTACCCTGGGCAGAGCAGACAGTTTCTAGAAACACAGGTAATAAAAAAGATACTGAATATTCCTTACAAGTATTCTGGGGTGGGTGAACTTTTACAAAGACATGAAGACTTTTAAAGAGTAGAAGGAGTAGCCATGTAATATTTTCTGCAGGCTCCAGGCAGTTCCAATGGGTATGTTGATACACGTGACGTGCACAGAAATACAGAAAGTGTCTTTAAAAAAAAAATAATAATGTACAGAATGAAAATAAACAGAAAAAAGGATCAAAAGAATCGGAGAGTACAGTTTCCTACTGCTTTCCAAGTACATCGATATATATGGAAGCTGTGGGTGTGCTCCAGGATAGCCTCCCAGCACGAATGTCTGCCTCTGCAGACACCCAGCTGGGCAAAGCCCAGTGGAGGTGCCCCGCAGCCCCCTCGGCCTGTGCCCAGCAGAGGGGAGAAGGGCCGCAGCCTCAGCGTGCAGGGGCTTGCCAGCCTGGGCAGCCAGCAGCAGACACGGAGGGGATGCATCTGCTCTGGTCTCCAACCCGCAGGTACCCAGGGCCCTGCATCATCTGGGGACAGTCCTCAGCCATCTTTCTGGAGAGAGGTCAAATCTCACATCTGGAGCTGTTAACAGTTGAAACTGTTAAACCATTTCACAAAGTACAGAAAAATCTATACTGGTATTTCTATCCACAAAGGACAGACACCCAGATGACCTTGGAATAATAATCTGGAACATTAACATGCACATTCATTTTCCAATTGACAAATTTGTTCTCTCTCTTACCTAGTCCATTCTGACACATAGTTGGTTGAGCAGGTCATAAGAACATAGAATATCCCAAAAGAGAACTTCAGGAGAAGCTTAATTAAATAACCAATTATTCTTAATGTTTAAAAAATAAATACATGCACATACACTTCCATGTGACGAGCTCCCAAGGGAAAATTTTGTAAAATAAGCATAAAGTGTTTATTTTACTCGGAGAAGCAATTAAACCATTAAGAAGAGATCAAAGTAGGCATTATGCTGATTATCCCTGAATTGTTTGTACGTCACTGCTGTGAATGCATACTGCAACAATAACAACTAATACATACTAATTTTTTTCTGACCTGGGCACACTGCACAACAAATCCACCATCTCATCAACAATACATATTCAACAAAAAGCTAATTTAAGAGTGCCAGTCTGTAAATACTCAAGTTTTTCCCTACCAGCATGGAGACATCTATGATTACTACTCCTAAGACCGATTTAAACATGCCTAAGTTTACTTCAATACAAATAGATGAAGCTATTTATTTGATCTACTTTTCATGATATACTATGTAATGCTAATGAGAATCTAATTGCAATACTCATCTACTCTATTCATCTGCCCTAATTGCAGCCACTTGTCGATGCGGCAGCATCTGACCGTGTCTCCTGCAACATCCTCTCCTATACTGGGGTTGTTATAACCTCCAAGATACCATAGGATGGAGCACGGAGGTTCCTGCGTGCTGTTGAGGACAGGACTGGCAGCCATCGGCAGGCAAACTGCAATCCAAGAAGCTCCTTCAGTGAAACTCCAGTTGGTAATCTGAACATTTAAGAAATACCACTGAGGAGTCCCAAACCTTCCGTTTTCTTTAGCTTGCAGACGGGGCTTCCAGCTGCACTTACCACATACAAACACAGTCTGCAAAATTACACTGCGACCACAACCAAGTAGCTGAAATGCAGGAATTTGAACACTTTTTCCAGTCAACAGCAGTTGCATCTCCCGTGTCCCACGACAGGGGTAAACAAAGTAATTTTATAATCCCCTTGGCAGCAGCGGCAGAAGGCACCACCAACAGGAACGTGCTCTGCTCCAACCACACTGGAAGAGGAAAGTGGCTGCCAAAGCATCTAGTCGCTAAGAAAATTACAGTATGATAGTCTTAATTATACTAATTGTGTTTCCTGGTATTGAGGCAGGATTAATGTAGTATTTCTTATGCGAGATTTCATAAACACAATCGGTTTCAGCTTAACTCTTCGTAATTATATTTCACAGTTCTTGCAAACAATTAGCCACCAATTATGTTCATTCCATTTTGCAGATGATGGACAAACACTCCAAATATCAGAATTCTCCCCCAAGGGAGGCAAATTACTTTTAACTTGTTAGGTAATCTTAATGAACCCTCAGTGAAAATCCTGCAGGCAAATCACCCAACAGCGCTTGCTTGCCATTTCCATGCTGTTACCAAAGACTAGAAAGCTTCCACCAAGAGGAGAGCTGGGCTTGGACCAGCTTTAGAGAGCTGAGTAACAGTCTTAAGGTGATGAAATGACCGTATATAAATGATTTTTTTTTTTAAATAAACATATAAGTAATTTATGATCCATCCTATATAAAAATCATTTATGATCTATCATACATAAAATCATTTATATCTCTATATAAAAATGAAAATATACACACACAGACACACTCATGCACAAATACTCATTTTAGAAATTAGCAAAGTGTTTGAGCTAATACAAGCTCAAGGCAACAGGTGCTGGGAACTGGACTGGACAGACCTTATTAGTTTCTCACTCCCACCCTACTCGCCATAGCCCCATCATCAAACTCAAAGGCTCTGGCTCACACAATTGAGAATGACGGGCATTGTGTTTCGGTCCCCCCTCCAGGCACAGCTCCAACATTCAAAACAATTCAGCTAGAAATGTTCAAAAATGTTATGATGAGATAACATCGTCTGCTGAGATAAAAATAGTATTTTATACAGTTACGCCAAGGTTATCTGTAGCGACCTAGCCAAGATGGCATTTGAAGAGACTGACCCTTAACAGAGGCAGGCGTGATAATCAAAAGCACGTGAGTTTCCAGGAACTTTAGGCCAGCTTTTTATAATACACAGTCTAGCCTCGCTTAACATGTACATCACTTAAAAGCTGACGTTTGGATAAATAGGACACAGGTAGTTATAGGCCACATGGTTACTTACGCAACTTTGCCTGAAAGCTGTGTGGACATAAAAACAAGTATATTTGGAGCTAAAATAAAATGAAGACTCTTGCTTGGCCAGCATTGGCAATAGCAAAGCCTTCCCACAACATAACAACAGGACTGTATTTTGCTGACAAAGCCTTACACCAGGGTTTCTGCACAGGTTACTCAGATTCCTTCTTCCATACCTACAGGGTCATGAGCCCTTCACTTGCCAGGAGAAGAAAAAATAAACCTTGCTGATGAATAACTTGCAATACTTCACGTGCACACTGAGTTAACATGTTTCTGTGCTACTAAACATTTCTGAAAACCTCCTGTGGAGGGTATTGTCAGAGAATTAACAGCAACCCAGAGGAGAAGGCACTGCTTCTGACAAGCCATCTACACCCAAATGTTCCCCCATCCCACCCCCAACAGAAACAAGAGGGATAAGCTTACAAAAAAAACAGCAGCAAGAAGAAAAAAAGAAAAGAAAAAATGCCACCAAAAAACACACACCACCAAAACTGTTGTTAACAAAATAATCAAGAAGTCGAGAAGTTGTAAGCAATAATCAAAACACAGCTTATAAATAAAGCATTTGCAGAACCCTGCAGCTTTACATTATAAAACACAGGGGGTACATTAATAAAAAAAATAAATTGCACAAATTATGACAGAGAATTTGGTCTTGTGCTGAACATTGAAAAAAACAAACAAAAAAACCCATTCATCGCCAATAGCTTGATTTTTAAGTAGTATTTGATGGTCTCTGACCCAAAGAAAGAAAAAATTAAGTTTTGTGGTGTTTAAATGAGTAAATCATGGTATAGGTTCATTTGTTTTGATTATATTGGTCTTAAATATTTGAGAACACAAATTCAGATTCTAGAACTATTTTTTAGATAACTATTACTGATACTACTGGATGGCAGCCCACAGCCTTCGAGGTTGTCCAGAGTTACGCAATTTCAAACTGGGTAATGTGGTTGAGTGGGCTTTCTTCTTTCCTTTCTGTTTTGAAGCAGTGATGCTTTCATTACAAAGCTGACTCAGCAATTTGTTTCTCTTAATAACATCTATTCTTCATACCTACATTAATGAAAATATTCATGACACTGAAAATGATCTACTGATGTCACAGGCACAGAACCCACCATATTGCAGTGACTACAAGAAAACACTGGTGCAGAAGGAGCAAACAAGACTCTTAAGGTTATGATCACACATACTATATCTAAATATAGAAGAGGTTAGACTTTCAGAGAGTGAAAGCTACCCAACCCAAGAAATCTGACAACAGCAGAATCAACAACCAATTCAGATACAGCTTCCAACAGCCACTACAGATTTCTTTTTTATGGTGGGAATAAATACAATTTAAAATTCAGCAAAACCAACAAACAATCCAATTTACGTTCTTTACCATCAAGACATTTAAAGTCAATTCATTATTATTACTTATCCAAGTTGAGATTTGTTTAAAGTTAGAAATAAGAAACATAACAATAATAAAAGCCCTGTAATGATTGTAAGTGACAACGTGCTTCATCCACATCCCCAATCCACATCTCCTACCTCAGCTGCACAATTAACAGAGAGACAATCTGCCTTGCTGCCACAGAAGTGAACATATGTATCTTCAGCCTCCCTCAGGGAGGGAATTCCATCTGCAGCTCCCTAAGTGAAGTTCCAGGTACAAGTATTTGGAAATTGCTACGAAGCTTCTTTCCATCTCCCCCTTCATCCCTCAAATGGGCAACTCAAAAAAGTCTGCATTTAAAGTCTGCTGCTTAACGTCTGTTTTCCTGGGTTAACAGTCTGACTACATAGAAGGAAATGCCCGCCTTAGCCTTTTTATAAATATCATCAAAATATTTGCTATGCCAATTTCAGACAGTCACAATGGAGCATATGAAGTTAATAAAAGTTATAAAACTGGCAGAACCTGCTTGGTGGAGAATATGGTTTTTCTTTCCTGCAAGGAAATAGTTCTTGATATGCTAAAATACAGAGACCGTCTCATTAGAGGCAGGAGGAGCACTGTTTTGTACAGCACAATGGTTTCCCAGCCGCAGACACTTGTGTTTGAAGAACTCATTTGCCAAATACAAACCTTGAATCCTTACAAGGCAGCAGAATCTGGGAAAAACCATGATCGAACGGAGATAATGTCTTCTCTACTGCAAAGTCTGAACTGAAGAACAGGTTAAACACAGCAAATTTATACTTCTCCAGCTTGAGGTCCTTCCTCGAAGTGATCTGGGGGTGTTAAGTCTATTCACGTGGATAGCCAGCAACACGATGCACAAGCTTTCTAAAAGGAGCCCGTGGCAGAACTGACCTGGAAGGTTAATTGTTCCTCTCATTTGGATAATATATTCTCTTTACATCAAGGTTAATGCCAATTGCCACAACAGTTATTTCTGGTTCTGGCAAGAGGAACAGGCAGGACTTCAATTACCAGAATGCACTTCGCATCCTCTTAAGAGTGTCCCACTGCATGTCACACCAAATGCACGAGTTGTCAGATCTGGTATCTGAGGCAAATCTCACACTGTAACAAAGCCAGGATACCTGTACATTTGTCATCTTTCTTGGTGTCCTACTCCCTACTTCGTTGCATTTTTTTCCTCTGCAGGAGACTGAAAAACTGGATAAGACATTTCCAATAAAATTATACAAAGAGCTATTTCTGTTTGTAACAGCTCGTGCTAGCTTTATTTTGTAAATGCTAACTGTTATCTAACACTGCAAATCGTATTGCACCATGAAGAGTTTTCATTGCATGTACAAAACAAACATGAACCAAAATCAAAGAGGATAAAGAATAAAAAGTGTAGGAAACCAAACATTTGCCTGCGAGGAGGAGAAATGGAATTTAATAAGGCTGATGGAATAATTTCTTGACTCTTCTGGCCAACAAATATAATTGCTTCAGATTAAGAAAGCTGAATATAATTACTTTACTAACTTAGATGTATAGCTGCACTAATACACTTTAAAAAGACTAAAAGCACTGACTGATGTGTTTCCAATGTCTGTAGTCCAGAGTAGACTGGGTAAAGAATGTGGATCTTGGATTTTAAAATCCTGACACCATTGATTTTAATGTACTGGGTCCGCGCTTGGAGGATTATTTGCATTTGAGCAGGACCGACACTGACAACTCAAGCATTCCTGCAGATACCAATACACTCATCACATGGTCCTCTGTGTTTTGGGGAGAGATCTATAGATATTGGGAGACATTTAAAAATTGATAGCATGCTGGTATGAGACACTGCCTTTCCAAGTGCCCTTCAAATTAGTTTGAATGCACCACACTTACTGATCCTTTCAGACATATATATACACACACACACGTAAAATAAGGACAGACACAAACCCCAAATACAAGTCCTGCATATTTACAAAACCAAAAAAAGTCTGAAATTATAGCCCAGACCATATGTTCTAACATTCGTCTTTAAAGTCTGCTGTCCTAATTCTAGAGATAAATGCATTTCCCGGCAGCAGATTCCTAGGCATTCAAAAAACTATACAAAAATCTTCATGTTACCAAAGGACAGACTTCATGAACTCTTTCTCTGCTCATTTACGTGTTATTCCGCTGTGAAGCGGGACGCTTTGTTCTTACATACTTGCAAACTGGAATAGTTGGAGTCTTAATTTATTTCTCATCCCGCTGATGATTCACCCCCTGCCCCTCTCCTCCGCCGAAGCTCCTCTGCCGGGAGGCCACGTCAGCAGGACGCGGCACTGGCTGCCAGGTCACATCCCGGGCTGGCTGGAGCAGAGGCATGCCGCAGCACAGGCAGCACGGCCCTGCTTTCCCAGGGAAGAGGCTGCAGGGTTATGAAAGGCTGTGGCTATCCCTCCGAGCGTATGTGGAAGCAGACCATTATCAAGGCTCTTACAACATGCTTAAGAGTTTCCACGTTTCAAAGTGTTTCAGAAATACTTCCAGTTTCAGCGGTATTTCTCTCCCTTTCTCTCCTCGCAGTGTGTACTGTAAAACATTCAAACTCTAGGACTTGGAAAGATTAAGCCAAATTAAAAATTTAGTTATGTGTCAAGTTTCTTCTTTTTTCTTTTGTCGTGAATCAGAGGAGTTATACTAAATAATAGCTACCAATTCACTGTATTTTAATCAAAAGGGATTTTTAAAGGACTAGATATTCTATACAGTGAATCTACTAGTGCAGGTGCACCTTATTCAAGATTTAATCCGCACACATGCAAAAAAACTTCCATGATTATTCTTAGCATTATCAGATTTAAAATGGAGAAGCTAGGATTATTCACACAGTAAACAAAGCATCCTATTGTTTACTTTTGGCTTCTTACATGGTTTCCTATACTTTATTGTAGCGTGCTAAAAACAAAACCTATGAGATGAAAGGAGAATGGTGCTACATTCTCACTGAAAATAACAAGGGAAAAATCTACTCTGAGTTAGCATCCATTTGCGCTCTCTTCTCTTAGAAGATTTCAACACAAGTTTCACAAAGGTATGGAAACGTGAAAGTTATTTCTTTCACGTGGAAGGAATAAATGATGCACAATCAAGACTTCAGTTTTCTAAGGTGACCAAACTCTAAAAGACCAAAGAGTCCATATCTGAAATACAGGTAGAGTCACCAAAAATAACACAGAGGATAAAAGGCCCCACTGCAAATTCTGGTATTTTCTGGTTAATAATGGGGCAACAATGAGAAAATAAGCAGTAACAATATCTGTTATGATTATATGGTTAGGTACTAAGAACTGGTGGTCTGTAGCTATACCTTTGAAAAACTATGGAGTGCACCATGGATAATATCCCAACAGGAGGGACATGACTGAACCTCAATCTGGGGACATGCCAGTGCTACAGAGCTGAGCTTGCCAACACACTGATGTGAGCAAAGCTGTAAGATGGGTGGCAATAGCTCTAAAGGATTATATTGACTCTGTTGATGAAAGAAACAAATATTTTGGCCAATACAGCAAAGGCTGGTTAGATAGGAATTAAAAACAGCTTTGCGATTCCTCCAGATTATAGCCCTCCACAACAGTTTTATTCTGGAGGATGCTTGTGCATATAATCCCTCTTTTGTCCATTAATAGAAAGAACTTTAATAAATCAAAAACTTATTCAAGTGTGTTGATATACCAATAAGGCCAATGGGTATCGGAGACCTGACTTCTCCATCAAATATTAAATCTAAACACCAAGTACCACAAGTCAAGTAAGATGACCTAAGTGAATAGTAAGAATTTCACCCAAATATCTTTTAAAACAAAAAGGGCCTTTACTGTAGAAGATAAAGAAATTGAGCAAGACTTAATAAACATAACGTAAACAAAAGCTATTTAATACCAAAAGAACAGCTGTATTTTAAAGCACCACCACACACAGACCATTTTGCTCCAAACCCTAACGAGTAAAACGATCTGAACTGAAACTACATTTCCTACAGAAAGCTTTCCATACCATGTAACCAGTCTGCACACCAGCACGTAGGTGGAAAGAGACACCACACTTTGGAGAAACAAGCAGAAACAAAATCAGAGCTCACCCTGCATTTCACCCCTCCCTTCCCTGACATAGCCAAAGCATGGCCACCCCGTCCCACTCCCGTGCACCCTGGCAGACATGCCTCCAGGGCCCCTTCTCTGTCCCAGGAGAGTGCCTGACCTCATGCAGACACCCAACTAGCATCAGACAGAAGACAGACACGCTAAAGAGGACATTGGTTCTTCCTGCTTTGCAGAATTTTATGTTCCGATCAATGCAATGCTTTGCAGCATATTTTGAAAACAGTCATAGACTAGTTTCTCTAAACTTAACCAAGGACAAATTCTGAGAATTCAGCAGATACTATGGAAAAAGAGCAGATACTGCACCAGCCTGCAGCCCCCGCAGCCCCCGGCTCTCACCAGTGCACAGGCAGTGGCTGCCCTGAAGTGCCCAATGCACCTTCCCCCCCTCAGATTTCATGTGCTGCCCTTGGATTAGAAGTGTATTTCCAGCCTTCTGGAAACCTCTCTAAAGCAACATCATTTCGGGTGCTGCTACTATTTCATCTCAGACTGAAAACAAGCCAGGTGCACTGATGAGCAGCCCATCACCTGCCTCTGCACCTGCAGAGCGATGGAGGGAGACGCTCTCAGCAGCTGATGCAACAGGTAAGCTTGCAGCATTATAAAAACAGCCAGCTACCTGAACCTGTATTTTTTGTTCCATCTCTTTAGGCTTCTTTCGTCCCCAGTCTCTGATCCAATGACCACCAGTTCCCTTGTGTGCACCCTTCACTACTCTCATCTTGGCTCCTCCATCCCCACCCAGTAACACGTCACAGTTATCGCCCATTTGCTTACATGATGTCCCATCTATTTTCAACTCTTTCCTTCCCTCCAAGAAACTGACTCACTTCCTCATTTCCAATCTCATACTAAAGGGAAAAAAAATAAAGACATTTTTGGTTTGCTTAGACTAGACTGAACAGCCTTATTTCTCTGACACACACACACTTCCTAGATAAATCTACAGCTATTCAGCCTTTAACACTATCTATTCCTCTGCATTACCACCCCAAACCACACCCACCCACCAAATTAAGGGAATAATAATTCCAGGAAATCTTCCATTTGAGAAACCACTGCTAGATTTTTAGCATACTTCTGGCCTTTCTCTTGAGTTACTCGCTTTTAGAGCCACAGAAAAAGCAGCACTGAAATTTAATTCATGCAATCTTTGTTTCACAAGATAAGAACAAGCAAGGGCCCTGTAGTGCTTCAAGTTCAGCGTCAACAGCAAAACACTTGAAAATATCACTTGAAACAAATATCAGTATTAGTAAACTGTGTATGTTTATGATCCTGCTTTCACTTCAAAATGTAACCACCCAAAGGCAATTTAGGTTCTTGTCTACTACAGAGATATTCACCTTTAAACGTAGTGCTGCGATACTGAACAGAGGCTAGAGAGAAGTTTCAAGAGGGTATTATCAACAGCAGGGGCTAGACAGAATACACCCAGGAATTTCAATTTTTAACACGCCAGGTGCTTTTCTGCTACCTGTTCTTTCTTCTATCTTTGTTCCAGGCTTTTCGCATGCTACGCATATATACAGAAAATTACAGAACAGAAAACTCAGTCTAGTTTGCTTGTGGCAGAAAATGCGACCCAGCTTGGGTATCATTTAGATGGATGGCAACAGAAAGTACATTTAGCAATAACTGCGCAATTCTGTGTGATCAATGGATAGAAGTTACACAGTCTGCATCAAAGTCTCTGTACGTATGTTTTTTCAACATGTGGGTGACAAGCAAGTTCAAGTGGCACCAGAATAATCATTTTGTCCATATTATTCATACCACAGTGCGTGTGACAGCTTGGCATTATTGCCTTCCAGGATGAAAAAGCACTGAACAGATTCTTGGGTACACCTTCACTGCCCCAAACTATGCAGAAACTGCTATATTTTTAAGTAATTTAGTATATGACAAGATTCTCATGCAGCAATAGAAGTTCCTACCAAAGATCTTAAGATACTGACTAAACACACCAGTCTTCAATCAGTCACTAGGGAAAGGGGAATTTCCTGAACACATCAGATTCACCCGGAATCTAGTTATTCTGAAATTCAGAAAGCAGAATTTTGTTTTCAAATACAGGGGGCCTGTTTCGGTTCCATTCTGCAGTTGATCAGATCCATGTTCTCCTCCTCTTCCATATTTCATTTAGTGTGGTTACCTCAAAGCACTTGCTAGAAGCAATCTTTCATACAAAGGAAATACAAGGTCTACAGTTATAGCTGAGCTAAGAAATGGGTGAGGATATGCCCTGCCCTTGTCCTTTCCTTGCAGAGCTAGCAACAGTCAAGTCCTGAGTTTGTGAAAAATTAAGTGGAAAAACGCAAAAAGGAAATGAAGTATTAAAGTATTGACATATTTATGAAGTATTTATTATCTGTCAAAACTATATAAAAAGAGCAGCTTTTAAAATACTGATGACACAGCACATATACACATTTCATCTCTCAAAAATACTGAATTAAGATTCTAAACCAGTCTCCCTTTAACCACCCATAGAGGTACAGTTTTGCAGTTAGAGCCCAAAACTCGGCCAGGGTGGTTGGCAGCACAGGACGAGCAGGGCTTTCCTCCCCTGCTCCCCAGGGATACCGTGATTGTCAGAGGAAGTATACTAATACTTTGTCATTAATACACACATGGCTTAAAAGGAACAAAGATTGGTCATCCAATCGCACACAAATAAAGGATGTGCTTTGTGTTTCCACTTTATAACACAAGCCAGGAGTGCTTGCTGAATGTTGAGGCTGGCCACAAGTGTTTAACAGCCTAGGTAGGCAGGAGAGCATGCCTCCTGCCCGCACAGGCAGCGTCAGGTCCCAGTCTTGTACTTGATTCAGCTTCCAGCAACTATTAAAAAAAAGATTCCTCTCAATTAATCCCCAACATCCCCTTCCTTTATTTGGTGGTTGTTATAAAGGCTACAAAAGTCACATACCACAGCATCTCTTCTATTATGTGGGATGGAGAAGGCAAACCCTTAGAAAGTCAGCCAGTAACACAAGTCCTGGTGAGAGCACCTGGAACCGCTCAGATGCTTCCCTAAATAACCTGACATGTGGACTCTGCCATACATACATACTATTCCAAAACATCAGAGCGCTTCAAATGTGCATCTATTCTTTCTGGTTTTAATCAGTGATTACTCAATTAGTGGCTAATTACACTTCAGGGTGTTTAAAACAGAGGATATTCCACGGAGGTTTTCCTCAAACAAGTGTCTTTCTTCCAACCTTGAGAAGACAAATGAAGATTCACTAAGTTGTCTTTTTCTCTGCTATTTTTGTGTCAGTCCTCTAACACACATTATCACCACCCATCCCCAGATATGCCATAGCCATGGAGCCAAATGGGGTCCTGGATACAAAGCGGTGGTTCACAGGACATCCAAAACAGGCTCCAGGAGCACAAACGAAGATGTCAAACTTCTCAAAAAGCCATATGCTTTCACAAGGATAAAAATCACTCTGCATAAGCAAAGTTAGCTGCCCCTGCAGAACGGATACATGCCAAAGGAAAGAGCAGCTTTCGTACATCCTGAAGAATTTAGTGTAACCAAGTCATGACATCTCAAATTTTTAATAATGGTGTTCACTCCCTGAACTCAGGAGAACCACACAATTTATAGTAAAGTAGTCCTTCATATTGTGAATACAAATGAATCCTATTTACAAGCACATCTTATGTCAGAACACTGCATACGTGGCAGTAAGGAAAAAGCGAGCATCATCTGTTCAACGGGGAGCTACCAGCTCACAGGCGTACACACTGCCCGAAAAGAGACTTTCATGCTGCCTTAACATACTGCTAGAATTATTCCATAGCTCGCTAATCATAGTGCAATGTGGGAGCAAAGGAAAATGCATCATTATTGTTTAAGTGCTGCCCTACATATAGGGAATACATTAACCTTTAAACATACAGAATGCTCTATCACAGGAAAAAAAAAAAAAGACATTGTAAGTTTTGTGGAGCAAGGGGGGGTGTAATTTCCAAAGACACTGCACACAGAATAAGCCTGTCTTTTACAATAACCTCAGAGCACAGGAAAAACAGAACTGTCACGAATCCTAATCTTAGTATATTTGCTGGCTGATTACAGTTTCTTCCACAATAGATCACTATTAACATTCTTTAAGTTCCACAACGGCACTGTGAACACACCTTTACCAAAACAAACAAAAAAAGCAGTAACAATACAGTCAGGTACTCTTCCGTGTTTGAAGCATGTACTTATTTCAGCAATATACATATTTCACAATAAAGTAGGAGTTGAAGCTTTAGCATGAAAAGAATATCAGAATTTTCAGACCAAATTTAAAGACTGTATACAAATAAACGCATGTGCTTTCGCGGTCAATACTGCAGCTCTACCAAAAAAAGGAGAAAATCTTATGCTATAAATTCTAAATTAATTTTATGAAAGACTGCTGATGAGTACCAAACAAGCCCCATTGGCACAAACATGTTAAATTACTGGGAATACAGAACCAGGAGGTTTCAAGTTGCATTCATTTAAATACACTGTCTGAACAACACTTTGAGCATGAAAAAAAAATATAAATAAATTATGTCATAATTATATTTGTAATGGAAATTTTTAGTGTACTAACCAATATAAAGCATTCATTTCAAATAAAAGGAGTAGCCAGCTTTATTCCTCTGTTAATTGCCACGTGGACCAATTTCTTACCACACAGCATGTTGGCTATAAATCTTAACAAGCAGTTTTAAATTGCTGCTATTATTGCCCATCAAGACCGAATAATCCTGGATGCTGTTCAGGGAAGCTTCTGTAACGTCTATCTCAAACAACTATTCATTCCTCATTTCCATAGGGATGAAATTTCAAGCAACAACCACCAACTCCTCCACTGTTTAAATGGGGGGCCACAGAAAAGATGCAAAGAGACTGCAAGATGGGAAATTTCAAATATTTCTAAGGACAAACTCTTCGCCATGGGAGCAGTGCAGCACTAGAGCAGTTTGCCCAGGGAGCAACCTCTGTCCTCAGAGAGCTTCACAATTCAGGAGGTTGTGGACAACACAGTCCACCTCTGACACTATCCCTGCTTTCAGCAGAAGGTTGGATAAGGTGACTTCCAGGGGTCCCTTCTAATCCAAATTTTAATAAAAAGCATAGTTATCCTTGAGCGGTACGATTTTAGTATTTGATGCAGTGTAAGAAACAGTCTTTCTTGAGCAGATTTGAAATTCACAGTCAAAATACAGGGACAATTCACTAGCTATACAGTTGTTATTAAACTGACTTCCCCCCCCCCATTACTATTATTTTTTAAGAAAGGCTTTTGAATTAATAGCCCACTGAGATTGCTGCTTAATGGTGTAAGATCTGGAAAGGAAGGGGGGAGGCAACACCACCTACCTCCCTTCTCAAAAAATAAGATAATGGCATAAGCTCAAAAAATATCATTGAAAACAGTATTAGCAGTATAGCTACGCAAAGTCTATTCCCTTTAAATTTTGATTTAACCTTCCTGTATTTACTGTAGACAGCGTTATACCTAGGGAAATATCTGCTTCACTTCAAAGCTGTATTTGCTACTAGCTAGAAACCCTCTTCACAGTCTGTACAATCTGAAAGGTCTTTTATCGCTTCTCTCTTCAGACTTGTTAAAAGATTTTGTGTGGGCTCTCTCATAAAAAACACAAGCGCTATTTATCGTATTTGCACAATTTTACAGAGAGGTAAAACAGCAATCAAAAGACTGCTTACATGCTTTTATTCAATACTACATAATTAACCGGCTCTGCTTCTAAAGAACCAATTTAAAATTCCGCTCAAGACCAGCCTAACTACTTCTCCAAGCACTATGCAACACCTGTACTTCTCTACTCATTTTCTATCCCTCCCTATGCCTGTATGAAAACAGAATGGTTTTTCAATAGCGATCCACTTAATTTGTTACTAGTTTTCAATCTAACTTGGGATCTCTCATTTATATTTACTATTTGGTTACAAGGAAATATGCATATATATATACAAAAAATATAAAAAATGCTGATAAATGACTGAACAGAGAGAAAAATCTCCTGAACTTGCAAGAAATTCATGACTCATTCTGAGATATTAAAGTACTATAACAGGTACAGCAGTCAGGTCTGCAACTTCTCACTCTTAAATGCTCCACTGTATTTTCAGAACTGCGTATCATATTTTTTTTAGAGATGAAAGAACAAGTTTTCCATAATGCAAGCAATGCTCGTCCACACATTCGTGTATTCTCTCACCTTGGATGCACTGCAGGGTTCCATCCTCAGCCCTTATTGTAAAGGTTTCACCTGGATTAACTTGAACCAAAAAGACCTGCCGAAAGAAAAAACACATTTGTTTCACTGTGATCTTCAGAAATAAAATTTCCCCAACCCAACAATTGTGTTATCCGTACTTTGGAAGAGATATGGGGGGCCGGGAGGGAACAAACTGGTATACTACATCTTTGGGTACCAGCACAGTCCAAGAGCCAGTAGAGATTTAAAGCATAACTACTCATCTGATTTTTAAGAGCTGAAATAAAGATGTAACTCAGTTGTGTGCAGGTGAGAATTATGGCTTCGGGTTCCACCACCTAACTCTTGACAGTGTGTTTAACTTGGCCAAATGCTGACAGCTAAGGACATAAATCTTTAGACCATTGGCACGTGAGAGCAGAGAGCACATAAACTCCAGCATGCAGCACCAAGCCATATCGGGATTTTAAGTTCACAGGAATAGCACATAAACTCCAGCATGCAGCACCAAGCTGCATATATCGGGATTTTAAGTTCACAGGAATGAAAGTTTTTTGAAGTGTAAGGGGAGTTGATCAATTACATTTTTAAAAATTTATCCTTCAGTCCTACACATAACAGATCTCAGTTAAGCAAAATCCATAGACACACACACAGTTCAATAGTTGCACACAGAACCAGTAATCAACTATTTATTTAGTAACAAATATAATAATTTTTTTTTAAAAAATCAAAATATCACCCCAGTCTCCCATTGCTGAATTCTGCAGATGATGGGAATGCTACAAGGACCAGGAAGCACCAAAATGCATCCCAGTTCAGTGTACATTGTACCCATCTTTATTAATTTTCAGGTGTCTAAAATGATGGGTTTAAAACTTACGATTTAGATTTTTTCTTTAATGGAGAGTTTCACTGGGAACTAGTTATCATTTATCCCATGCTCTTACTGCTTGTGAAACTTTTACTCAAATACTTTAAACACACTTCTGTTAACTTTGCATTGTCAGAAGTTCAATCAAAATCTGGATTAATCTTGGTATAAATTGAAAATTTAGATTTATATCTTTTTGTAAAAACTCTCTCTAAATTTAGGTCTGTTTTTTATATTCTGGGACATCTGCATGCAGAATTTAATCATTCAATCTGGAAAGACAAAATTTGAATTAATGTTGTGTTTCTGAATTCCTTAAGCTAAATGCATAAGATAATTATTACCTAGATGACCTTTTGAATTACAGTAATCCTACAGAAACCCATTATTCCAGCCACATTTTTAAAGCACAAGCTGGAAATCAGAAAAATGACATATGAAAGCCATTATTTTGTCTGCAACAATAATTTCTCAGGGAGCACTGGTCAGGGTGGATCTGATCCAGCATACAGAGCACAATAAATGGTTCAGGAAAGATAAGAGGCACAAAGCCATTCCATCCCTAATCTCCGAACAATCAACATTTAAGTGACAGCATTTAAGTGCTCTTTTGCTATGAATAGGCGTGGATTATCCACAACAGGATACTGGCATCGGGTCAAAAGAAGCGCAGAGCAAAGCGGTGTCATTCAGCTTAAAAAACAAAACAAAACAAAAAAAAAAACAACTAACAAACCAGAAACCTGAACACAAAGAGGCAAAGAATCATAAAAATATTTCATTAGCTCACTTGCATTATATGTCTAAACCAACAGCTCTAAAGCTGGTTATTTATTAACACGCTTCATTAACAGAAACCAGATGGCCTAGCACACCATCACACCTTCGGAAGAACTTGGTCCAACTCCTCAAAACACATACCCTAACTAGATTGATGTCTCGTATGTGAAAACCTCGATCTTTTCCCTAAAGGAGGGAGTTGAGTTTAATAGATATAAGACTGACCGTGAGAGAGGGATTCATCTTACTACACGAGGCACATGTCTACAGAAGAGTATGATTTACAAATTCCTTTTCAAGGAGTCATTGCAAAGGTCCATCACCAGCCGGAGTGTCTGCATTAGCACACCTGCAGTTGTGCTTTGAAAGTAATTCCTTGGGTTTCCACATTAAAAAAAATATTATACCCCCAATAACAGCTGTTCCTTATGATGGTTGAAATGAAGTAGCATTATCCTTGCCTAATTATGCAGGTTTTTAACACAAACAAATTGTTCCATCAACAAATTTGTTTCCCGAAGGGCAGCAGCTGTCACGGCTTCATCCCCCCATCACGAGCCCGCGGGGAGAGACTGGGACTTATATATAGTAGCTTCTATTAAAATGTTATATATATGGAAGTAATTCCTTATTGACAGTTCCCAGAGTACAACAGCTTAAAGATTTCATATTTATTTAAAATAAACCTCAGCACTAATTACTGTCACAAAATGTGGGATTAAGTTGGTCAGAAAGCAAATTTCCCCATTGCATGCTGCAGAATAACAACCGTCAACTCTACTCGACCTGTCTGGAGTAGGGACTATACTATTTTGCCCAAAGACTATACTATTGTGCCCAAATTTTAAATACAGCCCAATAAAAACAAAAGACCGCAAAATATTTTCACCCAGGATCTTGTTTTGAGGTTAAATATCAAATACATTGAAAGGATAGTATTTTTCAACTACTAGCTGTGCAATTAAGCCACAGGCCTTTTCAAAATCATATTTCTGCTGGGGAAAGAGTTCTTTATTCTGTCAATCAATGGTTTGCAGCAAGTTCCACCATGGTTTTCACCTAAAATCCAGTAAAACTAATCCTAATTTCCCAGGCTCTTGAGTAAGTTTTTCAGCTTCAGTGTTCATAAAATTATATTTGTGAAATGCATACGATTTGTACTATCTCATCTCCTAACCCTTTACAAGGCTGAAAGCCATAACTGATCTGGTTTTATTGATATTTGGACATTTAAATATATACACAAGCACAAAGATTTTCAAAGGAGGTCAATGAGCTTGACTTCTATTAAACCAAGTAGGTCTGGAGAAAAGGAGGCTGAGGGGAGACCTCATCGCTCCCTACAACTACCTGAAAGGAGGTTGTAGCGAGGTGGGTGTTGGTCTCTTCTCCCAAGTAACAAGCGATAGGACAAGAGGAAATGGCCTCAAGTTGCGCCAGGGGAGGTTTAGATTGGATGTAAGGAAAAATTTCTTTACTGAAAGAGTGGTGAAACATTGGAACAAGCTGCCCAGGGAAGTGGTTGAGTCCCCATCCCTGGAGGTATTTGAAAGACGAGTAGATGAGGCACTTAGGGACATGGTTTAGTAGGTGGTGGTGTTGGGTCGACGGTTGGACTCGATGATCTTAGAGGTCTTTTCCAACCTTGATGATTCTATGATTCTTCTGTACCTAATGATGGCAGCCCCACCAGATCTGCACTTTCAGAGTAGGGTTTTTTTTGTGCTACAGAAGAAACACCAAAATTTGTGAAATTCATTCACTTCAGCAAAATTTCAGAAAAATTAAGAGCCAAGGAACAAGAAGAGAACCTGAGGCCCTGAGCCACCAAGTCTTTGCGTATAGCTGAAAAGGCCATCTCCAGCTATGTAGGGTTTCTCAGAACAGTGAAGAAATCAACCTCCAGCTATGGTGGTACAGAAAAGCACATGCTGAAACCAGTAACTGTCAGTGCACATAATGGACTTATAAGTTATACTGTAGACAAGAACGGCATTGGAATGAAGTACTGTAGCTGTCATTTCCTAAAATGTTAAAAAAAAATAATTAAGTTCTGATGATATTAAAAGACATTCTTCTGCACTGATGCTCAAATTAGCCACCTTTGGAGCAGAAAAAAACACTTACAGGCTGCTGCTGGGGGAAGGCAGCTATATCAAGAGCAAACAGGAAGAGCCGACTTGTGACTGATGTGGGTCAACACTGGAGCAAGGGCTGGACGCAAAGGGAGGATGTTCAGCACACGAGCACACATACCCGAGGTGGCCTCAGACCCAGGAGCAGCGATCAGGATGCTCCTCGGGCAAGACCCTCTGCTTGCCCCCTACTGCAGGCAGACCCCTTCCAGCAGGCTGCAACCCAGCCCTAGCCTCTCCTCTCCGCCCAAAGCTGGGGTACTGGGGTTTGCTCCCGTAACCAAACCCACCACCCAAACCCCTCTGCACTCACCCCATGCCACGCATAACCCCCTGAGAGCTTGCAATTGCAAAACACCGACTAACAAGCTGCAGAGTTGAGGTCAAACCATTAAAGCTAGCCCACGTTGAGTATTAGATACTGGGCGTTTTCCAGCCAATGCCCCTGATTTGTCCCAGTTGCCTGGGACAAATAATATCAAGGCACACTGTGACTTCTTTTGTTTATACACACTAAGTATGTCAAACTAACTCAAAGGTTTATTTTTCCCACATCCTCCTAAAACGCAAAACTGTATTCTGCAGCCTGGAACACAGCTTTTCTGCTTCCTTTCTACACAAGGGATCTTCATGAGAACGCTTTGTTTCTGAAGCTTTTAATTAAAAATCTGAGGAAAGCAATAAAAGTCTAAAGATAACGTCTTTATTTTAATGAAAACAAACACAGATAATCTTTAATTGCCCTATGTATCTTCCAATATTCATCATCCCGAGTATGCACGTATGAGAGATGGCAGGAAGGGGAGAGATGGCTTGAAAAGTCACTTTGAGCCCATGTTACTGCCCTTCAGGATCATGAGGGTGTGGTTGGAGGTCCGAGGACACTCCAGCCCAGTTTCAGTCCCCTGGCCTCCTCATATCCGAAAAGCTGGAGCTAGTGACAGCTGCAAGTAGGGTGTCAGCAGCACAATCTCAAAGGCTTTTTCTTTTCCCTAAAAAGTACTCGAATATTTGCTTTAGCAGTTTAATCCACTCGGTGCTGAAGCCCAGCCTTACCTGCTGCATCCTCAGAGAAAGCTTGCTATCTCCGTAACGCATTTTTTTGCATTTATTTTGCATTTAAGAATGTTATTGTATCTTAACAGCCATGTTTAAGACTGAATAATGTTACTAAGTTGCATAGTTACTATAAATATTTGTAATCACACAGACATACACACACAATTTGGCAATAATTGCTCTGCGTCCAGAGTAAGTTTTCATGATGAGCCACAGCGTCACTCATGTCCCCCTCATTCCTACTCTCGTATCTATTGGGAGCAGGGGAAGAGGTTAACGAACCTGCCAGCAAAGACCAACACAGGCTTAAAGCTCAGGTTCAGGAATATAAAACTATATATATTGTGGGTAAACAGTCACACAAAGACAGAAAATGCTGCCTGATAATAGCACATGCCCTTGGTCCTTATCCATTTCGTACAGTATTCATTTACTTATACAAGTGCTTTTTAAGCACACAGAAGAAAACTCACATTCAGAACAGGTCGCCATCTCCTAACTGCTTTGCTGCAGATCACCTGTGAGCGCAGAGGCAGC
This sequence comes from Aptenodytes forsteri, assembly GCF_000699145.1. Classification (NCBI taxonomy): domain Eukaryota; kingdom Metazoa; phylum Chordata; class Aves; order Sphenisciformes; family Spheniscidae; genus Aptenodytes; species Aptenodytes forsteri. The sequence continues at coordinate 2,383,091 of NW_008795378.1, read as the reverse complement.
AGCAAGTAGGAAGACATTCACTTGCATCCATGTGATGCAATACAATCCAAAGCTTGCTTTAAAATATTTCCACTTTATGAGAACCTTTTCCCTGCTAAGGTCAAACAGCCACTTGCACTGCTTTGGCGTATTAAAACCCTGCCTTAAGCATTTTCCAACGTGGCAAATTTTCCCTTCCCTGTTTAGATATATCATGCTTCATACAGCTGGGGGGCACAGCATCATAGGCACCATCTGGGATCCAGACACAGGTTCCTCAGAAATGCTTTAAATTATTAAAATCTACTGTATTTACAATTTCTACAGTGCATAAATTTTGGAATATATTGCATCTTGGGGGGAGGGAGGGGGAACCACACCAAAAACCAGAATAATCACTTGGGTCCATTCTCTATTCTACTTTAAAAGACTATGCCCCATCTCCTAAAGAATTTCCAGCTCCTTCCTGCAGGAAGGACCAAAGAATTCACACCATTTGGTGTGCAATGTTTTTCTCAGGAATGCATTCCTCCTCAGCCTCACAGGAGCAGGTAGGATAAATACTTTCAACCTCTCTTCAGTAAGAAAAATCAGGGAACATGCTACATCTTAAACAATAAAACAGGGACTTCTAAAAATTAATACTTTGATAATAGTGTTCTGGGCTTAACTATCCTTTTTTCCATAGGACAGAAAATAGAGGCATGAAGCAATTCAGTCAGTTTACAATGAGTGCTACTGAGAGCGAAGCCCAGAAGTGACAGATCCTGAACCCCCTAATTTATGACAAGTTAAACATGCTCCCAAAAAAGCAGTAAAAAAAATTAAAAAAATTAGTATATCTGTGTAATAAATTGCTCTGATAAGCAAGACATTTTTAAGACTCATGAAGTTTTAGCGAATCTTGTGTCTCATTGCATTCACAAAGGAACATATTTGTGAGAACAGCTTCAGAGTTTGCCCACCAACATCCTTCAGTTAAAAGCCTTCAGAAACATTCATTCTAGAGACTTCCTAGATAGCAAACACTGCCCATAGGTTAACTTTGCTAACGCTACTCGTCTGCCTTCTGTTCTAGTCTAAACGCCTTCTCTAAGACTACTGAATCTGCTTTAAGAGTCAGTATATTTAAACAGAAGGAAATTTCATCACTCTTTATCTGATAGCCAATTTTCATGGACTGATGCTTCTCAACTCAGATTATCATAGATGTGTACCAGTTACAAACCTTCTTCTTGAACAAGCCTTCCATATGCAAGTATCTCCCCCTCTCACCTAAAACGATATTCCTGCAAGTATATATAAAAAAATTCAAGAAAGTGTGAAGAAGTAACTCTAAATTTTGGCACAAAGTTCATTCACTCAGCTCAGCCACTGTTCAGGTACAGTATGAACACCAGTCAGCTCAACACTTCCAAGTTCTTGCAAGGTACACAGACTTCTTGTGCTACAGGAAGGTACCAAACCTTGAGAGCACATCTGAACGAGGAATATCTCCCTTATTCAAAGTGTGCGACCCTAAAAGATGAACCAGCACACACAGCACTACGTACAGTGCCTGGGCTCGAGCCAAACAGTGAAAACACAGGGTTTGGTAAACACACCTTTACAAAGAGCAGGCAAGCAGAAAACTTGCTACACCATTGCAGGTGCAGTGAGCGAACCAAGCCAAAATAAAACTTCCCAAACTAAATCGCCCTGTATTCTGTACAGATGTGCTATGGCACTGCTAGCTGCCCCTCCACTTTACACTCCAAGCTTTTTAGAGCTTGCAGTGGAGTACCTACAGGAAACTATTGAAATTCTTGGACCAAAAGGTTAATTATCACTCCCCGAATCCCCACAGGAGTTACAAGTGGATTAGAAGCAGAAGCAGAGGAAGCAACAGCTCTGGAAGGGACATGAAAACATTAAATACAGTCAGCAGTAGTGGAAATTAAGTGTGGGAAACTTTAAAAAAGAAAATAAAATAAAAGCCAGTGCTAGAAATGCCATTTTGGGTAGTCTAGAGAAGAGGGATTACTGTCAAGCAGGCAGAGACATTCCTAGCTCTGCCCTGTACAGCTCTGCAGCTCTTATCCCCAGGAAGATAAAACAATTGAATATTCCTATACAATTGTCTTACAATACAGGACTGTTTACTGGCAGAATTGCCTTTTGCATCACTCTCCATCTGGCTGCTGCTAAAAGCTGAGGTGTTTTACCAGCTCCAGTCTGCTCTTTTCTATATACATAGGAACTGGTCTTTTGAGAAAAGCCTTTTCTCTGAAGCTCAGCATTTCCAGGTACAGCTTATAGCACAGCTCTACCATGCTGGCATGCCTGAGGCTTCACATATCCAGTAACACATAAGGGTGAGCAACACCAAGTACACCTAGAGCATCTCATCAGAAGCAAGTACTATCAGCTCCAAAGCACGAGGCACTGATCTGCGTGCTGGCCACACTGCAGTCTGGAAGACTCCACACGCCTCGTCTCCCACCAGCTCAGCTATGATGCTTCCTTACCACGAGCTTCTAATAGAGACTGTAATTACACCCTGGAAAAGCACATGTCCTTATAAAACCACCACCCATTTATGGAGTAATATAAACTATCTTCCTTAAGGAAGTCATTCTTACATGAATCTAACTTGTAAGGCGGGAACCGCCTTCAGATAACTGAGATAAATCTCCTTCAACAAACACATAGCATTTGCTTCTACATTACATAACAAATCACGTTAAGAACAATTAACGTAGTCCATTTTCTGCCACTATGTGCAAAGATCAAACAAAGCATTTGTTCCAATTTCATTCCATTTTAGAACTGTACTTTTAAGAAAGTGAAGACATCAACTAAAGCTTCAGGAATAGGATGAAAATGATAAAGCATAAAGGCAGCTAAGCTTTGCAACATATGAGGGCACATACAGACTACAGGCCAAAAAAGTCTCACAGGAAACTGGTATTCCAACTACAAGTACTTAAAGAGATAAGGTGATGAGGTCTACAAGCGTCATCCAACAAACATTTGTGCAGAAAAGGAACCTGGCCCAGAACTGTTCTGCTGAGTCATATTTGCATAGCACAGCAAAAGCAAGAAGTAATGCACTTCCAGTATGTCAGCAATTCTTTTTACTCCAAAACATTAGATGAGAAGCTAGTTTAAAGGCAGTGGAGGCATCCACCAAGCAAGGCTGCTGAATCATCACTGGTGGGGAAATTCAAACATTGACTTAGAGCCCTGTCTCAAAGGAGGGCTCAGAAGACTTCATTTATTCTTTCTGTAATACAGGAGGACCTACTGGACAGTCTAACTTGATAAATTGTTTCCAGCAAGGAGGAAAGGGCATATTTAAAGAGCAATTATCCTATACAGTATCAATAAGATTGTTCCTTCACTTAAGCATATTAATATTGGACTTGGTAAACAGAGCCATTAAAAGCTTTCTTTTCTATTTTTCCAGTTGAAGCACACTGTGCAGAAATGACTTTAAAAAAAAAAGTCACAGCAATGAAAATCTGTATCATAATGGGAACCCAGATAAGCAAACAGACTTAGAAGCATACAAGAAAAGCAGAAATTATTCTTCCTCTCGAGGTTGGTGTAGCTCAAAGCACAGCTTCCCCACAGGAGGGAAGAACAAATGATCAAGGGAATGAGAAGTAACAGGATGACATTTTATATTGATTCATGAAGGACAGCTTATTTCCACCTTGGTTAAAATACTTTGCTGAAATGTCTCAAATCAGGAGGGAACCAAGTTGAGTAACACAGAAAAATTGCTAGGGTATATGTTCTACAAAGAAAAAGATTAACCCAAGATGACAGGTTTGGGAACGTACCAACTATCAGCTTGAACCTCCAGGCTGTATCCTGACATGAAGGCTTCGTTATGGTCTTACAATCATTCTACCTACTTCTGATCAAGCTTAGTAGAGAATATCTCCCAGAAGAACATGAAAACAATTATAAACTTGCCTTCCTTCAAAAGCCCACTCAAAATTCACTTCTGCTTCTTATAATGAAGCACAGGGTAATACATAGGACTGCCGGGATCCGTACATTTAGGTAAGCAAAGAATAGCAGACATCACAGGACTCGTCTTCAATTCTCCATTTCTTTCCTTCTTTCCCTTTTTTACAATCTCAGCATTTTTGTTTTAAGTTCTTAAAATCTCATCACAGATATTAGCAACATGTCTGGACAACAGCTAGCACAAGTAAATCATGAGACTAACTTTCTGCAAAGTCCTCAAATACGTAGCATTTATAGCCATTATTTCAATCCCATTATTTTAACTTCAGTGAACACACATGCAAATAATCACATTAAATTTAACAGTACGCTTAAAGCATTGCTTTTAATGTCTTCCCAGTGTAAGGGCAGATTTCTACCTTCCAGGAAATACTCTGCCCTCCCTAGTGCTAGGGAAAGCCATCTTCCCCATCTTCAAAATCCCTTGGTGGCCCAGAAATAGTTTATTTAAACCATTTAAAGTTTATTTAAAGCCATTTTCTGCAAAGCTCACTGACCTGCTGTGATCCATCGCCATTCACGATGTGAGGCATCATGGCTACCTCCCCGTTCAGCAACGGTGGCAGCTCCAGCGGAATTTGGTCGGTCATCATCATTGTGACGTACATTCATGGAGAATTTTCCTCAACGGGCTTCCTGCAAAAGAAGCATTAGTTAAAGACCCTGGAAAACGCACTTGTACTTTAGAAGGTCACCAGCATCCACGGGGATTTTGCCATTAAGGTAGCAACCTAAGCTGGACACCTGCTTTTGTAACAGGATGCATATGGGAAATTGAGGCACTGAACAGAGGTTTTAACTGTCAGATCAAGAGCATGGAAAGTCAAGTTTCCATGCAAGACTTCCAAAAACCAACTAGCCAGATTTCCACTCTTCCCCACGATTATAATCCCCAGCCCTCATTGCACTGCTGAAATAGGCAAGTTCCGAGACTCTTTGAGGGAGATTTCCTCTGTTCCTAAAAATCAGCATCCTGCTTGCTACCACAGCTCTTGGAACTACATCATCCATGTGGTTAAGATGTTACATCAGTTTCACTCAATAGCCACAGTTCAAAGCCAAACACCTTTATTTTCTTTCTATGGCCCTGTAAACAGTGTGAACTCTCACCTACAACACAAAGAGCAGGCGCCTGACTGCCACTTAATCATGATCCAAAGGATTAAGGTTTCTGCTGGAGCGGGAGGGACAGCACATCCCCAAGCTCTGAATACCTTGCGCTATACAGAGGACAACAGAATATGATCTCACTTAAGGATTTGTGAAGAATCACGTATCACTTCCAACATACCCTCCCTCTTCACAGCTAACTGATGTGATACGTAAGCATCACTAAAACCACGGGGAGATTGCTTTGTAAAAATAAGTCTTAATTCAGCAGTAAGTACCATCATACTGTTTCATGGGGCAATAATCCAGTTCTTTAGTGAATAAGATGGATGACCTAATCACATAGCTTATCTAGACTTCTGCACAAGAACTCCTAAGCAAAGCAACCTTACAGGTCCAGTGCTGATCAGGCAGCCTCCTTAGTACCTCTCATGCCAGAGAATCCCAAAGTCCTCCTGAATAATTTCATATACATCACAAATCCAAGTTAGAAAAAAAATATGCTGTGACTTAGGTGGCTGGTAACAGCTAGGTAATCAGCTGGCATAAGATCACCAGAGTACTGAGAGGGGAATTTTTGGCAAAGAGCAACAGGGAAATCCCTGCTCACGAGGAAAGTATTGTGGGATCTAGTATTTACACAGAGCACTTGACTACAGAGCCATAAACCAGGAGTTTAATTCGTCTTCTCTGGAGGGGACGAAGAGCTGAGCCAACCTCACCAGTGTTGGAGCATGCGGTTCCACAGATGCTGCATACCTAACACCCCCGTACCTGGTCTGCCCCCAGGTGCTGCTCAGCTTTAAATTTAGATTTTTTTTTTTTTTTTTTTTTTAGTTTAACAACTAAACCAATAGTTCAGTTAAAATACACTCTCTTCATTTTCATCAACCTCTTCCAGAGCTCGTCACAATCCCATCACTTGCAGAGCGACTTGATGATCAGAAACATCAGCCTGACCAGTAGCTGGTACTCCAGCTCCTGAAGAGGACCACTCGTGATTTAAAAGTGATGGCGGTGCCCACATGGACTGAATCACATCTATCCTTTCATTCTTATCACACGAGCCCCCTTCATATCTAAGTAATACTGGAAGACTAAAAGTGCATTTGTTTTTCAGAAGACGTGCAAACTTAGCCCTGTTACCTCCAGCCACACATCTCAAGACCAGCATTTTAATTTAACTCAGCACCAAATTTAGCATGAATCTCACAGCTCTTTCCAATGTTCTTATTCACGTGAAAACACCACTTTTCTAATCATCACTTCACTGAGATGTAAACAGAGGCAATCTATTTTCATCCACCTTTAAATGAAATCCCTCCTTTTATTTGAGACTCAATTACAGGACAGAAGTTCTCAGAAAGCTTGAGACAGTTGTCAAGAGGATGGTACATCCACAGCTGGGTTTCAAGTGCCATCTCCTGCCTGCATCAACTGCTTTGTCCCAGAGTCTGGCAGTGTTTTAGTCCTACTGTCACCACTACCCTGAATAATCTGCCCTGCAGTGCATATATCCATGGAGTAAGGAATAAGGATACTTGCTAAACACTCCTGTAGCCCACAGGATCAACCTCTCTGATTCGGCACGGGTCTATCAGTGATCAAAGCCTCCCTAGCTTGGTCATTCAAAGCTCTGACCCAAGCACTACAAGGGCTACAGAAATCCGTCCAACAGCCCAGAAGCTTTGCTCAGTGCATTTTCCCCCTGAAGCTTTGCAATATTTGGAGCTTCTTCCTAAACCTTTTGCTTCTCATTACTTCACAGTCTCAGGTTTTAATAATCCAAGTCCACAACCAATATTGAAAGGTGTTGGGTTTTGGGGGCAGCAAGGAAGAATGGGGCAGTGTGATTTGGGTTTTTGGGGAGTTTTGTTTGTTTAAAATTATGAGGAAAGAAAGAAGAACATGTCAGTTTTTGAACCATTTCTTAAATACTTGGGATTAAGAAAAGGACTGAAAAAGCCTAATACTGAACACCAGTGAGAACATGAGTTAACAGCTTTCAATGGAAACAGACTGATTTAGTCAATAGTCAGTTGTACCTCGAATTACATTGGTTATACATGTAGTTGTGTATCTATAGTTTTTGTGTGTATACATATATATATTCATATATAAATAAAGATTATTTTAAAAGAATGCAATGTTCATAGGAACTATTTTAAACCCATGTAAAACAATACCCCCCTCCCCCAAATAAAGGACACGTCCATCTAGTCCAAACCTGAAAGCCCCAGCTTTAACAGAGTTTAAGCATCATGCCAATGCTATTTTCTTAAGGAAAAAAAAGCCAGACTGTAGCTTGAAGCTACATATTTTCCTAGTAGTATTTCCATTCCAGGCACAACAACCAATATGTTGACATTTATTTGCTACATGTCATTATTGAAAATTTTACAGCTGCATTCCTTTTGCTTTATTAATGGTTTGTCACTACAGCCATGTCTACACTTGCCTCACTTTGCGGGGGGGGGGGAGAAATAAAAATAAAAAGGGCTTCCTTTATTTATCAGGTCTGGTACGACCCCGCCAGAGGCAATGCCAGCAACAGTACTGGCTAAAAAGCACAGCTGGCCACAGGCATTTTTTTTAGCAGTATTTCACATAGATGTACTCCATGCAGAGTTAGATGAGACAAGGTTAAAACATCTACCATGAGACTGGCAGACTTCACACCAAAACCAAAACCTTTGGAAACGGGCTTCACGCACTTTCTTAGCTTATTTGCTCATCCATCCTACTTAAAACAGATTTATTCACCATGCATTCACACCCTTCCTAAAACCTAGTGTCCCCCCTACCTCAGGGGATGCTCATATAAGCAAACTTGATTAATACAAAGAAGGTGAGGTCTCAACACAAGCACTTTCTTCTTCCTGTAAATTCAGGAACATCAATGGAAGAAAACACCAGACAAGGACTCAAAGAGCCAGGTCACATTTCAGGATATGAGAACTCTTCCTGAGTTAAAACATGAACTGCCAAATACTAACCCACAACTTTTTTTTCAGGTACTAACTCAAATTTGGGGTTTTGTCTAGAAAGCTGACTATATTTAAATTTTAAAAAAGGTATTTCCTGTGCGTCTACATTCCCTAGGTTTGGCTGGGACAGACCACAGCAACGCCAACATGGAGCTAGAGGCTGCATCTCCCTGTCTAGCTACCTCCAGGAATATGGGAAATTACAGCTTCCCATCTTACTGTAGAGCAAGGAAGAAGAAATGACCATCCAAGTCGGATGTTTCTCTCCCCAAACCAAACTTCCAAACCTTCTGATGTTTGTAAGTTACTGTTACAAACCTGATTTTCAATTCAGTACTGCAGTCTTCTACTGATCGCCGAGATGACTCTGTTTTCTTAAATTAATTCAGTATGTGAATTAGTAATACATAAATTAGTTGCACATGGCACTAGAAAGAAAATTAAAACACACAGAAGAACAAAGTGTAATTATCCGATGTCCATGTACAGTGAATTAATATGACCCAACAGGTTACGTCAGAGTTCTTCTGAAATTCCAAAAGCAGTGTGAACCACATCAAGATACCCAAGTCCTACTTTTCCTAGAAGGTTTTACCCATGCTATTAATGGGGCTATAAGCCAAGAACATTTTTCTTTTTGTGATTTTTTCCACCTTCTGCCTTTTACAAAGCCGGAGAACCTCTTCCAGCTATGGCAGACAAATTCAGAGAACCTGGCAAAAGCAAGAGGAGTTCTGAATATTCAGTCCTGTGACCGCTCTCTGCAAAGGCTCAATTTTTATTTCCCTGCAGCAGACCATTAAAAGCTACTGAACAAAGTGTTCTGCTTTTTTTATCAGAATCATCTGGAATTACAAAAGTTGTACTACTACAAAGATGACAGTTTTCCAATACCTAGTAGAGCCACATATACTGGTTTATTTAACATACAACAAAAATCCAGTACTAAACGCACATTTGCACTCGTGTAGTGCTTACTTACGGTTATTCCATCTGATTAGAAAGCACATTTGCACTCGTGTAGTGCTTACTTAGGGTTATTCCATCTGATTAGAACATACTTCATAAAGAGTAAGAAGCTACACCACCTTCAATCCTACAGAACTATAGAAAAGATTTGAAACACACACAGTACGAAACTTCAAAAGGAAGAATTTTCTCTTTCCAGCCTAAAAAAAAAAAAAAAACAAAAAAACCACCTTACAATTTCAACATGATGAAGTTCATACATAGATGGTGCATGCACACACACACAAGCCCAAACAGTGCATGCAGCAATTAATAAACAAGCAAACAAAAACTCCTCAGATATTCTATAAGATTTGTCCTTGGGTATGACAAGCAGTTTGCCCATGGCCCAGCCACCTCCCAAACCAGCTGTGACCACAGCCCCTCCTGGCCACCAGCCACATCACTGAACGAGACCATCCATTTCTCAGGCTGCTTTCAATAATAAGCTCAAATGCTACTCAGCAATGGCAACCATCAGAGAAAGCCAGAGGCGCACTGGTGCTCAACCTTCCCTTCCTAAATTTAGGATAAATGAGTAATTGTCATGATCAGTAACCATAAGCTATCCTGCCTTTATAACAAACCCCATAAATTACATGGGGTTGGCATGCATGGTACACATGTGTCCAGTCCCCCCTGAAGAAAATTAACCTAAAGCATTCCTTGTAAAGACAACTCAGACATTGAGAGTGGCTTCAAACATGACAATCTATTACCCAACAAAAAGTAGTTTTCTTGAAATAGAAATTTTCTCCACTAATTCTTCAAAATTGTAAAACACAAGGAGAGAAGAGGCTTGTGTCAACCGTATATATATATTTTTTTTTAAAATATCAGGTTATATAGTCTAATATGACCTCCTTTCTACCATTATTTTTTATATATATGTATGTATGTGTTATATGAGCCCCTCTTCTATCATTCTGCATGTAATCAGTGATCTTCTCTTGCACAGTGGTTGACGCACTGATCAGAGAAGTAATCCAACCCATCAGGAACTTCCTTGGTAGTTTACAGTGATGGGAAGCTAGTTCAGGTGTGACATCAAAAGTCAGTGTCTTTTGATGATATAATTGATCTAATGACCAGCAGTCACTTAAAAGGTGACTGTTTCTCCCCCCTACCAGCCATTTTCCCTGGCTTGACCTGTGGCAAACCAGGTTGTGCAACAAGGACATTGAGAAGTTGGCAGTTCTCTGACCACAGAAAGAAAGTATTTGTGATATCTGATCTGCATCCTCCAAACCACATCCTAATAGCACGACCAGCCCAAGCCCTCTACCGTCATCTGCACAGATAGTTTGAATGCAGACGGGTTCCCCCATCCACTGTGCTATTTTGACCCTCAAATACTTGTGCTGTTGTAACTGCGACAAGAGGAAGTAGGAGTTGCTTGAAATGGTTTTGCCATGGTTAAAAAATACGTATGGAATCACAGGCTCATGTCAGAGGGAGTCCCACTTAGCATCACTGAGAAGTCAAACGCGACTTTAGAAACACAGGCCCCAAAACCAGGGAAGACTTTTAGAAATACTTGAGAAATCTCACTTTTGGAAAGAAATACAGTGAAATGTAATGAGAATAAGAAAATCCTTTTGCATTCGCAGCAGCTATTACCTGCAGCACACGTTATTCTTCTTCCATAAAAAGAAATATTCTTGGAACCATTTGCTATTTTCCAGGAGTTTGTATGTGGAATTGAAGAACCATATGAAAGTTTCGTATGTCAAATCATGTCACTGCTGATCATTATACAGTTGAAGAAATGGGT